>NC_089000.1:7672545-7990045 GCF_963932015.1 Anas acuta | reverse complement strand
CTCTGCAAGTCAAAAGAAGATTCCTCATACATACCCTGCTCAAGCAAAAAGCAAAGACTGTCCCAGGACTGATCTTTTGCTATTTTTCTTCTCTGCTCTTTGGTGTTCCCTTCCCACCTTTCAGGAGAAACTGTTGCTTCCAAATGGCAACTTCATAAGCACCTATGAGAGAACTTAATTGGAACTAATTAGATGTTGGTTGTCTGGGACCTGCGGAGTCACAGCAATTACTCAGTCAAGAAACAATTTGGGGGAGGGCAGCGCTTCTTTGCAGGAAAATGAACTAAGCTGCTCCCTAAAGGAAACTTTTTACAGAGATGGAACCTTTCAAAGCATGGAGCAGAGCTCACAGTGATCTAAATTAAAGATTATTTTTAAAGAATGTCAGGGAAAATATTTCCATCAACAGTTCTATCTCAATAAGCTATTTAAGTGTTTGAAAATATTTTCAAATGTAGTTTTTGCTGCTTGATTCTGCGCTATTTAAAAATTAACTTCCACCCACGTAGCTTTCCAGGGAGCTTGCAGGATTATGACCCTGCAGTAGTTCTTTGGCTTTACGTTCAGTGCAGCCCGGCTGCACTGGGATGTGATGTGCTGGGGTCGGGCAGGCCAAGGGGACCTGTATGTATACGCTTTTAGTAGCAACTTTGCTGATTTTGCTGTTTTGTCCTTTACTAAGAGAAAAGTGTGGCAGTAGGATGCTTTCCTTTGAACAATTCCTGCAGACTAACAGGTATGAATGCTGCATGTACCAGAACCACTGTTCATCAAGCTCACTTCTCGGCTCCTGCTTCTGTTTCATGAAATCTACACCTGAAGTATTAAAAAACTACAACACTCCATAGATCTGTATCTACCATCTTCTATTATATTCCTTTTACTCTCTAGCAGTGTACAAGAGCCTGTTCCAGCCAGCTTTACTGAAGTAAAGATTCTGTCTTCAGCAAGAGAATGTGTGGTAAAAGTTTTGTCATGAGTTGCAGTAATGTGGCTGCAAGTAGGAAATTCTGATTTAAGCCTGATGGGACTGAAAAATATGCCCCTCCCTAAAGCAGAGAACTATATAGCTCTGTAAAATAACATACCTCCAAGGATGGTTAAAAATCAGGGGTTTCTGAGCAGTATTAGTATGAAATCTTGACTGTTTCTTTCTTCTGAAAATAATGGAATGTGCAGTTTGAGGCATTCTCAGCAACAAATTATCCCCATGAAAAGCAGATGAATATTTAAATTGCATCGCAGCTGAAGATGTTTGTAAGAAGGTGAGAAATTCCAACAGAACTTCAGAATATTTTACCTTTTGTTAGTTTCAAAGAGCAGGTATCTGAGCTATTTTCATTCAGGGCCCATTGTCAGACTAATCTGCTTCCACTGGAAGCGATCCCATACCAGGCATTTGTGGAATAGTCTGCCTACAGAGGAGTATCTTCCTAAGTCATTTTTAGTAATTGCTCATCATTAATAATCACGTGTCTTATGTCCTGGGTTATGATTGCTTTCCATTATTTTTAAAGCTTTTATCCCTTTGAATGTTCTTGTTACCTAATTAAGGGCACAGCCCTTTATTCTGAATGCTACAGAGGTCTGTGCTTCTTTTGGGTGATGGGAAGGCAAGGAGATTAAAAACAGAAATGTGTAGCAGCAGGGGGACAGATTTTCCAGGTCCAAGACCAATTTTCAAGGTTTCTTACAACCATATAGTAAATATTACTTTCTGGCATAGTCAACAAGACTGTAACTGAAGACGCTGGTTCCCTGCACAAGCCTACAGTGCTTGTACTTTGATCTTGTCCTAGATACTGGTAACATGCACACCACAGTGCCTAAGGTAAACAGCTGAGAAGTATGAACTGATCCTGTAAGATGCTGAGTTAATAAGGTCAAAGAGCCCATGGAGATTCACTTAGCTAATGGGAGCTGAAGACTTTGACTTTGTAGGTAGCTCTGAGAATCTTGCTGAATAAGACCGGAATGCTTGAAATCACAAAGCATGCCCCTGTTTCATGGCAGACTGCAACAGTAAAATTGTTTGAAGCTTTATCATGACTTCCGTCTGACGGGTAATCTCCATTACACTTAACAAAATCCACATTGAGAGCAAAGAACAATGGTGGTGAGGAGAAAAAGCCAATTTTAACAGCTTATATACGACTTACCATAAAATCCCTGGTTCTCCTTCCTGCATAATTTACACAAATGCCTCAAAGATGATAAATTAGGGAAAAGAGAATCTAAGATGATTTGCATAGAATGGAAATAGAATTAAAAAAAAAAAAAAAAAGTAGAACTATATAGAATACACTGTATTCTACTCCAAGGAAATTCACAGACCTGTTTCTATAATCTTGGGAAGGAAGCCAGGGAAGACTGGAAATACACAGAAGGCTTTAAACAATTGATCTTACTGGGAGGTTACACTGGTACCTTTTATCCTCCTGGTATCCAGATGTTTCAGAAAATGCCCAGAAGTGAAACACTTGTAGGTTTCTAGGAGATAAAGTGGAGAATCATTCTCTTCTTCCCTTCCAGACTGCTGTCAAGCCATCTATCTAGCTTCCAGTACGTGCATGTAAGTGCTCTGTAGTACTGCAGACAGCCTGCCTCGGGCTTTTGATCTGAGATCTTACAAAAGCCATGCAAGAGTTGATGGAGTTAGCAGTTGAAAAGGAGCATCCTGAGGAAGAAACTACATCACAGCAATTGCTGCAAAGATGTCGTGGGTGGCAGTCCCGAAACAGAGCAGTCTTGTATCAAGGAACATGGGGCTGCTGGACATCGCTGTGTTTCTCACAGAAGAGTTACGGGAAGGATTTTGTCAATCTGTGCTTGTAATAGTTTGAGCTCAAAGACGTCAGAAATGGCTGCACTTAATGATAGCTTTACAGACGTAACCTGGTGCTCCAGGTACACACACAGCAGTCAGTTCAACGCTACTGCTCCAGCACTGACCTCAGAAACTGCCTGCAGCGGTCCAAGTTCAAGAGGCAGACCCCAGTGTGTCAGGCATTACAAAGCACCCCAAGATACTATTTCAACTACAACTGCTAAGAGGTTAGCGTTACTCTAAGCTGGTGTGCCTTCCTAAGGCAGCTTTAAACGAGAAATCCTCTGGCAGTCCCCACCCCCTCCCAACAACCCGAAACATAAAAACTGGAGCATGCCACTTTAAAACTAGCCTATTTAGGCCACAGATGCTAAATGAATTCAGCAGACAGACGGAGTAATGGAATGTCAGTGTTCCAGTCTGCTGCCTTGAAGCAATAGGTTTCTTTTTATTATTAATTTCTCCTCTCATTTTCCAATGCTGCCTCTGGGCTCCATGCTTTAGATGCAGTATTCTTGTCAGTCTCGCTAACCCAATTTGGAAATAATTAAATTTTAAAATATTAAAGGGATTATAAATACTTCCCACCCCACTTCCCCCGCCCTACTCCCTTTTATACTGTCCCTATAAAACTGCTGAATTTTGCTTCAGGACTTAAAATGTGTTACTGCAGAATCTGATTTGTTGCTGCAGTTTCCTTTGCAAAGGCTGTAGAATATCTGAAGGGGAGAAAATAAAAAAAAAATAAAAAAAAAAAAAAAGGAGTTAATTCCAGTAAAAGTAAAAGGTGCCCAGAAGTCTTATGAGATGAAGAGCTCTGCCATCCTGACACCTTGGAACCTGATCTTACTCCTGTTGAAATTAATGCTAAGACTGTCAAGCTTGTCCTTACTGTGGCAGCTTGCTGTCCACCAGGACCCCAGGCTCTCCTCCGCAAAGCACTTTTCCAGCCACTCAGCCCACGGCACCCTCAGCACGTACGGGTGCCTGCGGTTATTCTTCCCCAGGTGCAGGAAGAATTTGCATTTCCTTTAGTTGAGCCTGACGAGGTGCTTCCCTGACCAGCTCTCCAGCGTGTGTGGGTACCTCTGAGCAGGCACAGCCGCCACATCCATCCTCCTCGTCGGCATCTGCAGGCTGCTGTGGGCACACTCTGCCCCATCATCCCACCTATCGACAGAGATGTTACACAGCCCCAGCCCCGGGCACACCGCTGCTGACCTGGCTCCAAAAGAGCCTTGTGCCTCTGATCACAGCCCCCTGGGCCCAGCCATTCAGCCTCAGTCCTCCTCCGTTTATCTTAACTGGATTATTTTTACCATTATGCTCTCTAGTACGTAAAGAAAGTAACTGAATCTTGGCACTGTCCCTATATATAGTATCCTGCTCTTGAATACTATCATCATCATCAGGGCCCTTTGCTGGTTTAATTTTAGGCCTCACAGTCCCAGATATCCTCACAGATACAAATGTACACTTTGCATTTCACTGCTGTGAAGAGCGAGGCAGAAAAGCGATGTAACTTGCCAAAGATCAAACAGCAAAATGAGAGGCAGAGCTGTGAACAGATCCAAGGAGCCCTGTCACACAAACCCTAGAAAACACGCTGTCACTCTGATGTACGGCTGCTTCAGCTGCCCCCAAACTACAAATACCTGCTGGAGAACTTTGCCTCATGCTGGTCCACCAATACAAAAACTGATGGGTACCCTTCTTGTAGACTTTATGGTTTAAATAACAAACTTTTAATTTAACCAGGTGTAGCGAACTTTGGCATTCGCTGTGAATTTCTTCATCAGCCTCAGAAAAGAGGAGAACTCCTTATCCCCTGTTTAAAACCTGAGAAAACCAAAGCCAAAATTGTCAACCTGGCTTAGCATCCACACCAAAAGTCAGAATCCAAACCTCTCTGGTTTCTTCCTAAAATCTGTCAGAACCATCCAGATTTTCAAAACTTCAACATCACGCATCTCCCATTGAGGACAACAGCTTATATCCCCTCTCTATACTCCACTTCTTGAGAACAACACAATTTCTCTGTTCCCTTGTGCTAACTGAGAAATGCTGAAGCTTCTGGATGCTGACTGTCTGGACACTTACACAGGCTCATAGATTTTTGAGGCTGGAAAGAACAGTATCTCCTGCAACAGTATCTCCAGACATTTGCATCAGGTAATTTGTTTCTTTTTTTTTTTTTTTTTCATGTCCCACAAATTGCTTTCAAAGGTATATACTGAGAAGTCCTGAAATGGAAGCTCAATTATTCTGATAGTGTGTCTGCAGCTCGAAGTACTGGGATCTTTTACAACACAGCTCTCCAGGTTTCGAAAGGCAAAGTCACTTTGTGCCTCTCACAACAGATGAAGGTTTCCTAACCCTCAGGCTTGTCCTTTTGTGGGTCCAACATGCTGCTATTATTTTAAAGCTACATCTGGAGTAAAGCCTACAAAAGGAAAGATGAGACCATTACCAGCTTGTCTGTGCCATCTTTGTCCCACATTTCCATCTTGAAAGCATTCTGTTTAGCTTCAGATCTTTCTGGGTCACCAGCGGTTTGTTTCAACAACTGTACTCCAGACCTCACTACGACTCAACCAGTCATTTTTGTTTATGGCTTCTGTTTCCTGTATATTCTTCTCACTGATTGCATTTCCCAGTTCTCACCACATCTCAGATGGAAAATAAAAAGTGGGAGAAACAAGGGGAATCCAGTGTGTTACACATTTCGTGTGTAACACATAAGTTGAGGTTAACCAGAGCATGAGAATGGCTCTCTGGGAAGTCAGACTTCCTTCTGCCTGGAGAGGAGTCACTGGGACCCAAACTACCCTAAGTTTGTCTAATGATTTATATGAAAAAAGCCTGACACAGCTGGGAAAAAAACACACAAAACAGCCAAGGTCACTGGGCTACTCCAAAGACTCTACGGATATATTAAAGAGGGCAAATTTGCGATTTTTCATATCCAGAAAATGAAGTTACAGAACATGGAAGGAGTTTCATATTGAACAGCTTAGGGACCTGGGTGCTTCAGACAAGACACCAGTGAAGATGACATTGAGAACTGATACATACAAAGATGTGCATACGATCAATTAATTTAAACATTAGTTACAATGGATTACAGCTTGTGCTTTATACTGGAGCAAAAAAAATGTTTGACTTTTTTTTGGTTTTACTACACTGAGAGAAGTAGTTTTGTTTGGGCACCAGAACTCAGAAGAGAGAGTTCTGTCCCTCATTCTCTGCAAAATCACTGTGTGCTACTGGCAAGTAACATTATACCGCACTTCTAGAAGAGCCAGACGCTGGTATGCACTCTGTAATAAACACAAATGCTGGCTATCCATCATTTTTGAACATCATGCCCCTAGAAGTCTGTTTACCTTACACAACTTTTGTTTTGTGAGCATGCAAAAACGTATTCGTTACGTTATCTGAATTTCTCTGTTCTCATAGAATTGGTGAATCCATGATTCACCAGTTATGCTGAATATTTAGGTCAGAGAAAAGTATAAAGACAACATGGTACGTAAAATTAAGGACATCCTATCAATTTTTCTGCAACATGTTTTTCTTCGGGGTACTTCTAATGAGTAAATCTTCTGATAGTGTTTATTGTTGTTTTTTGTTTTTTTTTTTTTTTTCAGAATCAGTATAGTCGGATGTTAAGCAAATTGTTTCTTTTTTAATCCATGTAAATTCTCTGCACTCTTCAGAATCATTTTAGGATACAAGTTAGGAGAGAAACAAGCCTTGGTGAAAATGGAAGTAAAGAGAGCAGCAGTGGCAGCATCAAAAGGACAGGAAGACTCCACTTACATTATTGTAGGATTATGCAGTTGTAAAAGCATGAGCTAGTCTGTATTGAAATAAAGGAATTCCTAGCTAGGAGTCCCTGGTTAGGCATATGACAGATATCCATTTTTTCTGCATCAGGCAAAGAAGGGATCCATTATACAGTGAGCTATACTTGGGCTGAAGAAAAAAAGCTTTAAAAGATAGCAAGTGATGCCATACGTTTTCATTCTGGAGCACGCTATGCAAAGATCTGGGTAGTCAGCTCCCACCAACCATCTGGAGAGAGAAGTCACTCAGATTTAAGTGCTGAACCTGCTGTGGTAGACAATCGGTGCCAGTGAACCACTCACTCCTCTCCCCCTGTCTGTTTTCCTGCCTCTTGCTGCAATAGAGCCTTAAAATAAAATAATCTGGCTACCACTTCCCAAACACCCGCTTCCCAACAGCCCAGCTTCCATCTGCAGGGAGCACTCCAGCCCTTGGACATGGCAGGCCACTTCCAGGGACAGCACTATACTGAAGGTCTGACAAAACACAAGTGCCACAGAAAGGAAATACGCACAAAAAAAAATGCCTCTTCTTTACTAAGCTCCTCACGGCCTTGTGTTAAACCCTAATTTCTGTTTTATGTCTCCCTGATTCCTCCCCAGTGCTTAATGTCTCTTTTGACTGCGGTTAAAAGCTTCCCGGGGGTGAGACCTTGGGAACCCGGCAAGCTCACCAGGGTTGCCTTACAAAAAGTGACTGTATGTGCCAGGAAAGGTTTAGCAGCTTTGAAATAAAAGGAACTTTCAACCATCTTGCCATAAATTGCTTTGTTGCCTGTAGTCAGCAAGAATCAGTCTGAAGACTTCTGGAGCCTGAGGGTATCAATTGCTTTGTTTTTTCCCTCTATCAAATCTATCCTCCAGTGACTTGTGTTACACTGCAAGCTGCTCTGGGATGCTCGGCAGATGCTAAATGGGGCACAAGAGACATATCAAGCCCCTTGGCATGTATATATTTTTAAATCAAATAGGCAGAGATGGGCAGAAGAATCTGTGATGGTGAATCAAATGTTCCTAGCTAGCTCTGTTGTATACAGTCATCCTGCCTCCCCGTAGGACTAGAAAGTAACTGAGTGACTAAAGTCTAAATAGCTTGGGATCAATTGCTGTAAGGCTTACTCATGTAAGTACTGGTTCCAGTGGGCTCACTGGGACGGCTCGCATTATAGCAGGTCATTTCATGGATGAAGACCTATGAAGAATATTTGTAGGTGGGGAATAATCTAATGAGAACAGATTAGAGATTATGTCAATTAGAGAAACAATTTGGTGCACATCAGCTGTGAAGAAAAAACAAGCAGGATGTGCAGTGCTGTTTCCATGTTCCAGCTCCTAAACAGTGAAAAGAATACTAAGCAATGTAATAACATTGGGATGCCCCATCTTTTTCCCAGTAATCAACAAGATAAAAACCTTGCCCAATAAGGGTGCTATGTCTTTTTCTCCTCTGAACATGTCTGCATGCATAAATTGTACAGAATTAATCTAAATTAGACAGGGAGACTAGTAATAGTCCTAAATATTACAACTTTTTCTAAAAAGCAATTAAGAAAAAAGACAAACAAAGGAAGATGAGCTTGCTTCACTGTAACAGTTGACTGGCTGCCTGAATACCTATCTAGAGGTAGAAGAAAAAAGCCTGTAGGAAAAAAAAATCTCTGGTATAAATGAAACTTATTTGTGAAGAAGAAGCTGACCTAACTGAAGCAAATAATCAGCCACATGAATATATGTTGTTTTCTTCTGTAAACGATTATCTATGGAGAATATGCTATGGGCAAACCGAAGCATTCAAAAAAAAACCAACCAAACAACCAAAAAAAAAAAAAAAAAAAAAAAACATAAAATGTCCAAAACAATATTTTTTTAAATTCAGATCCTGGCATCTCTGCTGCTGAAGTGTGAGAGCTGCTTAGCAAAGCACAGCAAAAGCGGGTGCAATGATTACAACACTAATGCAGCAGCTGGGAGAACTGTGTTCACTCTCCTTTGTCAACACAGATTTTCCATGTGAGCTCTGCCAACTGATTTAGCTTTCCTGGGTGTCAGATTCCTATCTAGCACACTGAAAGAACAATACTCTCCTACATTACCAAGACAAGGATTAGGTAAATACATTATACATTTTGACTACAGGGACCACAGTGGTGAGAATCACGAAAGCCCCTGAAACAGGCAGGGTGTTTTACTTGCCTGAGAGCACGTACCAAAGGAATTGCAGGACAAGGTTATCAGAGTCCAGCACTCTGTGCTCTAATGCCACCAAGGAGAATGTGCTTGCTTTAAGACGTTTGAGAACTCCAATTTCACATATTGGAAGCTTTTCACAACTGGTTAATATATTTGGTTCTGGAGCTTCAAAGTCACAAGAAATACACGTATTTCACTGGCAGAAATAATGGCTTACTCAACTAGGGCTATGTAAATAAATGCAGGAACTAATCATCTGCCTAGAACTCCACTGAAGTCAGGGCGGCTTTAGGAAATAGCTACCCTAAGACCAGTTCTTGATAAATAAAGTCCTGCTTGGAACAACTTCATCCCTGTTGTTCCTCTTCCACTTCCATGGCTTCGTCATAGAAGGGAATCAGCTTGCCTTGTGCCCCAGCGGCACCTTCCTGCATGGCAGCAGTTAGGGAGGCAGACCCAGCTTGTTGCTGCTGCTGCTGGGTTTGGCTGGCTCTGTGGCTCAAAACCATGTGCAGCTCCTATTAATAAAACAGTGTGTGTGGTGGAACGATGCCAAATTGCTCTCATCTCTGCGTTTCCTAATTTCTCCTGTAGCCTTCACCCTCTGAACAGGCACAAAGATCCCCCTTGTCTGGTGGTGCTAGCTGTGGGAGGGGGCTGGTAATTACTCAGCATGCCATTTTGTTGAAGGCAGCATGTTGGGAAGCAAACCCCTCGTGTGACCACTAACCCAGCCCTGCCTCTTCCTCCCTCTCCCTGTTCTCCCACTGCATACAGATGCTGAGCTCGTGGGCCCAGGTGCACACACAGAGGAAATAACTGCACTCAGGGTCTCAGGCAGCTGTCGTCAGGAGGTCTCTGTATGATTAGGCTTGGGTTCTGCGTGAAGCAGGCAGACGAGATGGCAGACACAGGTGCTTGCTTTCTGTAGAAATGTTGCTCAGTAGCCACTGTCCTTAGCCCCAGGAGTGCAGGGCCAGGCGTGTGCCCAGAAAAAGGATTTGCTATTAAATAGTGGGATCCACGCTGCTCTCTGACATGCACCCAGAACATTGGACCTCTGCTGTTAAGAACATGGAAAATTGGTTTAAGTGGAAAGAGAAACTGGAAAGTTTGTAAGAAGTGGGAGCACAGAGATGTTTAGGTGTTTGGGGGGGAATGAGCTGGGAAAACTGCAGGTAATGTCTACTTCAAACCAGATTTAGGCTTTTTGCACTGTTAGCTCTGACAAAATCCCCAGAGAAATAATGATGAATCTGTCTCAATAAAGAACTACACCTTTCCCAAATGGTGACGCTACCTTTTTGGCAGGAGTTCTCCTGGAGGAGGGAAGCACACTGTAAATAAGGTTCCCCAAGAAGTTAGTGTGGATCCTGCAGAGACGCGGAGGTACCAAGGTGCTGTGACTTCCCCAAGGTTCCACCAAAAGCCAGGTGTCCTAGCAGGCACCTCTGCTATATAACCAGCTAAATGATATTAAACTTTTAACATTTAATCCTGGATAAACACTGGCAAATTCTGATAATCTGAACAGGGGACAGGAGGATGGCGCAGTGATCCCAGTATGCTACATATTCATAGACAGACTTGCAACCCCCAGAACAACTCTATCAGGGCAGCAGAATATGTGGACTGCTGATGTTGTACAAAATTTCATCAGCTGTAAACTCACTTTGCAGAATAAAAGAAAAGCCGGTTCAGATTAAGATCCTATTTCCCAGATCATGCAAATATTAAGTGACATTAATTGCATGGTTCTGGTTTAATTCCAACAACTGAAACACTGTACAAGCATAAGAAAATGAAGTCCAGATATAAAAAAGTGAGCCAAAAATGCAGGGTCCTAGGAAGTGTAAGTAGCTCTCTGCAATAAAACCAATTACAGAGCATCTATCAGAATTACGTTTGATGGTGATAACACACACTCTGTGAAAGGCACAAGGAAACAAGGACTTCTTCATAAACTTCTCTAAACCTTCTCTAGGGGTTTTTCATTGCTAATTAAGTCATATAAAGCACATCTGGGGTAGGCTGAAGCCTGTATAGATGACTTACTTGGGCTATAAGCAGAGCCAGTAGCAGTTTTGAACAGGGCTGAATTGTTACCCTCCCCTTCTCTGGCCATTCAGGGGGCTCTTGGAGCAAGGACCGCAGAGTGCAGCCTGTCCTACAGTCTCATTTCCCTTCCTTAGTTGACAGAAGCATCAAGTGCACTTGTGCTCTGAGGTCTGTCCTATATAAATATCCCCAGGAAATAAATAAATGCCAGTGCATTTGTGCATTTCCCTCAGATATTCTTCTCCCAGCTGCTGTGCTGACAGTACTTACCAAGAATCAGACATTTCATTCTGGCTTGCTATTCTGCTGGAGGGAGATGGGAACAAGATGCTCCTGAGGCAGAGAAGGGGAGGGTAACAATTCGGTTACCAGAATATTAATCTGTTTATTTATAGATGCACACTCTCAAATCTACACGGAAAACTGGAAAATAATGTCTTCTTACCCTGTAACTGAAGGGGATAGCTGGAGCCTGAAATCTTGTTCAGGGGAAGAGGCTGTGAGCCAGTAGAGGGAAGAGTTTAGGCTGGCTCAGTTATTCTATGTCATTTTATGGATTCACGTCTGTCCTGGGTGATCCCTGTCCTAGTTTGCAATAAAATACAACTTAATGCCCAGGACTGTCCGGAACAAAGTACGCAACATCTGCTTGACTGCGTTTACCTGCCTGGTCACCAATACCTTGGGCCCTGTCCCACAGCTCCTCAAACGCCATTAAAGTCAGGATGAATTGAACACGTGTTTCTGAATACCACAAGAGAAAGAAAACAAGCGTTTATTCTATCCCCTGTGTCTTTAATATCCCAGGAAAACCGTCATGCTGTGTGCCTTGGTGACCTATCTAGAGAACAAGAAGAAGGCTCACCCATCTTTCCAGAGGTTCTGAATTTAATTATTGAAATGCGGTGGAATCTTCTGGGCCCTTTGGAGCAGAGGCACTCAGAAGACAAACATCAGGATTATGCATGCAAGAGGAACTGTGCTCCTCTGCCAGAGCAGCCAGTGCCGATCAGTCCAGTACAAAGCCTTTTAACCTGGAAATTTGACAGTGACTATGGACAGATGAGCCTGTATCATGCTGACAGCCCTGGCTTTTGCTTGGCTTTGTGTCTGCAGATGGGTCTGAGCCAAGGAAAGCCCAGCCAATGAGGCTTCTGGCGTTACCTCTTTGCAGTTAGTCACAACTGACCTTGCAGTGCATATTGCTTCCTGGAACTCTCTCCCTGGAGACCATCTCTGGGCAGACGTAAGTCACATCCCACCAGGTTCTCGCATCAGTTTAGGTATTAAATGCTAGGAATGCAAACGCTCTCTTGTGTAGAGTAAGCAGTGTATCTGCACTTGGAAAAGCTCAGTTTCAGGGCTGGATCTTCAATGGGAGACAGACCTCAATTTAGCTCTCCATTAATTATTGTCAGGTCATCTGGTTAAATCTCTAATAACAACAGACACACACACTTAATTTCTATTGCAATCTGGATTCTGCTGTCGACATCAAGTTTGCTTGCCAGTGTTTATCACTCCCCATGGCCCTCAGATGAGTCTGCATCACCATTGAAGCTGGAATGCATTCAAACAATCCGAATCGATGGAGACTTCCCCTTAAAACAGGCACCCACTCTCATTCACAGGGGTCAGCAGCACTTTGCCTTCTGCCACACATCCTGCCTTGCTGCAAGACTTTGAACAACAAGCCAGTATTGATTTCTCGACAGTTAGGCATGGCAAATTAAGGCTGGGTTTGGTAATTTTTTGTGCATTCTGTCCATGAGATACACCCAGTATGGTAAGGGAATGGTGCACAGCTATCAGTAGATCCAGTGGTCTAAAGTACCAAAGCATTTTGTTTTGGAGGCAACCCTGAGTTCTGTGGTTTGGTCCTGGTAGATCATTGTCATATAGTAATAGAGCCTGGATGGGAAATCACCACACCTCAGTGTAACTAACAGGTGTTGATCAAAACAGGTCCAAGGCCTAGAAAAGCAGAAAATGCTCCAGCTTGGGCTGATGGCTAGGCTGCGCCTGAAACCAGCTGGACAACAAGACTGAGGTCAGTGGGAAGGCCAGGAAAGGCACAAATACTGGAAAAGCAGATGGTTAGATCCGTGAAGCAAGCATGGCAGCATCTGTGTGCAACTGTGGGTGTTGTCTGTTACAGGTCACAAGCTCTGTGCATTAATAAAGTTCTGCGTGTAAGGCTAGTGCAGATTTAAAACTGGAATAATAACGATATAACAGACCAGAGCTGAAGTATTTCAGAACAATCATGTGCTAGCTCATGCTGGAGACAGGATATTAGAATCAGAATTAGAATTAGAATAGCTCAGTTGGAAGGGACCTACAAAGTTTATTGAGTCCAACTGCAGCACTTGGTTAGCATTTGAAGGAGCCAGCCCACATGTCCTGCACCTACCCCTTGCACTCCTTTCCACCCCTAATCAGTCCCCAAACAGTCAAATATAAAACAAGGGCCCCTTTTGATTTCTTTTTGTGTGTTGTCTTATATGAATGAAAAATGTGGGTACAGAATGCTAAGACATTATACAAACCGATAGGACTTCATTGACCTGACGTCATGATTTTTGCTAGAATACCCCACTCCAATGCCTCAATTATGGCACAAGACTCTTCTTCCTTTTTTTTCTAATCCTTTAACTCCTGACTGAGTCATGTCCTTCTCATTCAAGAACGCCAGCTCGAAGCCTGAATGCTGGAATGAGAAAAGCACTTGGTTGCTGACCTCTCCCCTCTTCCTGAGTCTACATCTCGCTGTCTTTACACAGGGATCCACGTGTTTTGCTGAGTGCTAATGAGTCGGCCTGTGTTATCTCTAATGTCATTTTAAAATTAAATTAACCCCAGACTGTGGGTGTGTGTTTGCATGGCGATAGTAATGCGCTGGGAAGGAGGACGCCTTGGGCGCACACACAAAACCTGCAAAGCTTCTCCGTCGGCCTTGGCTGCTGTGCTGACTGGCACCACCCCAGGGGAGAGTATGCCCGTGCATCACAAATTTGCTTTCTGGTTCCCCTTCCACCCACCCCTGAGCTGAGCTCTCTGCCAACTCAGCTTCTGTATAAATCAAAGGGAAATATTCTCCCCCTCCTGTTTTTTTTCTTTTCCTGAACAGATTGGATGTCATTATGTGCAGCTGAGCTTGCTGAGGCTTGGGCGGGGGGGCGGGGGGACACGACAGGAGGAGTGATGGAAAGAAGAGACGGTTTTAGAAAAAATGCTTACAGTCCATCAGAGGGGGAAAACAGCCTCCAGCTACAAGGAACCAGCACTTCACACACACTGATTTACTAGGGAAACCCAGAGAGCTTTAATATTTAAAAATAAAATAGGGAGTCGGGAAAAAAGAACTGGAAGGGAACGGATGCAAAGCCCGTGATGGAGCAGCGAGGAGGCCTCGCAGGGTTGGGATGGAGGAGCTGCATGTCAGAACACCTTCTCAGGCTGTGTGACATATTGGGGGTGCTCAGGTGGGAATTTATAGAGTACATGCAATCTTACAGACATTAGACTACAGACTGCAATGAATAGTCTTAATCACTATGCAGAAAGGCTTCCAGCTCATCTTTTCTAAAGCCAAAAGCACCCTTTTACTCCTCCAGCCAAGTTCATCACGCAGTGCAGAGAGTTTCCCATCGTTACTGAAGGGGATCACTGGGTGAGAAAGAGGGAAAAAGAAAGGGAAAGTGAGAGGGAATGGGAGAAAGGGGAAGAAGAGACAGTGGGGAAGGGAAGGAAAAAGAAGGGGGGGAAGAGGAAAGGAGAGAGAGGGAAGGTAACAGGGGAAGGGGGAAGAGAGGAGGAAGGAAAAGGTGAATAAGAAAGGGAGGGAGGAGGGAAGAGATAAGGGAGGGAAGAGAGGGGAAAGGGAAGAAGAGAAAGAGAGAGGGAGGGAGAAGGAGGGGTGTGAGCCAAATGCATGGCATTCAAAAGAAGCAGCTTTCAAAGGCTTTGGCTGGGATGCAGATTTGCAGAATCTCTGGACCCATAATTCCCTGGCATACAAAGCTTGCTGGAGGCATCAATGTGCCCAAAAGGGGCTTGCAGAATAAACAGCAGATAAAAAAAATACACAACACAACAATCCTATGAATTAAAAATGAAGGCAAGGGAAACAGCTGTACTTCCAAGCTGCAGGTGACCTCATTGTGGAAGCTGCGCCACAGCGAGGCATGAGCATGTCCAGTAGTTCTGAAATAATAGGTATTGACAATAATAGCTGGGAGGACAAATACATCCCCCATCTATATTAAAGAGTAGGTAATTGCCCATCTCTCCTGCCAGCTGTATTTTAATCCAGACCTAAATTACTTGGAACATTGTTATAAACTTTTATGATGCAGCATCTCCTAAGCCTCCATTGACACTCCTACCTATTGTGCCTGATACTGTACACGTTCTAAAAAATGCACTGTTCTCACTCAAGTTATAGCAACCAGAAGGATCATTACCCACCAAGATTTGCCCAAGATCACAGCCAGAGTCTGTGACAGAATCGGGAGCAGGGTCCACATCTCAGTCTCAGCCCTGTGCCTCAAGCAAGCAGCGACTTCCTCCCCCTCTTTCAAAGTTTATTGACATGCGCAAAGTCTGCACGTGAGAAACAAGAGAGACCCTCACCCTGTGACCGAATTCATAGATTTGGTTCTCCAGTTAATAATTATCACCAACTCGATTGCTTTGTACTTCAGCAGAGAAGTATCCTATTACATCAGATAATTAAAAGTAATCCAACTTTATCGAATGCATTCTGTTGATTCTACTTTATCTATGGGAAACGAAGTCAGAGGGCAGCAGAATTTTCTTCAGTGCTCCATAAAAAGTCAAAGGCAGAAGACAGAAACAGGTTTTATACATTTGTGTTGAGTAATACCAAAGGAAAATGTTTCTTTCCCCAGTATTGTTGGCATTATTAAGCAACTGATAACAGAGGATGAAAAATAATGGACACTGAAGTGAAGAACCATGCAAAATTCAGACATCTTTATACTCTTGAGAAAGGATGCAAAGGAATGCCCAGGCTAATAAGACTATGTCACTTTCCAAAAGTTAGCCATTAAACTCCAGTGTTGAGGTCAGTTAATGTTAAATCCAACACAAAAGTAGGTTAATTTGAATGGCCCTCCAGCAGAGCTGCAAAACCTTTGATGGGTTTCCGCTGATACAAAAATTAACAGGTAGGTTAGTCCTGAAATGTTTCAAAAGGAGAGGCTGTGAAACCTTTGGAAATAGTTTTCTTGATTTAAAATAACCATTTTCCATAGATATAGAAGAATGTCATTCAGAATGGCAAATCTGGAAGCTACTGGGTAACGGTAAACAAACAGAGCTGGTCCCTTTATGCAACAGCTATCAGCAAGCAAGATGCCACTTCTTCCCAGAAGCAACTACTACTAAAGCACAATATTCTGCTGCCTGTTGCTAGAGCCAGTAAGCAAGTTTAGGGGTTGTGCTGATATTACTGTCTTTCATGATCCCAGAACTCAGGCTAAATTGAAGAGGTCCCACAGCACTACCCCCTCCAGAAGAATTACAATTTCCAAGGAATCTTTTGCTGGAGAAAGTTTTTTCTTTTTTTTTTTTCTTTTTTTCTTTTTTTTTTAATGTTGTTTATCTAATGGGCTTGTTTTCCTTCCAGTGTAACTAAATAACATAGGATTCCTCTGCCTGAAGAGGAACCTTCTTCCAAAAAGAAGGGTAAAGCAGGACTGTGATGTGCTACAAAGATGACAAAGAAATCCCAAGGGGACAGAAGAGGCTGGCAACTGATGAGTTTTAGGTGAATTTCTTCCTACAAGGCTTAAAGGCCCAGCCTTTCCCTCCTCCCTGATGCTTACAATAAATAGCAGTTGAGCTGGGGGATCCAAATCAAAACATGTGAACTTTTCACTCAAAGTACCCTGACATATTTTACAAAGTGCTAACCAGACCCTGGGAGACGGAATGGAGAAGGATCACAGCACCACCAGCTCTCCGTGTTTGCAAAGAGCCAACAGTAGGGGAAGTTTCACCATTTCTAGACTTCAAAATTCTGTCATTTACTATGAAGGGAAACAATTCCACAGTAAACTAACAGGGATCAAGAATAGCAGCCCACATCCTTGTTAGCTGGCAGCACTTCATTGAACTATCTCTGTCCAGATACTCATGGCAACGGGTGGTGTAAAGGAAGCAGACCTATGGCAGTAGATTTCCAACTGTTTCAGCCTGCTGGAGATAGGAGTGCTTCAAAATGCACAAAATTCAATGATCACCATCTTCTGAAACACGTACTATGTCATGACCTCCTCTGGAATGAAATAAAGCAGTTTTTTTGAAAGCACATTGCTTTATTGTTCAATTTTTAGAGAAGAACATGACAAAGAATTATAAGCCCACATGGGAATATGAAACAAAAGCAGTCATTAAAAATTGTTGGTGAATTGGTAGTTTTTTATTAGAGATAATTCCAGAGCTATTTGAGAAAATCAATTACAACTGCAGTTCTCGTGTGCAGTGCAGAGAATGGAAATGGTCTAGCTATAAAAGGGGCCTTGTTTCCTTCAGAAAATGACTGTACATGTACACTGGAGAGCATGCTGCAGCTCTGTCACACGGGCATTAAAAATAGTCAGAGATCACATACCACCAAGCAACAGTAATTTGCTGCTACCAAAATAGTTTACAGTATTTAAAAAAAGCTTAATCTAGAGATAGTTCTCTTGGCAGCACAAATCTTTCTAGTGCCAAAAGAAAAATAATTTGCATCCCTGGTGTCAATGGTAATACTACCATGTTGCCTTAACGCTCCAGGAGATGCAGCCAGCTCAGCACTGCTTTCAGAAAGAAAATCTTTGAAAATAACATGGAGAATGAAATAAATTCACATTGCAGTTGCTTCAGTAATGAATCTGACACCAGAAGACAGTGAATCATTCTTTAGGTGAAGCATTTATCTAACGAAACATAACCCTGTTTTGTTTTGTTTGTTAAATTTCAATCTCCTGTTAACAGCCCTCCAAGAGTTAAGTTTTCAAGCCTATGGTTGCCTTGGTACTATGCTCTCAGCTGTGATCAGCAATATGTAACAAAAAACAGTACTTAAGTGGATTTTTTTTAAGTATTCCCCACTGTAAATGTGTAATTAATTAGCCTTCCCCTCCCCCTCTGCTCACACAATCAGACCCTCAGGGACCCTCCCTTCTTCTTCCTATCAAAGTCAGACAGTGACTGGGAACTGAATTATTCATTCAGCTGGAGGTGGAACATCCATTTAAGTGATTGAAAGTTTAAGAAGTCTTGCTGCTATTCAGCAACAGAAAAAAAAAAAAAAAAAAAAAAAAAGAAAAAAGAAAAAGAAAAAAAAAGTTTAAAGAGAAAAGTAGAGCCCAACAGAAATTTGGAAAGTTCTTTTTTTCTTAAGCCACTTGTTTGATTACGCGAATGGCGCACGTTTTTGTGAATTGAACCTACTTGAATGAAAAGGAGGGCTTGCGAGAACGGCACGTAAACAGCAGCACCTGTCACTCATTAAGAAATACTATGATTATGAGCATTAGTTAAAGCTTTTGTTCCAATATTTCTCGTTGAATATTCTTTGCAGTAATAACTAATTTTATGCATACTTTACTGGAAATACATGGCAAGTGAATTTCATATTGACATCACAGAAAATCACATTAAGATACCTATTTAGCTCTCATTATCATTGTATCAGAGAACCTCACGCTAAAAATTACGTTCAGCCAGTCAACGAACAAATTAACCATAATTAACAACACTTTATAGCACTTCTGATTAGATCTCAAAGTGCTTCAAAATCTTTAATTTTCTGCATATTTCTGTGATATCAGGCAGTGCTACTACTCCTATTTTAAAGCTGGGGCCGTGAAGCACAGTACCTGAACCTGTTTCATTCTGTACAATTGGGGGAAGTTTCTCATGCCCTAGTGAGCAGTACAGCGGGACATATGCACACTCTGGCCGTAACCCTGAGCTAATTGAAGAATCAAGATGTGCCTCCTAGTTCTGGTCTACAGTCCCAGGTAACCCAGCCAGCCTGTGACACAGGGAGAAGCCAACTGTGCACAACTGGAACCTGACACTGGAGCGAGCACCATAATCAGCAGGTGACCACTGGGTCACAAACTGGAGTTTGTGTTTGATGTACTTGCGTGCTATGTGATGTGTCAGCTCCAAGTAATTCAAGTACCGAATACAAATTCTGAAGACTGTGATTACATGAAGTACTGTGTTGCCAGTACTTAAAATTTTATTAGCAATACCATAATATGTGCTATTTCTCTTGAAGATGCAGCTGCTTGAATGTCATCTGAATACCTCAGCCTTTATTAAAGTGTTCTATTTTTAAAGTCATGATTATGCCACTCATGATTTTGAAGTACAGGCTTGTGCCTTTATTAGGATAAGATTCGCAATACTGAACTTTTTTTTTTTTTTTAAAAAAAAAGAAGAAAAAAAAAGAGAGGGAAAAATAAATCCCAAAATACTTGAAGGTATTTAAGTAAAAGGAAAAGCTTGAAAGAAATAGGTGGCAGGATCCCTCCCTTAAGTCTTGCACCACCGAGCCCACGGCACACAGGTGTAGGAATGACGCCAGAGACTGACACAAGTGGGCACACGGAAGCAGCACCGAGAAGGAGCAGAAACCCTCTGCAGTTCTGTGATGCTGATTACTCTGGGCTACTTTAAATTAAGTAATATTCAGGACTACCTACGTAAGCCCTCTGGGTTCTAGAATGCAGAACAGAGCATTCTGGTAGAAAAAAAAGGCTGCTGAAAACTACTGTATTCCCACCGTTGTTGTCAAAACTGGAAGTGGCATCGTGCTGAAACACATCAGCCAAGAGCCAACAGAAGTGTAGAGCATTGCACACACAGCACCATTCAGTGCTGCTTTGCACCCTCACAGCCAGGAAGTCTGCTCCTGCCTCTAAGCTTCAACACTGCAACTGGTCCTACCCACACAACCTCCACTGGAGAATCAAGTCCTTTATGTCTATGACTCTTTTTGGATCTAGATTTGAGTGGCATCATCTTCTTGACTAGAAGCACTGGCATCATCTTCTTGACTAGAAGCACCACTTGCTTAGAGCGGAGTTTTCCTGATAGTTTTCTTTCTATGAATTGCTCCGTCAAAGGACTGTCATAACAGACTGTTTGCCAATTTGAAATCCAACAGTTTGTCTGGTGTAAGTGTTAAAAATGTTGTCTTGGCAGTTTTGTTTTTTTTATAAAGTGGTTTGATTTTTTTCTGTTTGCTTCTCCAGTATGTCAAGGAAACGGGACCATTTTAGTAATCAAACCTGCCTCCTCCTTTCACTTCAAATAACACCCAACACTTAACCTCTGAATTCAGAGTGGAATCTTATATGACAGTACACCTTTAAGTATATAAACTCTACAAAATTCACCTCTTTTTTGGCTGCAATTTATGGTCATTGCTAGTAAAATACAGTAAATTGCTTTTAAGCAAGATACACGTTTTAAGTACTGGGAATGAAAGATCTGAGCCTAGACTAGAGTTTGCCTAGACTTTAGTCTGTGAGATAAAGATCCTCTGTGATGACTCAAGTCGGGTTCTTTTCAATGATCTTTTACCTCATTTACCTCTTCACTCATGACAATCATTAAATGACTAAAACTTTATGGTATGAGATGCAAGAATACTCACGTTATGCTCGTGGCCTCTAAAATCCTCTAAAAAATGTTTTTTTCAGTTTCAGGTTCTCTCCACTGAACTTGCTTTCTCTAATGACCCAGGATATTCCCATCAAAACCAGTGCTAGGTTCATAATTCCATTTGCTCATTCATCACTTCATCACATTCATCACAAGAACAGAAAAAAAGAATGAGATTTTAATATCCTAAGCTTCAAAAAGCGAGAATCACAGACGCACTGATTTTAGTGACCCATTTTTATCAGGACTCACTACTTCATACAGCCCAGAGCACTTTGAGTACGTAAGCAGCTACAGCCACAAAGTGTATCTGTGAATTGAACCACCCTGTTTCCAAGAGAAAAGCTTGCTTAGTTGTTCAGAACCAAAGTGGTATGGGACAACAAAAATTCTTACAAAGAGAGTGTGGACCTGAAAGAGAAGAATGCTAAACCTGTGTTATCAGCAAAGAGGAGTGCCGGAGCGCAATGGCAGCGTGCTGCTCCCCGGTCACAGCACAAGGCAGGGACGCAAGGCAGGCCCAGGGCCGGCACGTTGGAGGTGCTGAGGCAGGTCTGAGCTCGAGCCAGGAGCACAAGTCAGCAAGGCAGGATCGGGTCCAGAAATGGTAACCAGGATCCGACAAAACCCAGCAACTGCCAGGCAAGCCCACAGTGAAAGGGCAGGTCCCAGCGCCCGCCAGGAACTCAGGTTGAGGTCATGGTCCGTGAGGGTACAGCTGCACCGCAGCTTGAGCAAGGGCTGGGCCCTGGGCCCTGAGCTGAAATGGGGGCCTGGGGCTCACGGGTGGAGGAACAGGAGCACATCGTGTATTAAACAGCTTACTCCCCTTTCACAGGAACAGTTTCAACAGTATAAATCAAGAGTAGCTTCGCTGAAGTCATACTGGTGTAAAACTCACGAGACTGATGTTAGAATCAGGCCTCCGGAGGCTATGCAAAGCAGCCAAGAACCCTTCTCGGAAGAGGATTCTCTCCACCTACTGGGAGCATGGCACGGGAGGCTCTTGCATGCGGAACAAGTCCGTGCATGCATGTGCAAGTGTACCTGTAGAAACTCAGCCTGTGTGATGGGTGCGGGCAGAAATTTCTGATGTCACAGATGCTCTGCTTGCAAGTTGTTTGGATGGCTCATGAACCAGGTGCCTGCCTCAACCCCAGGAAGCACATCCCTTCCCTCTCCCCCAGCTCTGAGCTGTGGTGGCTGCACTCTCAGTGGCTGCACTCTCACTCCCTGGCAGGGCTCTGAATGGTGACGCTGTCATGCTTTTTGCAGTGGGCTCTGTGTGTGCTATTTCTTTTTAAATGATTCATGACTCCCACTTCTCACTTCATCTGCCTTTGTTTTCCTCTGCAGTGCAATGTGTCTGATACATGGCAAAACGTGCTGTGCTAACGCCAGCACTGTGAATGGTTATACATTAATGTCAAGGTAACAGAGTCTGCAGATACAGCGCCGTGATGTAAATGGACTTGAGAGGGCTTGGATTCCTCTTCTTTGGCCTTGTAAAATTATACAAAACAGGAATACAAACAGCCTCCACACTGAATCATGCTTCCTTTGGCACATATGTTTTTTTCTTTTCCTAGTGTCCTTCTGAACACATCTTCACCAATAGCCTGCCCTCACGCTTTGCCACATTCCTACCTCTTGTGACAGGGAAATCCAGATGCCAGTATTTTTCTTCACCAACTTTGATATGTCTTTACAGAGAATCAGGAACCTGCTATACAAATGGAAAAACCAAGGCACAGAGCCAGAAAACACCTTGGCTAAATCCATTCAGCAGGCTAGTGGAAGAGCTAAGAATAAAATTATGATTTCTCGATGTTTAGTCTGATGCTCTGTGAGTTGGACTGCCTCACACTGAGAAGGTGCTCAATGATCAACTTTATTTATATATTTACTACTCAAATATGGCATGTTCTCACATCTTCTATTTTCACGTTAATTGTGTTGTGGATCTTCTCCACCCACCCCCCATTTCCTCTGGTACATTTGTTCTATAGCTATTTGTGTGGAAAACAAGCAATTTCTGCTCCACCTGCTCATAAACACAATGAGAGAGAGAACACTCTGTTACAGCATAGCCACTGCCTTAGCAACAGATTACAGCATCACTGGGAAAGGAATAGCGACCTTCTGGGGAGGGAAGTGCCCTTTATCTCCCTGAAAAGCTACAGCAGGCAAGTTTTGCCATTAATTGTATTTCCAGCAACCCCCAACCCCTCCAGCTTCAAGCAATAAGTAGTTGTAAAGAAAGAAGGCAAAAACTGAGCACAGAGTTTGCCCCCAGTGCTCAAAAAAGACTAGGAGAGGCAAGTAAAAGATGGTGAGTGAACAGACTGGCTTCCAAATAGAATACACAGACCTGTATTTGAGCACTCAGGTATGGGGGTATGTTAATAAATCACTCTGGCCACTTAGCCCATTGGTATCAAAATGTTTGGCAAAAGGGGAGTAAACCACAGCCCTTTGCTGTCATATTACTAGAAGCTCATACCTCGGGAATCAAAGTCATGAACACTCCTCTCCCTTGTGAAAAGATCTGTCTCAGATAAGTGGAGCAGGCAACTAACACTTTTGGTTATGCGAATCAAAACACTTTCCCATCATGTGCATCCTTATTTATCATTTATGTGACAGGGTGGGCTGTACAGGTTGTACAGTTGAACATGGGGACATGGGATATCATCTTCAGGAGAGAGGACAGCGAGAAGTAGAACGCACCCTGTAATGACTAGTTTGGCGGGCTCTATCTGCCACACAGGGCCTAGGACATCCTTGATACACCGTCAGACAATTAATCAGGACTTGATGGACAGGTGAGTTCAGGGGCACTTTACAGTATTTTTATAAGGGCAAATATTTAGGGAAAAGGAAAGGTATTTGGTTTTAGCTTTCTCCCACTCCGTCTCTGCATGTCATACATTTTAGACTGTGAGCTCTGCACAAGTGAGGACAATGTTTCTGTGCTTGCAGTAATAATACAGCCCTGATCCTGAAAGAGGTCTCTAGGTGATAGAATATAACCATGTGATAATAACTTCCAGGTTTAAAATGAAAGAGTGGCCCCCTACATTTGCATTCTTTTGTTATAAAGATGGCAGTAGGGCCACTTGACTCAAAAGGGAGACAACAAAAGACAGAACCATACCTTCCACCCTGGATTCCAGATTCTAGATCCCTGAACTAACAAACCAGAACGACGGTATAATGATGAGTTATATAAAAGGTCCATAGTGAGGTAGAACAAAAAAACAGACTTTTTTTTTTTTTTTTCGTTGTCTGGGGATTAGATGTTTCATTAAGCTTTCTACCCATATTAGAGAATTAAGTCGATTATCTGTCTAAGGATTTTGATGCCAAAAAGCAAATGTCTGGGCTTATAGCTTCTCTAGTTACAATATGACTAGAAATACGAAGCAAACTGTGGAAGAGGTAAGAGGACATATTTCTCTATGCTCTGGTTCTCATGTGAGTAATGGGAGATATAGAAGGAGCTACAGAAAACCTCTGGCATGAAAGCAAGAGTAAAAGAGATCACAAGAGGACAGTTAAATGGTATGTCTTGACACTTCTGATACAATACGGTGTCTCCACAAATACATAATACAAACGATGAAGGTTTTATGAAGTCTGGCCACAAAACTTTTTTACAGACAATAACCTGGAGGTGCAGCCACTTTACCAAAGGCATATAGCAGTGACGAAGCAATGACTAAGCTGTTACCTACCTCTCAGACCTTTTCCCAGTCCACTGTGCCATACTGATTTTTATGTGATACACACACGCAGCATGAAGCATTACTTACAAATCTATCATTTAAAATCTGTTTTTGTATAAAGTACCTAGAATAAATTTCTATTCATGGACTGAGAATGGCATTGTGCCTGCTCACAAGGACATTAGGACTGTCTCACAAGGAGATAGATGTCACATGGGTACGGATTTGCATGGGCAGCCTACATAACTCAGCAAGTGCCATCTTTCTGGAGGAAGTCCCTCCTCTGACGCATTGACACCACCTGTCTCTTTACACTTGATGGCATCTGTTGGCATTTTTTATGTGCCAAAGCATTAATATCAGAACAGTACAGGAAAGGAAGATACCAAGTTCTGGTTACTCACATCTTAGATATGTCACACACCTAAGCTGTACTACATCGGGGAAGTAGGCCATCCGCTAGCATCACCTGGAAGCAAAACACAGGGGATAACAAGTCATGCATTTGTCTCCACTGTCTCACGTGCAACTTAAAGAAATCTGAGTGGCAAGGATTAAAATGCTTTGTCATGGGGAAGATGGGTGAGGAAGACAAAATTAATCTAACAATAAAAAGGAAAATAATGCCAGGGTCAGGTACCAGATGGGCAGTACAGAAATCCTTGACTTGTCCCCAAAAAGAGCAAAGCAGACAAGCTTTCCTGACATTGCTCAGTCAACCATGAGAAACCACCAAGAAGAGGCAGATGGTCACTCCATCTCTAAAACTATTTGGTCCTTGGCCTCTGCTGGGAAAGTATGCTGAGGTGCCAATTATTAGCACTCTGAACAGTGGCTTTTGTGATCCAGACAGACATTCATTTAATACTTTACCAAGTTCCATAAAACTCATTTAATAAAGAAAGCCAAAATGGCAAAGAACCAACAGGTTTTGGAAAACATCCATAATAAATAACTATAAAATGCAAATACCTTGAAAAATAAAACAACAAAAAAGGTAAGTAGGACTAAGTGACACCATATAGTTGATAAGCAGTTCTAATGAAGATGATAGATATTATTATCTGAGTATATTATCCTTTTGTATTTTATTGGCAAGAGCAAACAGTTCAGAATCCCCTAATAAACCTCTAAACAAAGGATATAATTTGAACAGATATCAGAGATTTGAACAAGTGTTGCTCTTGTCAACTGGCCATTTTGAAGCTGTCTCTGCATTTTTGTTGATCTATGTTAAGGCTTGGTTCCAAACCCCTTTAAGTCCATAGGAGTTTTGAACTGATGCGGTTGACCTCTGTGCACCCTGGACATGTAATGGCTGTAATACCCTGAGAAGAAGTCTTCTGTGATTTCTGCAGTCAGCAAAGGCTAATTTCCATTCATGTTGTTGCTCAGTTTTGTGACTACATTATTATTTAACTGCCATGAGACTCTCAATGTCCTTTAACCAAATCTGAAGCCTCTGACTGCAATACTTTTGAGGCATCTTGACAATTGTTTTGGGAGCAAGGTGATGGCCAGGCCTCATTTGTTTTTTTATCCCTTTTGAAAGGAAGCAAAGGTTGCTGTTATTCAGTTACCAAAAGTCATGAGCTGTGCTCTCTGCTGGTTGTGAAATGACTTCTTTCTGTCACAGTCCACTTCCCTGCGGGGAAGGGCTCCTATATGAGAAATATGTTGGCCCGACCTAGCTCCCAGCAGGGCAGTCAGGGAGAGAGGGTGAACACAGAGCACATACCCATATCTCACTGAAACACTTGCAGGTTGGAAACGGTCACTTTACCTTACATGGCTCTGTGCATGCCTTCACCAGTAAATTACACACAACTACATTCTTTCTCCCACAAAACACCAAAGAGAAGAGCTAATGCTATTCAGTCGGGAAAAGTAGCAAACAGGTAAGCTTGCACTACCCTTTCCCATTTATATTTTACAGATAAATAGAAGAGTTCAGCCTCCAGTGTTGTCAATATGGTTCCTTTCAAAAGCCACTAAAGTTTGCAAAAAAATTAATGAAAGAATGTGAAACAGACCTCACATTCTGGTGCCACCTGTCAAGCCTGTCCTTGTGTGAAACTGCTGAATAAGTCAACACTCCCCAGTTTTTACTTTGACAGCAAGGCATATTGCAGTGTGCTGTACTTGGGGCTGCACCTTAAATCTATCTGTGAAATGAAGCTGGTATAGAATGTGGCAGCCCGTATCTTAACTGGTTCCCAGCATGCCAAGATCTATGTTGACAGCCTATTGATTTATATGTGGGGCTTGGCAATTTGCTTTTGACCAATAGTATGCAGAAATCCTCGTATCCATTTCTCTGAGAGATTCCGTCTCTTCCTATTCTGCTTCTTCAGATATGGATGCTCTGAAGGTGACAATTCCATGGAAGGATCCATCCTCTTCTAAGCTTCAAAGCAACAGCTATTAGCTGATCTATTAGGCATGACGCAATGCTCAGTGGAGTAAGGTGTAATGTTTTATAGTTTATTATTACAAGGTACATAAGAGTATATGAGGAAGTAGTGTTGTTATGCCTTTGCCCTCACTGATTTCCTACACTTTGGGCCTCAGAGCTTGGTGTATGGGAATTATGTATTAGCAACATGACTTAACCAGCAGGATGTATTTCAAGTGATAGACAGAGATCAGGTCTTTTCTTTATAGGATAAAAAAAGAATCTAAGTTACAGTGCTTTGCTTGGGGAGAGCTTTCTTTTGCCTATTTAATAAACAAATGGTTAACAGCAAATAAAGGCTTGACTCATATGAATTGTCATGTAGTTTTACATCAAATTTAATTTCAAAAGAAAAAGCAGCAACAGTTGGGAAGATGCAAAAATTTCAGCTTCTGTACAGCACAACTATCTGACCACACACTTGGAGGTTTGTCAGGTTTCATTAGACCATGCTTAAGTCTGTGATGCTGAATTTTCACTGTAGTTGTAATTCAGTCTAGCCTGATTAATGCTGGTGTGGACTTGCCTATAATATAATCTCACCTGCATGAAGTGAAGAACACCTAATGATAACTGAAAATGAAATGGTAATACTGGTCAACATTTAGTGTGTTCTCCCACTGATGATAAAAGAGAAGAAAACAGATTTACTGGGCAAGACTTTCCTTTCACTCATTCTGGGTTTCAACAAGGTAATATTGGCATGACCGCAGAATCTACTACTATGGGGTTAGGAGTGCCATCATATTAAAATTCAGGGAGGAACAAAAATTCAGTAATACAGAGGCTGTATTGACAGAACAAACATTTGCAAGGAGAGAAGAGCAGGAAACCTACCTGATCTGCTCTCAGTTATCAAGCATGGTCATTAGCAGTGTATCAGGAAAATCAAGCTACTTCACAAAACAGCATAAATTCATTCTGAACGAGACCGTAACTTCTGCAAAGAAACAAGCAATATATTAATTAATGGCTTTAGTCATAGTACTTCTGTTGCTAGAAGATGTTGAGACAAATGAGTAAACAGAAGAGCCTTGGGAATGTCACGGTAATTTAAAGTACATAAACCTTCAAAGCACGCCTGTGATAGAGTGATACATTGTCTTATAATTGGGCAATTGCTTTCATTCCATGATATAATTAGCACACAATCATGGTTATGTGAAAAATAGTTCCCTCTCCCTCCTTTCCAATTTGTGCCTGCTTAATCTAAGCAGAGGACCTATCTTTTTTGCTGCACTACCAGTAAGTCTACTGTATCTTTACATTTCAGCTGCAGTAACAATGTCTCTTACCTGACCAATGCAATGATCAAATATTCAAGGCAGGAATCAAATTCATGCTATTTGTATAAAATATTTGGTCTCATTATTTTTTTCCACAGCCTAAAAATATACATAGTGCTGCGACAACAGAAAGTTAGGTGACTCATAGCACAAGCACTAGTAATCAATGCAGCCAAAACTGCAGCAGAATTTATATGCTGCAAGCGCACTGCACGTGATCTCTGTTTAAGGCTGTGCTATAAAGGCTGGTTTTGGCTACAGAATCTCTTCCTGAGAGCCAGTGTTCAACCAGAAGTGATTTGCTGTGAAGCCATGTGAAAAAACTGGGGGCTCCAAACAGCAGAAATCTCACCAGTGCTAGATGGAGACAATATGTACAGATCTCCCACTGAATTGTATCCCAGCTGTTAGGCTACCAACTCTAGTCTTCATTTTTATTGTCCAACCTCCTTAAGTTGTCACCACTCACAAAAGGATCATCAGCCACAAAGAAAGGGTAACTAGCTGGGCAAAAAAGATCCTTTATCCATCTGTAGACCCAGACCCAAGCTCTCTCATTTTTCACACTGAAATGGCTGGCATATGCCTTCTTACATCTGTTTGCTAACAGAAAGTTTAAATCCTCTGAGAAACATGAGTTTATCAGTATATCTGTGGACTGTGATAAAAAAGAAATGTTATGAATTGTCTATGGGAATTGTGTTTTGTGAGATTTCCAGCTTTGCACACTTAAATGGGTTAAATAATTCAGGTAAGAATCCAAATGTATAGATGCTATACCAAACTGAATGAGGATCCTGTGAGAATGCTTCTCCTCTCATACCGACGAATAAACACTTCTGGCTTACTAAACGTACCTCTCTACTTGTGTTTGAAATTTTAAAATGACATAAAAAAAATGTATCATTGCAAAGCACAATAAATTAATCAAAACCTCTATGATTATATGGGTGTAAATATGAACTGGCATAAGAATCAGGCCAATACAGATCAGCATTGATGAGTACACACGCATTTTTTTTTACCAACACCCCCACTGCTCATATGCATAGACAAGTCTTTCTCCACAATGCGTTATCTACAGATATTCCCCAAACTGTCCTTTCTCTCTGCAAACACATATGTGCGTATCATTAGACAATCCTTTTTTTCCCATAGCAGTTACTTCCCACATATATTCAGAAAGAGGGGGCATGCACACACATAAATTTAAGGGCAGAAAATGCACTGCAGATGGAAAAGAACAACAACAACAAAAACCTTTCGCATTCTCTCCAGTCATTCCTGTGGGAGATATTTATCTATGGGAAAAGCATTACAAACTTTAAGTAAATGAAAAAAATATATATTTTCATAACATTTGGGAGGAAATGCATCTTAATGGCTAGGGAAAATTGCTAGAGAAAAATAACAGCAGCTAGTGAGTTGAAGGAACTATATTCTCAGTGACAAGCAACAACAATAGAAGCTAATGCGAGTCATTTGTAGAAGGAAAAGTGAATAGCTGTGGCATATTTGCAAAGAATATATGGCAGTTTACCAAAGGCAAAGCTCCAAGGAATACCAGCTGGGACATGAGAAGGGAGCTATCAAAAGAGGAGGGAGGTATAACAGCATCATGGAATGGTTGGCACCACTTTGTTAAAGCGTTTCATGAAATGAGACGTAGCTGCTCAGAGACAGTAAATCAAGGTGTTGGTGTTACTAACTATGGCTCATGGCAGGTGGCCAAGGAGTGTACAAAATAGAAGCACATGCATGTGTGTGTTTTTAGCATGTTTCAAATTGGCAAATTTACCAGTTATTAAACCAAAGCAGTGAATTGGATTTCATTCATAACTAGTCTTCTGTTTTGATTGGAAAGCAATTACTTCTAATAGTTCTATAAAAATTCAAGTCTAAGTAGAACACATTCCATGTGTGGAAAATTACATCCTTTGTACTTTGACCTTATCTGAAGACTAGGATGGCCTGTTGTTTTGCGCATCAGCCTTGCATCTTAGCAACATACAGGGCTAAAAAGCTCAGTAAATAAGAAGGCATCCAAAATGCCATAGTAACATACCATTTATCCTGATGCCTGCAGAAAGTTGATTTCCATGTCTGGATCTGTCTAACTGAGGAAGCTGCCTCTGCAATAATAATAATTTAAAAAAAAATGTAAAGAAGTACGTCCTAAATTTGAAGAAATTGATTGACAAGCCGATACCTAGCTGAATACAGATTTTAAGTGAAAGAAAAAAATTGTGCACAACTTTCATATTTCAAATAGCATTAAATTGAAATTCCTCAATATTTTGCTCACTGATTAAGGTCATGATTGTGGTTATTAAAAATTTAGAATGTGAAAAGGTAGCTGCTTGGATTTGCATGTGGTAAAACTTATATACCTTGCTTCTTTATGTGGTGTTTTCTTTTCAGATGTATCAGGTTGCCATTACTTGTAGTGCAACTTGGCACTTGTAACAAGTACTGCTAGGTGAAGGAGTCTTTGTTTGGCTAGAGGACCTTGCATATGATCTTCAGTTTTTCCACTTCTTAACTGGTAGTACTGATAAATGTGCTGTTCTGTGAATACAGCAGTCAGATATTGGAAAGTGTATTGTTTGCAATCTCTTCCAGGAGAAACCTGCTCCGTAAACTTTCAGGCCAACTAATTCTTTCTGAGAGACAGCAACTTGATTTTTTTCAGTACACAGGTACGAGAATTCTGGTTGCTACCAGAAGACGAGAGAGCTGTTTCGATGTTTTCAATGAATAATCTACTTTGTGAACTACTAATTTGTTTACAAGAATTAAACAACCTTTGTCTGGGATCTGCACTGACAGCATCCCAGAACTGTATGAAAGATACCAGTTGGTTTACATGTCATCCTTTTTCAAAGGATATCATGACCTAAATGAAATAAAATACTATGGGTAGGTAGGTGTCTGAGAAACTCCATTCCCAAGTTCTGCTTTAGGTTACTAAGTCTCAAAGAAGGGGACACAATTTGCACAGGAAGAAGGTCAATCACAAATTATATAAATGATTGCAGCTCAGATCTAAGGGATTACAGTCCTAATTCCCTACAGACAACAAAAAGAATAAAATCCCTAAATAGAATAGCACAGAGCTAAAACAGAGAGATCATTTCTGGGGTCTGGTTCAGAAGAACTCCTGCCTTAACCCTTGGAGGTCAATTTGTCCAGCTTTAACGCAGCGTCTGCAAAGTGAGAGGGTATTGGGAGGACCAGTCTGAAGGGCCAGCATCACCAGTTGCTGAAGAGCCCCTGAAATAAGATTACAGGCAAGACAAACTTGAAGTGTTTTACTGTCAGTCCCCTGCCCTGTATTCATCAGGAGCTGCGCCTTCACTCCAGAGCATCACAGAATCTGGCCCAGGGACAGCAGCTCTCCAAACTAAAATAACCAGCACACTCAAGTCCACTTTCACATGTACCAAGGGTCTGGGTTTTGTGCTCTAGGACCTTGGTGGCAGTATTTTTTGTCACTTCTTAAAGAACATTAGCAACAGCTCTAGGATTCTTTTTTTTTTTTTTTTTTTTTTTTTTCCTTCAAGTTTCACTAAGGGGCTCAAAAATTGCAGCAAATAACTTGGAAAAGATAAAAAAGAATCCTGTTGCTCTACTTATTGTAATTACGGTGCAGTTCAGTATAATGTGATAATTAGTCTCCTGGAAATCATTCCTCAAGTTCATACTGTGATATAGCATGAAATAAATCTGAGCCAACCATACAGTTCTAATTCCAGTATGCTACAGTCAACTGGTATGTTAATTCAATTAAAATGAGCTTGTTGGTGAGAACAGAAGTTACAATAGTGGGGGGAAAAAGGAGGGGGTAAATTCCATAAGTATTAGTAGAATCCACTTCATATTCACATCTACAACTCTAAATTACAGATACAAGATCTTTGTTCAAATTACTGACAAGGTTACCAGCTGGAACTTCACACTCAATTCAATTATTTTATATTGTACCTTCAGGCTCCATTCCAAAGTGACTCTTAAAGAATAATCAGACTTCTTCAATAGGCAATCAAAATGAAATTACTTTTTGTAAGTACAACAAGGTTACAGACTTGGTGCAGACTATAAGTTACATGCTACTAATTTTCAGTGCTCTAAATTTTTTACTCTGAATGTCTGTGATATACAGGCGACAGCAGCCAGGCCAGAATCTTCTCACAGTTTCAGCTTAACTTCTTGTGTTTCCACCATATCTTGCACAAATAGGCAAAAGTGAACAAAGAAATCACAGAACAGCTGGAAATTCTGTTTTATATTGTGACTACATGCAAAAGCAGTCCTTGATGGAGTGCTCTCCTTGTGATAGACGTTAGGCAGACGTGGCCCATACCTATAATCCAACAAAAATTCTTGTAATTGTTCCTTAGCTTTAACTTCCACGGAGTGCAATAACTTCAATAAAAATATAAGATGAAATGAATTTTAATAAAAAATTAAGGTCCAATTCTTCAGGGTTTGATTTTGAACCTTTTGAACAGAAGTCTGTGGTAAAACTCCCACACAGTTTTCCTGCTTAGGAGAACTTTCATGAGCACACAAATTGTATCTTCCTTATCAATATTTTCTAATATGATTCTAGGTATTAAAACCCTCCTGTCTCTTTCTGAGACAATGGAGGACGACAAGCCTCCAGATCTACATTCAATTTGTGAAATTTAGAGGAAATAAAGAAACCTGTGAAGAAAAGGAGAGTAAAAAATTGAAGTGCTTCAAGACTGAAAGGTGATACATTGGTAGTAACATTTAACTCCAAGCTGGATTAATAATAAATAATTGCAAATTGTCTCTGATTTTGTTTGACACTAAGTGGACACCACATTTCTAACCAAACTAGAAAGATAAAATTAATAATTGCATATTATTTTGATATAAAATCATTAATCTTACTTTGACAGTGGCCATAAATAGGCTGAACAGTTTTTAAAGACATTGCCTGTCCTCCTACACAGTGCTTTCCTTCATGCCAGCAGCTGACAAAAACAAACTCATTTTCCTAACACATTTAATCTTTGGAAATGTATTTTCAATAATGGAACTCATTCTTCCTGTTGGTCCACTAGTAATCAAGTTTACTGACAACAAAAGATTCACTTCGTCGTTCAGCTGGTTGCTTGATTAGAGGCTGGGTCAAAGAACAGGAGAATCTGATCCTTAGCTGTTAAAAAAAAAAAAAGAATGGTTGTATGGGGGCTGGTGGATGCTGGTGCTGCAGACGAGAGGTGGCTGAGATAAGACTCGGTGTCACATAGTTTCTCTGACAGAAGAAAAACAAAGCAATCATGCAGTCAGCAATACTTTCTCTTCTGGCTCCAGAGTTCAGTTTTCAATGTAACTGAGAACTAGAAGGGAAAAAGATAGCTTAGAGCACCCCACCATCAATGCTCTTCAGCAGAGCAACCCAGTACTGCACAGAGGCCATGAAAATTACACAGCAGGAGAGCAGTGGGGAGTGGAGGCAAAAAAAGGAGGGTTGAGAGGCAGCAACAGCACTGCATCATCTGTAATCACAGGGGCCAAGACAAGTGGTTTGTTTCAGTGGGAAGGAAAGAATAACATGCAATAATGAATGCAATTGGCCAGGTGAGGTAAAATATGCTGTGGTCTTCATTCTGCTCATCACCATTTTGCTCTACCTTCATTGGCCTCAGAAGGTTTATTTCAGCTTTACATCACTCCATTAAGTTGTTCTGGGTCTTTTCTTCTCCTTCTTTTTTATTTTTTAAATTATTTTTTCTCCTTCCAGCCTACACAAATACCAAGTTCTCTATCCTCTTGTACCAAACCACTCGCCTGCCTCTTCTGATTGTAATAGCTGGTCTATAAAAGATATCTGTTCTCTTTAAGGCCTTGTTTCTCTCTTCTAACAGTTATCGCAGAATTCTATCTTTTGCCATTTAGCTACCTCCACAAAAACAAAAGTTAATGGCAACAACTTTTGAAATTGTGTATTTTATGATTTTATGTATGCAAGCTGATTTAGCAGGAGAATAGCAACAAATGAGAAATGGCAATTAACACTCCCAGAGCAAAGCCTGTTATTTCTCATGTTCTTCAACCCTTCTCTCACAAAATGCTTTCAGAAAGAAGGCAGCTGATTCTAGCAACCAAGGCTACACATTTCATAATTCCACTCTATTGCTTTTCTGAAAACGAAAATATGTAGGAAGAACATTTCAGTATAACTAATTAGCAGCCTCTGTGTCCTCATCCTTGTTAATTCAAGGGACCTCTCTAAAAGATTCCTCTGGGAGAGTTCCTGCTGTTATAATTTTACCACCTTGTTCAAGCCCAGACATCTACTTTGAAGCTCTGCAAGGAATAATTCCCATGAACACAAAGGCTGAATATCCAGGTGTTATTTGAGAAATTGCCCTCATCTTCATAGTGGAATTTAGCACATACTCTAAATAATAGGTCAGAGTATGGAGAGTTGCAAAGAATTGGAAGAAATATTCTCACCAATCTGTTCAGAAGTAACCATCTGAATGCTGCTGTGGCTTCATTCCTATAACTCCCCTCTTAACGGTAACAGAAGCTGAGCCCCTCCACAATATTATTCTTAATTCTCTCTCAACTTGTCCTTGAGTCATCACAAAACGACTTTGTGTCAAGTGTCATCAACTCAGCTGCTGTACAGCCCCACAGAAGCGGAGAGCTCTGTGCTCACCCTATCCTGAGAGCATCTCCTCTAACTGGGGTGAGGGGACAGCAGTGGGGAGGCTGCAGGTACTTTCAGAGAACAGAGGGAAATCATTTCCCACTTTTGGAGAGATCTCTTCTGAAAGGCTTCAAAAGCAAGATCTGCCAAAATGCAAGATGAGAAAGTGTTGCCAAATTCTCAAGTTTCCTTTGCAAGGACGCTCAGGCTAAAGCCTGATACAGAAGTAGACTAAAAGAGCATCTTCCTTGTCCACCCTGCAAAGCATTTACTGATTAAAAGTATGCAAGAATCATGCACAGTTCATTTGTTTATGCACTTGTCAATATGTAAACTTCACTTTTAATATGGTTTTGTTCCTTTCAGATGTACTTTATTCCCAGGTATTCTGAAACGGTCTTAAAGTTACTTCAGCAGGTGTATTGGAGATACTTACTTTAAAACAACTGGTTAAAAATACCACAACAAAACGATGTTAGTTTCCATAAGCAGGTTTTTCGATTAAAAAAAAAAAAAAAAAAAAGTATTGAAACAAATTAAAAAAACTCATTTTCCTTGTATTTTCTCAACAGAGAAGAGAGATTTTTCCTGACTTTTTTAAAATGCTCATTAACCAGAAAAATCAAGTAGTCATCCAAGCCAACTCCAGGTAATAAAATGATAATGTTTAAAAGATTCCGTTGTGATTTCTTATTCATAAAATCAGAACCAAATTGATTCTTGAAAATGAGCACATGCTCCTCCAGAACTAATTCTTTAAAGCAGTTTCTCTCCATGTAGTGATGGAAGTGTTTTCCTTTTCTTTATGTGCTTGACAAACTTGTATCCCTTCTGCTCTGGCAGGGGGCTGGGGGCTCCCTTTGTTGTTTCAGTCTTCTGTGGCTGTTGGTACAGATCCACTGGGAACAGAGAGTTTTGATAAGATCCAAAGATGCTTCACTGTTGTGGGAGTTCCTCCAAATCAATTATTTGCAAATTTCAAACCTTTTGAAACTTGTCCGTCATTAATCTCTGAGATAACATATCGTGGAGCAATATCTGCCTCACGTAGATCACACAAACGGAGGAAACATCTGTGACTAAGCGCCTAAATAGTCTTTGTTCACCGCTACTTTGAACAGTCCTACGAACACATTTGGGTAGGGAAGAAGAGTTTAGTCAAACAACAAAATAAATAAAAAAATCTTTGGTAATGCAGATCATTTCTGTAAGCTCCAGATCCCTAGGGACTTCTGGGGCCATTGCTGCCTACTTTCAAGCACGCCAAATACTCATTTTTCCATGCAGTTTATCCTTGCTATCTTAGGCAGGCCAGCCACCAGATGCTCAGAAATACTCATTCCTCTCCAAATTAGTTCACCTCATTTCAGAGCCAAATCATTCACTTGTCTATTTCCCCTTTGGCCTTTGCAGATAATGGGTTCTGCTATTAGTCAGTCCGGGGGGAATTCTTACTCCCAGTATGAAAAAAAAAATCACTCTGAATTCAAACGGAATTCATTTTCCTAAATATACTACCATGAGTTGCCACACTTTTGTCTTAGACTAGTAGATCTGGCTGTGCTTTCAGCTGAGTACAGATGAAAGATGACTTTAAAATGCAAAAAGCAAAATGTGCTGGTTTTCATTCAAATACATCTTGAAAAGAAATAGCAATTTCTCTCTCTCTCTCTCTCTCTCTCTCTCTCTCTCTCTCTCTTTTTTTTTTCCCCCTCCCTCTTACATCCAGGGTTTTAAAAGGTAACATGCAGCATGACAGGCAGCTAGGAAATGAAAATGCAACAGCAGGCAAGGTTCAAACCTCCACATTGGTGCAATATAGCACGCCGCAGCGGCGATAGTCTGCAGCCATGAGCCCAGAGGTCTGAGCCCTGTACTTGGCACTACCAATACCTCGAGGTATCTCCTGGAAGGAGTTACTTCAAAGAAATTATGTGAAAGACTCACTGAGCCCTGTTCCTTCTGCTTTCTAGGCACAGCTCAGCAATTGCTGCCACGGAGGCCTCGGGGCCAGCAGTGCCAGCCGGGATGTTTGCCGTGTGAACAGAGGCCTCGGGGGCTTCAGTCAGGGACACGGCAGCCTCTTCTCTTCTGAGAAGCACTGCTACAGTCTGTGGCCAAAGTTACCCCTTTTTAAACTTTATATATACACTTCTGCACTCTTTCACAAATCAGGCCCTGTGCTTCATGCCTGGTGTCCTGCCACGTGCTCATTCAGCCTACATAAACCTATGGGGCTGGCTTTAATCTGCTTTCCCAGCATCCCTGGATTTGAAAATGCATCTGCCACAGAGAGAGAGAGGGGATGGAGAGAGAAAAAAGAAGTCAGAGCACAAAGCGAATTCCCTCCTATAAATCTTATTCGATGCAGATATGAGGGCTGACTTAGTTTTGCAGTCCTCACCCCTTCACCTCAGGTGCTGGGATTAATGGGGGACTGTTTTTCCCCTTCTGATTGCGTAAATGAGGAAGCTGTTGACTCGCATGGTACTGGAAAGACATATGTGCTTCATTATCTGGATTCCTTGTATTGTTTCAGCTTGTTGTTGCTGGCTGGGAACATGCAGCCTTGAGCTGTTCCCATTTTTAAAATGCACTTTTTTCTGCCCCGGATTATTGCCAAGTGGAGATTTAAGTACACTATTACTTTTATGGAGGACTATTAAGAGTTATTAGATCCCATTAGAGCAGACTATGCTCTTAAAAAAATTCCTTTATTTTTGAACAACCATTTATATTCATTTAAATCTGACAGAATGTTTGTATCAATACAAACACATTTAATTATATCTTAGATCAGCGAGAACATTTCTCGTTTATTTTGTAAAAAATTTTTATTAGTCTCCCCTAAAGACTGCATTCTCCTTACGTAGCTCTAAAGCAAGTCTGAGCCATCATGGATGCTCGGTGTATGGGGGGGACGGACATTGCTGGCATAAGCAGAGTTGGCGAAAGGTGACTGGAAACTTAGCCCCAGCAGAATCTGTACTTCTTTTTTGTTAGGTTCAGATGAAATCCTCTGCTCATGGACACTAACGTATCAAGGGGATTCTTTATATCAGGAGAAGTTGGATCAGACCCTACATTACAGTAGGAATATGACCTAATATTATTGGCAGAAGTCACTACCAGTAACAACTGCACATAGCACCCGTTCCTGGGTGGTTGTGATTATTTAAAGACAGGATGAATGCCTGCTTTAATCCCTGTTTCGTTCCAAGCTTACTTCATGCCTTCACTTCTCTTTACAGCGTACATCCAGTTCTCCAAATTTCTGCCCATCACTAGTTCGTCTCAAGTCAATTTCAAATAAAACAAAGGAAACGTCTCAAAGGAGTACAGAATTCTATGTGCTGACACTGTATTTTCTGAAAAACCTATGACGAAGTAGCTCTGCTTGCATCCCTTCCCTTACAGCAGCATTTCTTGTAAGCACCAGTCTCAGAAGCCCAGATCTATGGGTTTGATCTGCTTAAACTGTAATTTGTATAACCCACTTTGGGAAGAATGCTATGTCTTCCTGGAGATTCCCTTCCCTTCCCTTCCCTTCCCTTCCCTTCCCTTCCCTTCCCTTCCCTTCCCTTCCCTTCCCTTCCCTTCCCTTCCCTTCCCTTCCCTTCCCTTCCCTTCCCTTCCCTTCCCTTCCCTTCCCTTCCCTTCCCTTCCCTTCCCTTCCCTTCCCTTCCCTTCCCTTCCCTTCCCTTCCCTTCCCTTCCCTTCCCTTCCCTTCCCTTCCCTTCCCTTCCCCTCCCTGATACACTGCGAGGAGATGACTAAATGCTGCCACAGGAGGGAGAAAAACAAACAGGAAAGAACTCAAAGGGCTGGGATAGGGCTGCAAAGCAAAAGGCATAAATCACTCAGCTCTTCCCTCCCCGAGCTCTCCTGCAGCCAGCACATGCACACCACCTCCCTTCTGGATGAGGCTTTGGCATGAACGGCAGATCCCATTAATGCTCCTTCATGTTACCACAGCAGAGCAACGCTTGGCAAGAGGATGCAGGATACTCCCTCAAGAAAACTTTGAAGGAACAGTGCTGCACGGCTGAACTAGGTAGTGGAGAGGAGGGAGGGAGGGAGGGAGAAAGTGGGAGGGGGAGAAATATCCTGGCCCAAAGAAGTGGTTATGTGGGGAATCGTGTTTGAAATGGCTTCGCAGAGAGTAAAACAAGTCCAGGATTAGAAATAATTGAAAAACATGTGTGCCCCTGGAAAACTACCTGTAGGGAGTTTGTGGAGGAAAGAATGCAGTTCCTATTTTTCCTTTCCTTTGAAAGATTGGCTTAACAAAACAATCAACCACATGAAAAGGCAAGGAGCACAATTCTCACATATGCTGCTTGACTTTTTTCATTATTATTCTTAAAGCATGCTCTGTGAGAGGCAGTTGGAAGAAGAGTAACTGCCTGAATCACAGCTAGCCGGGCTCAGCTTGGTCCTGCCTTACCTCCATCCTTTTGTGCTTGTTTTTTAAAGCCCTTAGGTTTTGTCTAGACTAGGAAAAAGGTGTTTTATTCAGGAGTTGTAGTTCAATTGAACTTGTTTAAATAAACAAAAGCCAACACTTGAACCATGTGAGGATTGTGGATTAGCAGCTCTAGCTCAGTTTAAGGGGTGGGATAGAACCAGATTAGGTAAACTGCACCGACTCCTTCAATTTTCCTAATTAGACAGGCCTTCAAAGTTTGTCACAAGTGACAGATTGGGAACCTAAGCAAACTTCTGAACACAGGCTGGGCTCCTTCCACCTGGTTCTCCCCTGGAGGAGCAGGAGAGGAAGAGAATCTCTCCTTTGTAGACCAATTGAACTTAACCTGTCCAACTATTTACCTAGATACTTGGCTTTTATTATAAACTATTTGGGCATTGTCTACTGAAAAGCCACCGAGGAACTGAAAATATTCTTCCAGGTGATTACTAAACATACTGACCACAGGGCTGAGTCCCACTTGACTTCTGTCCTGCTGGAGTCCTAGCTCAGGGAATCATTTGGTTCTACCCACAAGGAAGGACAACACAGTAGGATTAGCCTTTTCTCCACTACTCCTTTTTGTTTTCAAGCTGCCTTTCAGAAAACGGACAAAGCAGTTAATAAATTATTCTTCTTATGCCAGGTATTTTCCATTTGGAGTTTTATCTGTTGCTGGGTTTTGGCACCATTAAACTATTAATGGTAATTTTAAAAAGAAGTGGGAAACTAGCTTCCTGGATTGTAGCTTTTGGCTCTCCTGCACAATAGGATGATGAAGCTTGGAAGTATCTGTTGTTACCTGCAGCTAACTAACTCTACCTGGTTACCGCTTATCTTTCCTCTGCCTTTCCACCTCTGCATTACATAAGGGTTCCAGGAAGGCCGCTGAGATGACTGTGTTAGTGTGTTTGGTTTTATACCTTTGTCACTTTATATCCTTCTTTGGCAGTTGCATCTACCTACATAATTGCCCTTATTAAAAGGCTTAGTCATGGTCTGAAGTAAGTGTAAGCCACTGCTGTCTGTGCACAAGTGTGCTTTGAGTTACACCACAGAAAACTGGGGTGCATCAGAGTTTTTTTGCTTACGTATCTTTCCATTCATACAAGACTCTCGCTTTGAGAATGAAGCAACCTCCAGTGCTGAGCATTTGCACAGGAGGAGTAGAACTCAGCTTGGATCAAAACCTATCCAACATCACCTGAATCAAAACTTCATTTTGCTTCACATTAATACTCTCTTAAGGGTTCTGTTCAACACAATGCAGTGAAGAGAAGAAAAATGTAGTCTCTGGTCCAGGAAGCCTGTTGTCTGAACTGGAGTGGTTCCAGGGTAGCCTTTCTCATACAAACTAAGTCAGGGAAATATTTTTTGTCGATTAGTATAGTTGTGAAGTTGTTCTTCTTTGTGAGAGAAGAAGATTCACATAGATTGGGCTGTTAGAGGAGTATGATTTAGCAGACTTTTAAATAGCATGGTAGTGTACTTCCAAAAGGGTTTCAGAAAGGCAGAGAAGAATTAACACAACAAGGAAAAGAGGAGAAAGAAACAAGCAAGGAACCTTTAGCATTCTGATGAAAATTTGAAATTGATGTTAGGCAGCAAATGGCTGCTAATAGGAAGACACTCAGTAACCTAACCTAGAAGCTGCTGGAAAGGAAAGAGAACGGTGCTGTGTAAGGGAGATTTACACCCAGGTCAGGAAGACGACTCAGGAGAGTCACAAGACCTGGACAGACTGTTGGAGGAAGTGAAAAGAGATAAAACAGACCGTATTTATTTTGCATTCTACTGTAGTCTGGAGGTGAATATACCACTGTGTTTGATAGTGTGCATAAATACTACAAGAAAATTATTTTTGCCCCTGAAGATATTAGAAAATTATCATCTAATCTACAGAAAGAAAACAAACTACAGTAGAAATCCAGCAGGAAAACAACATGGTTCTGAAGCAGGCCCACCACTGATTGTAACTATCCCCCAAACTGCACAAGATAGATTTTTAATGGGGCTAAGCTTCAGATTCGTTACCTTTAAAGCTTCAGCCTTGTGACTAGTACGTGTGAGCTGAAAGGAACACCATCTGGACAGGTCAGTGCAGCAGGAGGGGGAGCTCACTGAAACTGGAACACATCTTGGAACTATCGTGGTTCCTTTTTTTCCAGGGAACGGAGGGGAGTGGAAATGGAAAAACGTCAGTGAGAAAAACCAAACAGGGCCCAAAATGCAGAGCTGAGGAAGTCTGCAATGGAGAATCTAGCTGAGACAGCTGTGCTGAGGCTGACCTAAGCTAGGGCTGACCAAGCAACTTCCATGATGTCATGCTGTGCTTTGATGGACCATTAAGTGAGCTCATTGGTCCAGTCCTTGCTCCTGACACCTATTAAATCCACAGATTTTGAGTTGGAGTTGTCAAGGTAGTGCTGCATCGGACACTGAGGGAATCCACATGGATTATTGCGAAAGAGACAGAGCCTGCAGAAAAGCTCTCAGCTCTTTTCTTGACTGTCTTTTCAGAATATTTTTTGTATGCATGTTCCGTGATTGGATTAAAGAAGGAAAGGAATTACTTACTACCTGCCCACTGTATCTACTGTTTAACACCAGGTGAATCTAGGAAAGCTGGTTTCTGAGCTTGGGCCTAGACTTGTTCTCTGTAGCCTAGTAGGAAATATCCCTCAATTTCAAAAGTATAGGGAAAAAGTTAGTTCTACATTGCTTCTAAAAAAATAACGAAGGATTAATTTACAGTAGTCACAAGACATCGCAAGTATTCAGTTTTTTTCATCCCAAAGGATTCCAGTCACTGTTCACATTTACATTGTAGATAACAGGTCTTACATAGCATGGTGAATTGCAAGCTCCTTGCAAGACATTGAGCACTTCTTGGATACAGATCCCATCTGCTTTTCTTGCAGCAGCTAACAGGATCAGGGATGCCATAAACCTCACAACAGGCCCAACACTGTCCTGTCCACTTCAGAGGAACTGTTTCCAGGGAATATTATGAGTCAAGAGAGTCAGTGATGCAATTATCTTTTTAAATGAATCCTAAATGGTGGCTCAAACACTCACTATTTGTGATTTTGATTATCCTCAATCAAGTTTTCTTCAGGGGATCCTCTGCATATTTCCATGCCCCCTCATTCAGGTTCTCACCGTTTCCCATTTCTAGGCCTCACAAGAACGCCAACACACTCCCTACTGCTTCCTTCTTCCCACAGAGCTAAGCTAAACATGGATCGTGTATCCCATACACTCCTTCATCTACCACCAACCTTCAACTCCCAGCAACACCTCCAACGACGTGCACAAGAGTGCCACTCTGTGTGGCTGGAGTGGAGAGGGAAATTCTTGTGATACCCATTCTTCTTGACAAAGGTCAATTATTTTGACTAGGTGTATTAATGAAGTGCAAACTGACAAGCAACGAAGAGACTGGCTAGTGAGCTGCTTCTTACTTCCACCAGGAGCCTTGAAGTGCAGGACAGATTCCAGGAAAGATTTTCTGGAAAATGAAGAGAGACCCAATAAAGTCTCTAAGCCTGGGCAAGTCAATAAACTGTCACAGTTGCCCGGAAGGAATTGGCTTGTCTTAGATAAACTCACAAAGGCCCTGAAAAAACAGGACTTTTTTAAACGGCAGAGATTAATTTTCTGACTTCAAAGTAGTATTAATGCAGAACTTGGCTAAGGTTTCCTGCGCAAGCAGTTTCCCCCCGAGCAATGATTTCAGAATCCGCCTTGTTTTAAGGCTGGCATTTGCTGCAGCTGCAGACCTGGAGTATTTTCGATCCCCTCTGAGTGCTGGAACACTATCCAACAATTAAACCGCAGCCCAAAAACAATCAAACATCTGTTTGGAGGCAGGCTGCTCAGTGACTGACATTCTCCTGCCAGCATAAACACTATAGCTGCTGAGTGATTCCTGTCTTTTGTGTGTGTGTGTATACATATGCACTGCTTGTGTGTTTTTTTGTTCCTGCATGCAGTATGTGTAAATATGCTTCAGAGCATTTTTATTGCAATGTATGGACATAACCGTATAGCTTATTTGTGGAAGTATTTTCATTGGCATAAGCACATACATTTGAGTGTCAGCTTGAGATTTGGTTATTTGTGTGCTGGAGGTGGCTTTGCAGGAAGCAAATGTGAATGTGGACTGAGAGTCTGGAATCAGGTATGTGTTTATACAGTGCTGGGTGTACTGGTGTGTGTTCATTTGCAGATATCAGCTTGTTTTCATCCGGGCAAAAACAGCATTGCAACTGCATGAAGTTTTACATAGAAGATTTTAGGGTGTTTGCATGTGTGTGGGCATGTAGAGCCGTCCACATTAAGGTGTTTGTGCTTTCTGATGGATGTTTTTTCTACACCCTACCTCCATGAACGCATCAGCTATTTGGGCCCAGAAAGGGAGATAACAGACTGCTGGAAACCGTTCAGATTTGGGTTCAAAAGAACAGCTAGGTCTGGCCCTGATGAAATTTCAGCCTCCTAAAACCCCTGATTACAAGAACTCTCTCGCCTGGGACCATGGCAGTGCATCCAAAGATGATTTGTCTCCAGGGCTTTGGGGTGATGAAGGGATGGGGTGATGAATACTGATGTTAGGTCTGGCTGCCTAGAGGCCAAATTAGTCTCTTTCCTAAAAGCACTTTACAGACTCCATGCAGGTAGCTGCTTTTGTCCTCTTTTATTTATAGATTTCAAATAACCGTGGGCTGTTGATGGCCTGGATAAAGCAGTATGCAAATGACATTCGTTCCCAACAGGAACTCCCTCCCTATAAAACTAAGACCAGCTTTCAGAAAACACAATTGTTCCCAATCCAAGCCAAATGACAGCTTGTGCTGCTCCTACCAGTTCTCCCTGAACCCCCAAGGTCTAGAGACTGTTGCTTGCCATTTGTGGTGTCTTTATACACCTAGCAATATGTGAGTCACCACAGCAGGTGCTAGCCATAGCCTGCTCACTTGAAAACATCAGTATCAAAAGTGACAGAATCTGGGCCACCCACTGGCTGTATTTCTGGAGCATCCCTCTGTCTAGGAGAGAGCAGCTGGAGCTTTTTGCTTTAGAGCATTTCTCAAATATCCTATTGCTGGCATATAAGAACACGCCAGCAAAGGAAAGAAAGATTCGATGATCTTTCCACTGTGAGCCCCACACTTAACTTATTGTTGTAATCACCTCATCTTGTGTACCAGCCTTGTTTTTCTTCTTAGTAGATAAGCTCAGACAGTGTACTAGATAATAGATTTGCCTCGGAAATCATAGGAGGTTCTATTGTTTAGCAGTTAGGGCAGAGTGTGGACCACAGAGCATATTAGAAAAGCACAGAGAATCAGCATTCTGCTGCCCAGGTGCTACAGAACATGAACAACACAAACATGAACAACACAAACAGAAAGCTCTGCCCACAGCAGGATGCAGCGTCAAGAGGTTCCAAGATCTGCCTCTGCCTCCGCAATGACCTCCACACTTTATTTAAGGTTCTCTTCCTCTTTCTATTATGGAGCTTGTGGCTGGTTACAGTCTGGGACTGCACCCCTATTTACGGCCCGAAAAAGTGGTGTGGTGGCTGAACTGGGAAGCTCCTGTAGGCAGTCGGTCAACTGCAGTAACTGGCCCTGTCCGTTCAAGTTCTGTGAGCCCCAGAGGAAAAAAAAAAAAAAAAAAAAAAAAAAAAAAAAAAAAAAAGTGCTTTGGCAGGTCTGGCACTGATGGCATGGGATGGAGGAGGGTGAAGTGTTTCCTCCACTTCCCTCACACTGGCTGCTCCAGTGTTCTTCCAGAATGAGCTACTGAAACTGCAATGTAGAGACTGCATGGCACAATGTTCAGGGACTAAGGTAACTCCTGACAGTACTCATTTCCTACTTCATCACAAATTTTTGTCCTTTACTTGCATGCAGGAGAAGTAACAGCCTTTCATTCTGACTACAAGAATCACAAAGGAAATGCAGTGGATGGGCTGAATTTGGAATGATGCTCTTGTGCAGTTATACTACACAGCTACTTCTCAGAAGTCTTGCCAGTGGCTTGCACGATCTGTGTGCTACTGAGTGAATGGATAATGGCTCTCAACCCTACATAATGGAAAGCATTTTTAATAATGGTTTAATAATGACTGGCTGGGTTAGAAAGGGGTCCACTGGAAATGGCAGATAGTGAGATATTTTCCTTATAGGTTAAGAAGTCCTAGAATCAAGTTCACACATACCTGTTACATCCTTGACTTCCCAAAGCATAGCCTAGGAATAGCTAAACTCCCCGTTTAATGAAAGGACTGTATGCGGACGTTGGGCAGAACTGGTTCTACAGAAAATGTAGGATAAAGAAAGACCCATTGTTGAGTTTATTCAGGACCTATTCCATTTACATACATTGGTATGCTACATTGTATTTGTTGTTGTGGCTTATGCATATTTCATTAGAGTAAAGGAGGAGTTTAGGTGTCAATCTGTTAACTATCACTGCTGCTAATATTATTTAGATATGCCCTGGGTTCATATTAGAAAACATGTAGAAAATTTGCAAGAACAGAAAGTCCTCTCATTCATGGATTTCTTCCAGCTCTGCTCATCCCTTTTACACTTTCCAGTCCCGTTCTAATTTATAAGCACTGGTGAAAATCAGAACATTCCTGGTTCCTGCTCCTTCAGTACCATTAGCTGCAGTCCTGTTAATCTGTCCTCTAATGTTCATAGCACATGAATATCTCAGAATCATTGCCACTTTGTAGGCTTACTTCTATGCTAAATTTAAAACACAGCAAATATGTTGTGTCCTCTCTCCCATTCTGTACAAAGACCCTATAGTAATTCCAGAAACAGCTACCATCTGACTCCAATGCTTGTTGCCATGTCATCCTTAACCTGAATCCAATTTTACCCACAAAACCTGTTGAAACAGCTACCCATCATGACTTATGAGCGTGTTTGGGACAGAAGCTGTACGCTAGCAAATCTGCACAGTGCTCTAAGGAGCACCCTGAGTTTCTGTTACTGACATCCTCTTGTAATTCTCTGCTTAGGAGGAGGAAATTTTCTGTCCTAGTAGGACTGGGAGGAGGTGTTACGTTCTTAAGCCACACATTGTGTGAGATATGTCCATTTGCTGGGGGACAACAGAAAGACTGCTCTGTAATGTGCACTGTAATTTCCACTCCTGCTTTTTTCTAACACAAGATCTCTCAATAGGGTATAACACGATGATCATGACAAAAGGCCCTTCGTCAACATTAGCAGCTGCTCAATTTTTATCTCTTGTTTTCCCACAAACTCCATCTCCAGAAAAATACGAAGTGCAACTTAAAGAAGCTCTCAGCTGTCTACTACTTTGTTCATTTCCAAAACAAATGTGAAATACATTTTGGTCTCTCCTCTGTTTCTATCTTGTCTGTCTCTAATTTGTGACTAATTTATGATTCTGAAAACTTGAACTGTTTCCTTAAAATTTATTCTTTATTTGTTGTAGGAGTTTTGAGTGATATCTGAAGCTCTTTTGCTTTGTGGATTAGCACATTTACCCTCCCACTACTTAGTCCAACTCTGAGGAAGTCCAAGACTAATTTTTGACTCATTATTCAGTCGACCAATAAATAATGTGAGGGATGTGAAAAGAAGCAGTAAGATATAAAGCTAATAAGTGTGTAAAAAAAAAAAAAAGAAAGAAAGAAAAAAAAAAGCAGAGTATTGCTCAGCGAAGATCTAACAGGATGCATTAAGGAGCAACAAAATGAAAGAAAGAAATATGAAATCTCAGCATGACTACTAGGAGCAATGTAGCTGAAGACAGTAAAATAATCTCCCAATAGACAGGGCAAAGAATTAGTCACTTGAACAACTACAGACAAACTAATAAATGCTAGAAAGCTTTCAGTCAATAAACTGGATTAAAACTCTGACATTTCTGAGAATAAAATATATAAAAGAGCACAACTCTCGTTGAGAAGGTGGAGGTTATTCAGATCTGGAAAGGTATTTGCTGTGCAAGGTCTCATGTAGGCTGACAACAGCTTCCTGCAGTCTGTCCTGGGGGGAAAGGGGGTGCTAAATCCTCACATCTGCCATCCCAGTGCACAGCTGTGAGTTGTGCAGGGAGAACCATCCCTGCTTGCCCAGCTGCCCTTCCATTCACTGTCACTCAGCAAGTAACTATTTCACAGGCCTTACTGAAAACAAAAGGACCTTTCAGGAATGAAATCAAATCTCGCCTCAGATAGGAAGGCAGCTGGGAGACACATGAAAGCTTCTGCTTGCTGTCTCTTACTTGTCTCATGAGGTTCGGATCCAAAGCATCCCAGCAAACCACCCACAGCCCCTTCAGGAAGGTCAGTGCTGGAAGGAGGATTCTGGGTGCTTGGTACCCTGCAGAGAGGTCTACAGCCAGACAGATAAATAGCTCACTAACCAGTTAGATGAGAAATAGTAGACATGGAAATAGAATACAAAAAGAAAAAAAAAAAAAAAAAAGAAAAGAGAAAAAGAAAAAAAAAAAAAGATCAAAAACGAGCATTGCATTTCACCATGGATTTTTTTTTCCTCCCAAAAGAAGATCCTGTGCTTTATAAACCTGAGGATTCATTTCTCCCATTGCTGATAGTTTTGTCACTTTGGGGGCAGAAGGCAGCAGCTTTTAACACCACTCAGTTATGTTACATATCCCACAAATATTTTAGGGCACTTTCTAACTTTGGGGGAAAGAGTATCACCTGTTAAAACAGCATCATTATCAATAATCTCTGCAGTCTCCCTTGAAGGCTGTTTTCTCATCTGAGAACTGATGAGGTCCAACACTATTTTAGCTCTCTAATTATTTTAATTTCAAGACATTAGTGCTGCTGATTAGGAAATACATTGCACCCAGAAAATGGATGGCTTTCATTCCTAAGGGTATGTCAATGCTGCAAAACAGCTCGCTTGCAGCTCACTGTGCAAGCACAGCATTGAGAAGTCAAGAAAATTAACCCATGTGGAGCTCCCTGGTAACGTGCCCAGATGCCTTCTGATACTTAAAGTCACTTATTTACAAGCACATTCAGTATTTATACTTCACTGCAGTCTGGAACATGAGTTATTCTGAGAAAACCAAGAGTGGGAGAAGAGCTGCAGTTCAGACAAAAGTACAGTCAATAAAAAGGCTGCTTCTTTTTGACTTCAAGAGAATATACAGACTGCTCTTTAGAATGGTGCAAAACCAGGTATGTGTACTGTTTTGTTGGGGATTGGCCAGTTTGTGATCTCTTTTTCTTTTTGCTTGAAGTACACAGAGCTGTTTCCAAGCACAGGGAGCTTGTTTTTCATGTAGCAGCACACAATGCATACCTGCCTAGCCTATAGATTAACCATGTGCTACTTTCCCCTACTGCTATTTCTTCACCTCATCCTTGTTCTTGCTGCCCAGCTTGCAGGGAATTGCCTGGCAGAGTGCAGGTGGAAATTACTTGTGGACATGAGGGGCAGGCCAGGAACAGGAGAGCTCTCTTGCACCACGTGCAAATGTCATGGCTGTCCCAAAGAAACTGTGCTTCTCTTCATAGCAAAAAGCAACATATACACTCTTCAGTTTAAAATATCTTATTTCGACTAAGAAAAATAATGTCAAGAAAGACACAAAGGCTCCAGAGAGATGCCAGCAACATTTTGTAGGCTAGAGACCATTCTCTTTTATAGGAATATACAGCAACTTATGGAAGTGAACCTATTGCCCACAAGAACAGCATTCAGCTATGCTGTATGGAAAACAAAAGGCAGACCGTGTCCGTGGCCCCTTACAAACAGCTCTTGACTGAGATCATTGTGGGCAGTGATAAATGAAAAGAACAGAAATTCTCCAGTTGAGTGCTGACAAGTCGGCTGTGTTTGACAGTGAAGAGATACCAAATAATGCACATTTCAGACATGTGATATGCCTGGTGCTGTCCTTGTATGGCACTGTCAAGGATATTGGACCAAATTCCAAATCGCCATTGACATGGTTTCTCTGCTCAGATTATGCTGCCCATAGTTACTAAAGCATTTTTCAAGGTTTATCCTGTGTGATGACAATTGTGAATTCACATCTTTGTATTGTCTTCCTGTCTTCTACCACATCGATTCCCAGCTCTTGTATTCATCCTAAATGCTATCCTATTCCCCTCACCCAGTTCCTCTGTTTTCCACTTTGGACTACAAATAAGAGTCTGTTTACTACAAACATGCCTGCTCTGAGTACTTACTTGTATGACAAATAATACACATTTCTAAGTCCTTTTGTCTTTCTCATCTTTCATTTCTCAATTTCTCATTTCAGTTTTGACTTGCTCTTCTGTATTGAACAGATTCTTATTCTCAACTCTTGAATAACACTTCTGAAAAAGCTTCTTGTTTGTATAAATGCTACCTGAGCTAGTGTACTATGCATCCTTGTAATACCTTTATGTTTTCTTGCAGACTGAGGATAACATTTTTACTACTGATAATGGAGACAAGAGTTCTTTAATTCATGAGGTAAGGATTTAGGTTCTAACCTCTGAAGCTCAAGAGCTCAATCCCATTTATGACCCAAGGGAGGAGCTGTTATACAGGATCCCATCACTAATTTCCATCATGCTAGCACTGCCTTCTCATCATCAAGTATTTGAATTGTTAACCCATAGGTCACATTTCCCCGTCCTAGAGAACTCACAGTTTCTCACATTAGAGAAAAATAACTAAATAAAAGCCCACTTCTTAAACATTTCTTTGAAATGGGTAGAAAAAAAGTATTACAATGCGTGATTTGAATCTTTGTACTGTCTGCTGAAGGTCTCATGCTGCCAGAAACACACAAACAAAAAATAATTCCTGTTTACAAATGATGCCATTCATTTTCTACCTCAAAGACTTTTGTACCTGACATAGTGGAATTCTGACAATCAAAAAGGAATATATTTAATTAAAATGCAGTGGTGTTTGCATGTTATTTTTGTTTTTTGAAAATCAAGGCTGAATCAATAATACACATGCTCACTCCTTTAAAGTAGACATTTTCACTATGACAAAAACAACTGAAACAGCTTGGAAGAAATATCTTGAGAGAAAGATGTGAATAATAATTGCAAACTATGTAAAATCATTTACTTATTGGGGAAATATCTCACTAATGGTAAAGATAAATAAGTTATTTAAAATAGATCAAAGATAAAATTTTATAAAACACAAGGGAAGAAAAAGCAGTCATATAACTAATACTACAAAAAACATCTGTGATATAAGAGAAACTGATAGCAACAACTATAAATTAGAGTAAGAAAGTATTGAGGGTTTATAATAGAAACAAAAAGGTACAAAGAAAATAACAAACAGTACTTATCACCTGTAACAAAGCAAGCAAAAAAATTTGCTCTGTAGGGCTGATACAGAAAATGCATTTTTCATAGCATTCAAATATAAGCTTATATATTTGGAGATAATGAGAAATAGCTCAAGATGAACTCTTAATGCAATATTATATTCTGCTGCCAGCAACACTACTGGATCTGAGGCTGGAAAGAATAGAGAGAAATTACACAACAGATCACAGTAGAAGATGACAAGTCTTTTCGGGTCTTAAAATTCATATATCTATTAATTACTAGGTAGCTAGCCTGACTGTGCTGCTGCTAGCAAAAGTGCAGCTGCATCATTATAGGAAAATGGGACAGGCTATGTATACAAATAGGGCTAGAGTTCAAGCATGCCTGCCCAAATCCTCTCTGCTACTCCATTTAGTGCATTCTTTAGCCTTTATCATTCAAAGGACTGCATTAAAATCTGCTGAGCTTCACTGTGTTCTCGATCAGGGTTAATGCACGTCTGAATCCTCTGAGCTGGAGAGCTACTACTTAAAGCCAGTTTCAAGCATTAGCAGATTATTTAAAAATGCCTTTGGATGAAGATGAAACAGCTCAGATGGTGTGTGATAAGAAACAATATATACCTAGGAAAGCTGCTGAGAGCTAAATGGTTGGACTTGGGGAATGGTTCTTTCACTGGGACTCTACTTGCAAGGGAACTCGTATCTGATCATCTCTTGTCTTCATTTACAAATGGTGAGGATTTAACCTCTCCTCACCACTCCTTCCAGTGCTTTCACCTTTTGGGAACCTGCTGGGCTATCTCTCCAGTGCTAGCAGAGTTGGTGGAAGACTTCAGACGTTGTTGGCAATGGGGTGAGGTGATGTCTGAGTAATGTCCATGGACCTTCTTACCCTCCCTACCAGCTGCTTGGAGGCTAGGAGTAATAGGCCTGTAGACAAGGGAATTCAAATAAGCTTCTATCACTTCTCTGATCTTTTTTTTTTTCTTGAAAAAATAAGCTAGACTCTATCAGCTTCCCAATATGGTACAAGACATTATTCTGAAAGATGACCAATACAGCTTCAGTTTATGTTAATTTTGGTTCCCTGAAGTCAAAACTGGGGTTGCCCTGCTCGCCTTGCTTAGGCACCACAGGCCTGAGCCCCTTCTGGCAGGGCCATGGCCTCCGTTGGTTGTAGCTAGCATGGCTAGCTCCTGCCTTGCCTCCCTCGGGGAGCAGCCAGCCACTGCTTCGCTGGCCACAAAGGTGCTGCAGTAACAGCACAGGGACCGTCCAGTGACACCTCAGCCAATACTGCTCCTGTGAGAGTTCTCCATATTTGAAATTGAGAATTTGGCAATTAAGGCCCTAATACTGATTTCATGCTTTTCCCCCACCATACAAATACCTCAGCTTAAGTACATCACTATCTTTTCATACCATGCCTGAAACGTTACTTGCTGTAGTAAGCCCACTCACAAGAACACCTCTCTCCTGCATTGCTCACGGTTGTATTATGGTTGATACGAGCATTACAAAAGCCCTTGAAAACCGTCTTGACTATAAGACAGAAATTAACTTTGCATTTTATTCCTTTGGCTTCAGTTCACTCAATAGAAGAAGTTCAAAACTATAATTTATTTCTGTTCTTCTCAAGCATTAGCAAGAATGAGACATATGAGAAGGTGGTTACTTGATAGGTGAGGAAGAACTAGAAAGTGATACGGCTCAACAACGAGGCCATACTGGATCTCAGATATCCTTCTGACCAAATGATTAAACATGATTTCAGTTGCTCTCATTTATTCATCTCCTGAAATAATTCTGGTATTGTCACTAGATGGAGATTTGCCTTTGTGACTTGCAAACGATGAGTGCTGAGGTGGGGTTTGGACAGTGGGATATGACCAACAGGTGAAACCAGAAAGACCTACACATTTCTCAAGGGATTGCAATGGAAGTGGAGAAGGCAGACGTAAAGTGAAATTCCTTCAAACCTGTAAAACAGAAGCAAATCCCATTATTTCCAGAAACTTGTTTTAATACCCTTTCTTTATAGGAGATTAAAAAACTCTCTTAGAAGACCTGATTATTATTATTATTATTATTATTATTATTATTATTATTTAGCTTTTTGAAAAGCAGCAAACTTCTCAAATCGCAATAACTCAAAATTTTTTAGCTTAATTTACAGAGCAAAATTGGCCTTCGCAAGACCAGGGCTTTATGCCTTGCCTGCACTTTGCTCCTTTGGGCTTGATGCTATGCTAATTAAACAAGACATTGGTCATGTTTTAACACACCATCTTACGGTTTTTTATTTTGCTTTCAGCTTTTTGAAAGGTTTCCAAGAATACCAGGCAAGGAAATGAAATCTGCATCCCAAGGAAATGATCCCTTTCCAAAATTGTTAATCTTTCCTTATGACATGTTTTGGAATACAAATGTATCCAGAGGGGGTTTATTCAGCAATATGTTGTGTTCATGTAAGTGATCAAATTGGGGTTTATTATAGTGGTACATATGTTAACAATAACTCAAACTTTTATTCACCCTGTTTCACCACCACAGCTGCTCTTGGTTTTTCTTACAGCCCCACCCAGTGACACTTGGAACACAAGCAGATACACGTATGTATTACAGGGAGTGATGTTTTACATTGTTATTAGAGAACTCGGCTTCCTTCAGCATGCAACGTTATCATAACAAACTCATGACTACATACTTCAACTGTCACTATATTGCATTCCATTTCTGCTGGAATCAGCAGAATTAGAAACCAGATCTGGTTCCTACATTCACTTCTGATGAATTTTTGCAGTACAGGGACTGAAGGCAATTACAGGGCGTCTGGATGTGCCAGATTCAATCCATTTGGAGGTCTGTCCCCTCAGCACATTCAGCGAAGCTATTTAAGGGTTCTGTGTAATGGGACGTACAAGTAAATAAAGACAACGAGAACTTAATATTAAATTCAGTAAGCGGCTCGTAAGTGATGAGTATTTTCTCCAAAAAGAAAAAATGTTGTGGATGAGAAACAGAGAGGGAGATGCTATGCATCTGAGTGTATGCAGTGAGAAATTCTCAATTTCCCAGAGCGCTCCTTAATAGAGTGTCCCCAGAAGGAAGTGAAATATAAGCCTGACCTACGTTTCCAAAAATGAGTAGCAATTCTGGTTGTTAGGTAAAGACAATTCTGCATCATAAAACTCAAGCATCTTAAAGTCTCTTAAGACAGGCATAAAAAAATGTAACCATTAACCACCACAAGTTCTGAAAACACAGAATTTCCTCTTATTTTGAGCAAGAAGTAACAAGAGTTGTTGTTGTTGTTGTTGTTATTATTATTATTATTATTATTATTTAACTTGAAACAATGCTTAGAAACAGCAGGTCTTAAATCAAGAACCAAATGGGGAAAGTTAAAAATTCCCTAACACCAGGCTTGGGCAGTATGAATTCTGAGAAAATTACTAATTTTTCTTTTATGCCCTGAACCCAGAACAAAAGACATTTTACACCAGAATCCTAACTTTGCTGATGGCTGGGTCGCAGACAGTTCAAAAGAAACTTCTAAAACAAAATTTACTAGAAAGCCAATGCTCTAAATAAAGTAAGAGGAAAGGAAATGTGTCATGAAGGATATAAACAACCTTCTTCAAACACAGATCTTAAACAACAAGCTCTTGAACATGCACGAAACCTGAAGTCCCAAATGAAACAGCCTGCTTTTCTTTTGCAATAAAAAGTGGCATCAAGCTGAACAACATTTGCAGACCTTAATAATAAACATCGATCTAGACCATCTCAAACCCTTACAAACAAGGGTTGGTAAGTGAGCGTGCTGCTAGTGAAAACCAGAGGATGCATCACTGCAGTTACCCATGGGGATAACCAGAGGATATTTCAAATGGGGTAGAGACCATCTTTCTTCTTGAGAAGGAAAGGTTAAAGAAACCACAGCGAGAGGTGTTGAGCAAGGAAACTCCCATGTTCTCCATACCTGGACATGAACAGTGCAAGGATGACGCTCAGGACAGAGCAGATTCTTTCTCGTTTTTTGTAAGTGTTTAGAAAATACTTGGGATACTTCGGAAATAGTTGGGTTGTGTGCAAATAAACAATGGCAAGAGTAAAACAGTGTGCTGTTTATACATCTGCACACAGACATGAATTTTATATCCATGTCAGTTTAAGAAGGATATGAAATGCCTTCATTCTAAAAGAGTAAGTAAAAGTCTTTCAAGATATCTTGAAGGAGACAAATACCGACTGTGTGCTTGGAAAGGTACATTGCTCTCATTTCTTCTGCAAATACTTCTTCTAAGCAAATAGCACTCCAACAAAACCTCATTTTACCATGTTCAGCATTCAGTTTGTTCTTTGTATTATGTTGAAATGTAAGAAAATTGTTTCTTATATTGCAATTTAGCAAATTTTAGCAAAAAAAAAAAAACTGAAAAAAAAAAAAAGACAATAGGCCCAGATCTCACTCAAGGTCCTAGGCTATTACAAGAAAACAATGCAACAAAACCAATTACACCAGTTCTGGTGCTGGCATTTTGCTTTTCAGTTCATAGGACAAATAATCTCAATTATTGAGAGGTAAATCAGGCATGAGCTTGTTTACTACCCGTCATAACAGCCCAGGAATCTATTTATAGTCTATATCCCATGGTTACTTGCCCATGTAGTCAGACCTTTGCTGTTATAGAAGGCAGCAACATCTGTGGAGCCATGGAGGATATTTAATGTTTGTTTCATTTCTTCCAACTTCAGTATTCTCAAAATAAAAATGAATTACACACTCAAATAGTCAACTGTGCATTTCCTTAAGTCATCCTACAGACAATAATTCCATGAATAAAAAAAAAAAAAAAGAGGACTAATTAGACTTGAACTATAATTGCTTTGGCAAAGGCAGATCGCTCGTATCACCACAGACAGGAGGCAAAGATTTCTGAGTAACCACCAGGGCAGTATTACTGCAGCCATGCTCCTTAACCAGCAAAGAACATCTTGCCTTGCTAGCTTAGCCATTCAGGCTGTCCTGTGCTGTCCCAAAGACCAGATTTGCAAATGCAGACTCAGACAAGAAGCCTTCATTCATGTGGGTAACTGCATATGAGTAGGACTAGTTCCTGATGAATCTCTATTCCTAGTCTGCTTCTTATCTAGCTCATGACTGTATGCCAAACCGACCTCGCAGAACTTCATTTCACAGCATGTTCTCCATTTCTGTGTACACAATTTCAATTTACATGTGCATTAGCACAGCAGCACCATCAACGTTGCGATGGTAAAAATCAAATATGTTGGATTACAAAGATGACAGCAAAGACACAGAAACATGCGCTCTTTTTAAACAGGAAATACTATTGTGGAGAATAAAGCTAAACAAACGGGCTATAGATTTTGAAGGCCTCTAACAATAGAATCGGGAAAGAAATGTAAAGTTTCAAAATACAATCTGAAGTGACTAAAGACAAGTCCAGGGAGACTCCCTGCTATACTCATTTCATAAAACATAACTTTCCTAGAAGCAGAATAAGAGTGGCATTCCAACTGGGCTTCTTACCGATAGCAAAGCAAAGGCTTCTATTAAATTAGATAGGGGCTTCTTAAAAATACTTTTGTACAAATTAAAGTTAAAATGAAGCTAAAAATAATAAACTAAAAGTGTGCAACTTAAAAAAAGGCATACCGTGGATGTTTTACAAACCAGATTATTCCCCAAATGGTGTAATTATTCTAATGAATTTGCCTCCAGAGTAAATGGTGGCTCAGTAGGAACTAGTGAAGCATATTATTGTGAAAAAGGTGTTTTGCAAGTATGATTGTAACTTCATGATGCCAGCCATACAAGATTTTGTAGGTACACAGAAGGACTGTATCGTTGCACTGCCAAGTTGCTGTCCAGGCCAATTACACATGCATGTGTGCCGCTGGTTGCTGGAGATGAACACCACCGCAGGAGGCAGGATACATTGGCAGACAGAGGCCAAGCAAATTTCCATTTGCATAAACCCACGTACAATGCAAGAAAAATTAATGGACAGCAACAACAGCTTTTTACACATTGTGTGCACAAGACCATGCATCTAAACACAGCTTTTCACGGAGAACTATAAAATGAATGGGGTGGTAACAGGAATATTCGGGCAGAGGGTAAGCACAACTAGGTTCTGACTTGGTAGTCAAATCTTCTAGCTTATGTAAGCAACAAAGTACATGGGCAGCAATACTCTATACTCACCTAGCATACTGATGTATGTACTTCAGTGAAGTCCAATCCTTCACAAACACCAAGTCTATCATCCCAACATGATTATTCTCTACCTATAAATTAGTATGACTGGAAAATGGCAAGTGACAAATTACCAGCTTTTTAATTCAATCTGATGGAAGGATCTGTCTTGTCCAGATTCTCATCCTTGTAATGTTAGCTATGGGTGCTGTGACAGAGTACAGTGGAAGAAGTAGAAAGCACCTTTTCCAGTGACGAAATTCTGAATATTAGTCTGAAATTATGAGCAGAGTTTGCTAAAATATGAAGCAAGCTCATTTGAAGTATTTCCATAATGATCTACATCAAGCATGTAGCATGTCTAATAACATTTGATGAGCCACAAAAGGAACCAATAGCTGCTAAAGCCCAGAGACAAGAGTCCCACCGAGTCTGAACAAAATCATTACAAATGAGTAGAGCAATGTTTGTGCTAGAGGAAAGGATGGAATTTGTTAGAAGTACAATGGCAGCTCATATTCCTGACAGTGAGTAACTAGTAAAATGGGAGGTTTGTTTGTTTGCTAGAAAGATCTTACAGCAAAATAAATATTGAAAATTGAGAAATAGCTTGCAGTGATGAACTCTGGTAAATCCAACCTCTTTTACAAGGGAATACCAAAGCAGATTTTAAACATTTGGCTGTTTATCAGAAGCCAGAGGAAGATTAACTATGTGAGTGAAAAATGGGGCCAAGAAACTGAAAACAGCTTTTCACAACTAAGGAAAGCCAAGGAGGAACTTAGTCTAAAAAGCATTTGGAAAGAAATGTTAAGATCACTTCACTTGTAATAAATGGATCATTGAATCAAGAGGATTTTGAATTCCTTACGGAGCTGTGTAGGAACCATAGGATTGAGAAAGAGAGAGAGCATCAAAGCACTAACAGCATCAGGCCCGTCAGAGCAGGGACACGCAGAAACCATAACAAGTGCACCAGTACTCCCACTGGTACTATGGCTTGTGCTTGCTCGCAGACAGTACAGAGATGTGAGATGGCTTATAGAAAAGTCACCAAAATGGAGCACCTGACCAACATTCCCAACCTCCTTGTACAATCCGGCAAACCTGTACTTAAGTTCCTAACTTTGGAAATAAATTTCTCTGAAGCGCAGCACCAGCTCTGCTACTGACTCCCTCTGCAGCCTTGGACACACCACATTCATCTCTGCTGCTGCTTCCATTATTATAAAAGCTACAGAATATTCCTCTATAAGGACTCCTACAACTTTTATGTGCCAACCACAAAGAGGGCAAAATTGCAACAAAACTGAGTCATGGGTAGCAAAAAATTTCTGCTTGGAAAGCACAGAGTAGAGGATGGCACCAAAAGGTAGCATGAAAGAAGATGCTATCAGGAATTAGTACAGCATGTTTCACTCTAAAAATAGCAAGAGAATAGCTACTACTAATGGAACATGGGCTTCCCTATAGAAGGGCATGCTTGGAGAGTGTCTTTAGACTTCACTCCAGGCCCAGGAACTTCTCTAAAATGAGCACTGGCAGCTGCCCTGCTGGGGGATGGACAGCTGCTATACCTTGGGCATTGTGCAAACCTGACAGAAACATAAATTATTATTAGTCTGAACAGAATAGGTTATTGCCATAAAAAATGACACAATTATCATTTCCCTGACCATTTGATGAGAGTATTTTAATATCTTTAAGATGTTTTGTAAGCTACGTGTAAATAGTTTGAAAAATCATTTAAAAATATACCCTGCTGCTCAATCGTGGTTGCAGAATCTCACTGGAAATTGCCTTCCCTAGCCCGGGGTTCTGTTGAAGTGCCAATAAATAAAGGTTACTCGTAAAACCTTGAATTTGCTGTGTTCAGCTACTCCTAAAGAATGCAAAGTTTTTCTGTGGAGTAAGACTAGTCACTACACAGATTTTAGGCACGCTTTCTCACATATTAGGAAAAAGAGGGAGAAGGGAAACAAAGCCAAAACCTCTGACGTTTTTTTTTTTTTTTTTTTCTGGCTGATCTCAAACTGTAAGAATTCCCCAATCACAAAAAAGCTCTGCTCTAGCTAAGGAAACGATGTTGATTAGAAAAAAAAAGTTCCAGATGTTAACTGAAAGCGATTTCAAGAAGGGAAAGGGGGAAAGAGAAGGCATGCGAGGTGACCCCACCCTAGGCAGGAAACACAGCGAGAGCATTGCACCCTCTGTGCTGGGATGCAGCCAAGTGCTCCCCAGCTCTCACACTCACACTGGGCTGTTCTCCTTCCCCCTCCAGGCAGATGCTAGAGCTCTTCCAGTTTAACCCCATGAATTCTTTGTATCCTTTCTGATTCACATTACTGAAAAAACACATAAAAATCAGAAGTAAAGTTACAGTGGGAAGATTTTTGTTTGGTTTTGATTTCTTCTTCCAGAAGCAGCAGAACAACGTGCTTGCATTCACAATTTCCATGCACTTCCTTCTTTTCACCCTTCTTTGGGCTGGGTCTCTGTCGGGGACAGTGAGGTATCTCAAAAGGCACAAAGAGGGTTAAAATAAAAAGGGTTTGCAGAGAAGATGCTGCTGCTATAGTGAAGACAAATGTCTTGGTTCATTGTAAAGTTATTTAACTCTTTGTGGGCTTTGGAAAATGTCCAAAGTAAACAAGCTGTTCATTCCTCGGGGGATCAGCTACCAGTGCTCACTCAGAGAAGGCTCTTCTATTAAATTTGTACTTTAGCACCGATCAGAATAATGCTACTTATATTAAATATTTAGGAAAAGAAAATGAAATGGAAAAATATTAAAGCACTGTAGCCCCCAAAGCCCCTCTATTTGATAAAGGTATGATACCTTCCTGTATGGAGGAAAAGTAGTAGTCATCTCAGTAAGGCTGGGCAATCAGTGCCTAGAAAGTGGTTTTTCTGAACCAAGGCTTCTGTTATTTGTTTTTTTTTCCCTGGACTGACGAATGACTCAGAAGTATGAGAATGAGTCCCTGGCTTGGTTATCCTCCAAACCTGAGCATGGCTAAACCATGATATCTGATGCATGACAGAACTTGACATAGCCAGGACTGGCCATGTATTAAACAGATGCTCTAGCCCGGCCTTCTTCCTGAAGCAGAGAACATACACTACACCACAGTGTACTTTTAAATTAATATCTGCTGTATCAACTCTTTCCGATATTTTTGCTTTGATGTCTGAGGAACTCAGGGTGAGAAAACTAACAGTAGACAAGTAGGCAATTTTCAAGAAATGAGATAGCCTTTTGCCACTGAGAATTGTCTTTTCTTCTTATTGAAAAAATGTTCATTATGGGAAAACCTGTTCTGTGTTGCAGAGACTATTGCACTGATGTTAAGCTCAACCAGAAGCTCCTGAGGCAAGCTCTCACCTACTTATTTACTATTTCACAACACCCTGTAGAAGGTTTTTTTTAAACAATGAAATTCTCTTTCCAATAGACTATGAGAATTATATGACATTATTACATAAATCCCTCTCAAAACCTTCTAAAACTGATAATTTAGTACTTCAGAAGGGCTGCTTGATGAGACTGTGAATGATTTTTAATGAGATATGTTTACTTACGTACAGCCTTGTGCTCTGCAAAGTGCTTAAGTATATTACAGTGGAGGCACATTTTAGACTAGGACTTAGCCACAACATTTTTCAGAAAGACAGTTAAAAAGGATCCAAGTTTTGGAATTATCTGTCTTAAATCTGGATAACTGTCTATTTTTCCAAGAGAAAATTCACTGTTTTTTCCAAACTTGGTCTCTTTCTGACAATCATGAAGTCATAGGAGCATTGTAGGTGGGAAAGGCCTCTGGAGAGCTCCAACTTCCCTGCTCAGAGCAGGTCAGACAGGACAGGTGCCTCAGCGCCTTGTCCAGTCACAGTTTCAGTACCTCCAAGTTCAGAGACTTTATAAACTGTCCTACTGTTCAATGACTCAATAAAGATACAGGAAATTCTACTTAAACATAAGAATAAAGTATTTCCAGTTTGTGTCTGTTGCCTCTCAAAAGCGTAAGCTGTTTTTTTCCTATTTGAAAAATTCTGACAGATGAGCCCGACATTCACAGAAGCGACACACAGAGATCCCTAGGAAGGAAATTAGCATACCCTATGGAGAAGGCATTTCTGCCCTGCTCGCAGAAGATGTGAAAATTAACATATGGCTGCAGACTGAAGCAAGAGAATTCATAGGCCCATTTTCTCTAAATCACAAAACCCAGCTCCTCCATGCCTTACAGAAATCTGCTGCACTGGAGTCTTCTCCCACAGTCTGCTTGTTACTAACGTACAATCACTACACTAGAACCAAGCTCTGAAGAAATGCTCTTGTTCTGTATATTTGTGTGGAAAGCTGCCACGTGCTGCTAAGTCTGACTGAAGAAGGACGCCTGGGTGTTTGCACTGCGATCCTTTGTGGGCCTCCTCTCATGTCCCTGCTTTCCCTTCCAGCAGAGGGAAGGGCTGGGCAATGCTGCACTCTGCTCTCCGACCTCTGCACGGTCAGCACAGTACAACACAAGCATGCTTCTTAATGCTGAGACAAAGAGGGGTGTTCCAGTACAAGGGAATTTAGGCAGCAGAGTGGAATATGGAGATGAAAATTTCAAGCCCTATTAAGTTATTTAATAATCCTTACAGGCAATGGTGGTAATCACCATTTTTCTGTAGCACTGCCTATCCAGGAATTTCAGTCTCCTGTACCTTCACAAAGCCCTACTGAGAAAGGTGATTGCACTGCCCTTTATCCTCTGACAGTGCTTACATACTGGAAGCTGAGGCACAAAATTCCTCATCATTCACCAGTGCGGCCAGGGTTAGAAATGAAATGGGCCTCCTGCATCAGTTGACAGATACACTCCCTGCTGCCGTGACTGTCACTCAAGCCAGGTCAGTTTTCCATCTAACCTATTAGGGCAGATAGAACATCACATGTTCAGTGCTTAACCAAACAGCTGTCATTTCAGCTCTAGGCCACTCAGAGCTACTTGTGAAAGACCAAAAACTGTTCCTAGAAACAATTCAGTAAAGCGCCAGTAGATACGCAGAAATCGTGAGCTGAAGATACAAAGCAGGTGAAATTTACTGCTTAAATTATTAGTTGCTATTTATTTACTCATTTACTACTTTACTTCTCAAAATGAGACTACATAGGTTTGGTTCTAAAACAAAAATAATTTATCAAACAAAAATGCCAATTGCTGTTATTATTTGCATTACAGGAATAATACGGATGCAATCTGGCCCTGTAATATAAGACTATAAAAACAGACAAGGGAAACAGACTTGCTTAGAATCACAGGAAAGGCTCTGCAGCCCTTTCACAAGATACGTCCAGAACTAAACTAAACAACTCTTTGGAGAGCATACTGCAGGGAGTCATTACGAACTGGCAGAAGAGATGGACAAGATGACCTAATGTTTTTTTTCCATCTGATTTCTGTGATTCTGTAATTCCATCTTGATATGTGACCAGAAGAGTTGACAGTTACATCTGCAGTCTCTCATAAAGTTACTGACTCTGCCCACAGAATAGATTCAAATTTTTTAAGGGGAAAACATCGGATACGTATTAAAAATAGAGGGTCGGTGTCAAGTTTGGATTGAGAATTCTTTTGAAAAGCCATAAATGCTTTCATTGCATCTTCATTTCCAAAGATTGGTCTTAGCTTAAAAGCACAGTGAAGATGTGACCAGATATTATGCAGAAAGATGGCTTATTAAATAAAATTTATCACTGTTAAAAGCAACAAATAAAGGAAATAAAGGCTTTGAGAAGTTATATATATATATATATATATATATATATATTTAGCATATAAAAGAAAATGTTTCTTTCCAAAGCAGAACTAGTTTCCAAAGTTTCAGAACTTTTCTGCTCCTGCAGGTGTCCTAGTGTAATATATTTTCTGAAGTGTTTTTTAAATTAAAAATAATAAAAACTCTAATGGTGGTTTCTTGGCTATGGAAATCAGAACAGTTATGAAAGAGCAATAAAGCAGCCTCTCTCTTTAAGCTGCCAACAACTCGAGGAACATGTTTGCTGGAACTCTGACCCCTTACACAGAAAACATTAAAACAACTGCAACTCGATACTATTAACTGGTATTAGATTCAAAGTTTGTGAGGCCAACTGGCTTTTATGATATATTTCTTGGTACTTACATACTAATGGAAACACTCCAAACTTTTGAAAAATATGTTCCAGATAGGCTCATTGTTAACTCATTTTTTTTAAAGCAGTTTCTTTAGCAACTGCTCTTGTCTTAACTGTCTGCAAAGAATGAAAAACAGACAGACAGCATTTCTACTGCTGTACACCCAAGAAACTTTTTCAATCTGCATACAGCTCTCTCAGAATACATTAACAACGGCAATATTCGAAGTGTTATGGATAAAGCTTTCATTTCACTTCTCAGAAATCCTAATATCACCGTTGTAACATTTCCCAATCCTTCTCTTCATTTCCCAGCTTAATATTAGAAAAGGTACACAAATCTCATTCCGGAACAGAAAGCCTTCAGGAACAGCCAGTTCTAACTACTACACTTTTTCTTTAAAAGTATGATGGAAAAAGGGGGACATTGTCCATAGCAGCAGCTGGGGCAGAAAGATGATGGTTAGAGATTATGAAACTCCTAACAACGTAATTCTTATGCAGCACTTCCACCTGTGTTACAGAGGGGATGACTATTGGCGGGTCCTCCTATGCAACAGGCTAAAAGACTTGCATAATGGGTGTTTGCTGCTAGTTAACCAAAGAGATTCAGTAACAAATTAAATTGATTGGCTTCTAGTAGATATTCAGTGGACTACTTACACTGATTTGGAAAACTCAACCCAGCTGCTAATTAAGAGCTGTTTATACCACTCTGGCACTGGCAAGCAGTCTGGCTCAACAGCAAAACCAAAGTGAACTTTCCAAGGTGGAAATGATGAGTTTTCTCTGCTTCTGCTCTTGGAATATCTCTTGGAATAATATCCAGAGCTGTCGCTCCAGCATTGTAAGAGATAGCATGCATCATGTAACACCACTGTGCACTCCTGAAATTACAAGTTCATATGTAATTAAGACAGTTTCTATGAATAGACATATGCATTCATAATGCAATTGTTTCCTGTGCCTTCTGCTTTTTCAGACTAAGTCCATATAGTTGAAAAATGTTGATTTCTGTATTTCTATAAATATCAACATTTTTGTTTGTCATTGGTTTACTTTCATCTCAATGAAGGAGATACTTTAACAACCAAAACCTCATAGACACTACAAATTAGAAGTTCAGAAGTACTTAGGATTTATCAGAATAACTTATATAATAACTATTAATAACTAATAAGATTTATCAGAATAACTACCCACGTGGCAGATACTTCCATCACAGACAAACCCAAAGACCATTCCCTTTAAGCCCAGTTAATTTATCACATAAATCATCACATCTGCCTCTGTGACCATGATCAGAACTCAAAGTAAAACCAACCAGACCAGGATCTTCACTTACGCGTTTGGCCAACGATGCGCCTATTTATAGTGCTTCTAACAAACCATGTACCTTACCATGGCAACCCCAGCACCCATGTGCTGCCACTCTGACAAAAAGCAGTGCCTTCAAGAGAAGCACTAACCAGTATCAAATCATGCTTCTAGAACAATTTGTTTCCCAGTTTCCAAGCACATATTCCACATCCTTGATCACTATGGTACATTTTTTATTGCTTTTCTCTGTTGCGCATGTCTTATTGTTGTTTTATTCATAAAAGCTGAGATGGAGCAGAAAACAAAGGATGATGGCTTGTATTTTGCAAGCCAAGTATTCCAAATCTTAATTCATATTTGCAAATTACACATTAGAAGGCTATTTGTGCTAGGAAGCCTACTAAATGAGAGGTTATATTCTTTTAACTTTTGTGCTATAGCCTCATGTTCACTGCAGAAAAACTGAGGAAGAGTCACACTTTCCTTTGCAGATTTTATGTATCACAATGAAACTCATTGACAAAACAGTATTTTATCCTTTCATGTCCAAAGACAACAGGGAAGATCTATGGAGATTCAGAGAAAAAAACGGTTTCACAGAAAAGATGCTGTCATTTCTTGGCTTGTATGCTCATTCTTCTCACTCCAGGATTGTAATGAAAAGATTTGAGATTCTCCTGGTCCTAAGTTTTTCTTGGTCAAAATAGAGGATTGCCTCTGATATCACATGCTAACAACTTGCAGAAAAACTCTGATGCAGTATCAAGGGAATTTCTCTCAAGAGACATTTAAACCTAGACTTTATCCCTAAAGAAGTGTCCAAGCAGCCGATAAACTGTTACTACAGTTGCCAAATGGAAGAAAGAGGCAAAAGCCTTATTGAAATGCTATAGAAGCCATTGAACGAGAAGTCTTGCCAAAGGAAAGAAGATTTCCAGAAGCATTCGATACTTCTCTTGCAAAGGATTTCTGTGTAGATTGGATATTCATTGGTTTAATTTTCTGAAATAATTGTCATCTGAATCCTGTCCTGGTCAGTATCTTTCAGAATAAGCTGTTCACTTTCCCTCCTTCTGTGCCAGGTATATTGTATCCCATCAATCCTATCTGTTCCTACATGATGCCTTACAGTGCTCCCAAGTGTTGCCACTGCATTAAGAGTGGGAATCATCCCCTGATCAGCCCTCACACTGGGCTGATCCACTTATAGGCTATCAGGCTACTCTAAAGCTAGGTGATTACTGATGAAATGAGGTCTCTTATTCAGGTATTTTCATACTCATAGAAACTATCTATCATGTAAGACAAACTAATCTGTTCCTTATGTCCCTGCTGGAGCTACAGTCAGGAAGAAAAGCCAAAATTATGTTTGGGGAAAAGTAGAGTGAGGTGAAGAATGGCTACAGAAAGCATTTCTAGTATTGAAAGAAAAATAACTATTTCAATTGACTAAGAAAACCTTAAAATAAAATATTGTTAAAAAAAAAAAAAAAAAGAAGACATAAAACAACAACAAAATGTGAAGGGTGTTACCTGCTGTCCTTTTCAAAGACTGAAGAAGCAGATGGGATCCAAGTAATCAGAATTCTAAATATATTAGAACTGGTCACCACGGTAGTTATGGGGTAAATTTTATATATCTGTAATAAAATAAGGACATTCCTCTACAAATGTTTGGTTTGAAAGAGTAATAATCAACATCTGTAAGAAGCCAGGGAAACTATAAACATAGCTTTCTGAGTTCACCGTCACTACTGCACGTGTACACAACAAAACAAAGAGAACCGCTTTCTTACCATTTTCACTGTTCTTCTCCACTCCTGAGCACCACAGTGATGCAGAAAATACTTACAGAAGTGCAGAAGGACTGAGAATTCAAGGTCATCTTTGTTACTATTCCCTGCTAGAATCCCTCTTTTTCTGTTGCAAATCTATAAAATAGCCACTAGAAATTATAGGATACAAAGAAATACTATCCAAGATGTGACTGATATCTCTAAACATTACTTTAAAACAGCAGGCAGACCAACCAAATTGCAGTGCCATAAAAATAGCTTGTTACTGATTTACTTTAAAATTAAACAGATTATTGCCTCTCACCCACAGTATTTCTATAAATGAATTGGTTTCCTAGCTTTGCTGGAAGTTTAAAAAGAGCCATTATCTGGTATAGATTAACTTTGGAAACTTCCAGTACAGCACCATACCTCCTTGCTTAACGGAACAATTTTTGTGCGAAGAACACAGAATGAAGCCATCTTCAAGTCTTCTGAATAAAAATGAAAATGAAAAAGAAAAAGAAAAAGAAAAAGAAAAAGAAAAAGAAAAAGAAAAAGAAAAAGAAAAAGAAAAAGAAAAAGAAAAAGAAAAAGAAAAAGAAAAAGAAAAAGAAAAAGAAAAAGAAAAAGAAAAAGAAAAAGAAGAAAAGAAAAAGAAAAAGAAAAGAAAAAGAAACCTTCTAGGAATAAAAGTACAAAATGGTAAGAAAGTACTTTTATAGGCATGTTTCATTTTTATACAACTATTTTTATATTTTTATCCACCCAACAATGATTAATTTCCCTGCCTCAGTTTGTTCCCTGAAGTTGAAAAAGCATTTCTGAATCAAAGGACGTGGATGGTGCATGAATTTAAGATATGTAGGTCAGATTCTCAGCAGATGTAAAATGCTGTAATTCTACTAAATATTATATACTAGTAGCTTTTAAAACATGAATAAAAGCCAAATTCTTACTCCAAATACATATACACATAAAATATTTCATACAATGCCATTAAGTTTAGTAAATTCTCCCAATTTAGATCATTTGTAGATGCACGTGCATTTTCTGAAAACGTAATTCCTTACACACACACCAGTATTTAATCAATATAATTTAAATATATATCAGATAAATATCTGTTCAAAATGAGCACACTGAAATTACCAATTCTCTTAACTCTTCAAAAATCTTTGAAAAGTCATCAGTAAGGAGCAGTTGTGGGATAGGATGGAAGCAGAGTTAAAGTATTCAAGTATATTGAAGTGCACTTTTCATATTAAGAGTACAACTTATGTTGAAAACAGTAAAAGAATCAATAATAGTCAAAAATTACTTAAAATATTGTAGCATTGACTCAAATTAAGAATGAAGATTCCATTTAAAGTAACAATCATACATAAAAATACAGAATTCCAAGCTGAGAACTAAGTAGATAATATGAACAAAAAAGCAATATGATGACATAACAGGTCTTTTTTTTTTTTTTTTTTTTTTTTTTTTAAATTACCTCTAAAAATTTGCTAGCTCCTTGTGGACTGCACATTTAAGATTTTAAACTATGTCTATACAAATGTAACTATTGATATGAGAAACAGACTACTTAGAAAGCAAATGGTTTAAATTATCTATTTAAATAATATAAATATCTGGGACGAATTTAACAGATTTCATCAAGATCAGGATTTGGCCCAGTACATTTTAATAAACTATAAGCCTCCAGTATAGTTCACAGCAACTGTTGTCTAGAGAATTTATTTCAAATACACCAATGTAATAAACTTTCTTTTAAAAACTATAAAAATACTACCTATAATTTCTGAATCACCACAGCCCAGAAGTGTTTTACAAGATTAGAATAAATTATTCTCTCACTAGTTATGGTCTCTTATTTTGCCAGCACTGGTGTGTGCATGTGAAAGAGGCTTTGGCTTCAGTTGCACATTCCTTAACCCTATAAAAATCGCTATAATATAGGAAGGTCATTCATTTTTTAAAGATCACATATCATTTGTTATATAGCCTTCCCAGCCTCAACTTTGCATTCAATTATGACAAACTACAAGTAAATAATTAATTGTACATTAATAATTGCATATTCATGCACATTGCTTGCATTACCATACTGTGAAGCCCATTTTACAACATGATGTATCTGTGTCTCTTATGTATCTTCATGAGCAACATTTGAGTTCTTTCCTCTTTTATACTGAGTTTTAAAGTATAAATAAAGAACCATTCTGCACAGCTACCAAGCTATGGAGAAACTTGCAACTTGGAAGTTCTGTCAATCTCTAGGAAGAGTAGTCAGCAGGAGATTCAGAAATTCAAATTTTAAAAATTTGTCTTGAAATAGCACTAACAGCTAGCAATTGCTGTTCTGGGGATATTACTCTTGAGCAAAGTCGTTAAGCTTTACATGGAAACAAAATCCAAATCGTTACTAAAATTGTCTGTATGTTAGCAATTTTCAAGAAAGGGGTTTTACAGAGTGCCATATAGCAAATCAGTACATGAAGGGCCAAGCCACTAAATATTCTCCTCTTGCAGAACTCCGTCAGCCTGCAACACTCTCAAACTAAGTGTTCAAATAACACATAGCAGCATCCACTTTTCACAAATAGAAAACCCCCACAAAAATAATGAAAAATACCAACACACCTAATTTATCCTTATATTTTGACAATTTGAAATCTTGGCCACTACACACAGTCTTCATAATCCTTACAGACTATCCAACATATACCACTGGGGAAAGAATGATCAGGACTTTGTCTTCTTTGTTTTACTGAGCTTGTGTTTGCACTGTCGCGGGAAAAGGGATAGGGATCTAGCTGGGTTAGATAACACATTTGAAAATTAGACTTCTATTGATAGCGCTAGAAAAAAAAAAGAATCTCACTTTCATACAAGATGGTTTGTGTAACTCATTTTCCTAAGAGACACGATCTTAGAGTTCATAGTTGTTCAGAATTAGCTAACCTAGAAAAGAATTACCGTTAAAACTTGATTTAGTGAATTGAAAGCACAAGAGTGATTCTTTGTAGCGAGAACTGCCATTACATCAATAGCAAACCTGGCTCATTATTCTGGAGTTTAAAAGGAATTCACAAATGGCCAGCTAACAAGGTCCACTGGCACAGAGACTTCATACTCCAGGCTTTCTGTTCATTAAGAAGTGTATATCAGAGGACAAATGAGAAAATCTGGAAAGTCCAGAGCAGGATAAAGCCTTTTTGATTACAGAGTTTGATTTATCTTTTGGTCAATACATGGCCGTTGGATCACGTATTTGATAACGGACACAATACATCTTAGTTCTGGCTAATAAAGAAATTGGCAGCTGTGTTTTTACGTATGGACAAAGCAGCAAGATACCTATGATACTAAGGAGCTCATACATCTACAGTACTTGTAGATAAATAACTTTTTTCCATGGCAAGGGACCTTTTCTTACAGTTAAAAAAAGCATGCAATAATGCTTGGAATCAATGAAGACCTCATGAAAGCAAGATGCAAAACAACAGAACTATTATTCAGTTGCACTGTGCAAAAGACTATCAGAGTCAAGATTTCTAGGTCCTACTGCCAACATCTGTGATCCCTTGTAGTACTTTATATAGGTTTCTCTTTCCCCACCCACAGAAGTACAAAACTGTCCTTACAGGGAGGAGATTCAAAGGTTAACAACTACACAGACAGGAATTATCATGGGGTTATCAAGAACTTACTAGTTATTCTCTCAGTTGATTCACAGTACTCATCCATGCATGCACTAAGCAGGTGGGAACACTCTAGGTAATACCACTCACCATATTTATCCTTTGTTCAGGGTGATGGAATAGGGCCTGGAAGAGCCACTGTGGGAAATAACTCCTGCATAATGTGACAGTATTGAGCATGGGACTTTGTAGTGGAACCAGTGGATCTCCATGCAAAATTTTGGCCACAAGTTCAAGACATAGAAGGTCTGAGGTTCTTGAATGAAGACTGAGGAAAAATGTCAAATACTGCTGTTATTTGCAACTGTTGGTACTTTTCAAACAAAATCTGTAGGAAAAAATGAAGGGAATAAGGCTTATCTCATACAAAAAATCAAGGAAAAAGATGCATCTAACATGCATTTTGAAGGTAGAAATGTCAAGATATTAGAAGTTATGGAATGCCACAGGCATGCCTTGCAAGACCTACCGACCTACACATCAGCATTTCCAAAGCTTGCTTCTGCCCTAAGAGGCTTCTGAGGAAGAACTTCTGTTATCCAGCTTTGAGTTAGATTTCAGGTGTTCTATCTAGCTTACTTTGAAGTTTTGTATTTGCTTCAACAAGGGAGATCTAAGGTAAGGCCTAGTTATGATTCTGACCCATTGATGTGAATTAGCTCCAGCCCTTCCCTTTACAGATACTGTTAACCTCTGAGCCACAAGCAAAGGCACTAGGCTTAACTTAGGAGACTTTTAGAGTACTTCTACTTTATTCTTCAAGTGAAAAGTTCTTTAGGCAGTGAATATATGGACATTAATGTATGTCAGCAGGTAAGCACGTCAGATAAGTACATTGCCCTTCCGCGCAGAAAGGAATTGAGAAACAAGAAATAGTGCAGCATCTCTGAAAGCAACACTTAAGAGTTTTTAGAGGGCAGAATTCTCCTCTGAAGGTCTAACTTTCCTGTGCTTTTCTCTCATACCTATATCGCTACCAGTAAGGTGTGTGGGGGTCAGGATGTAGGATGTAGGACAATAGTGAAAGCTCTAGCTGTATTTGAATGTAATTGTCTTCAGAAAAGCAATGCTAAGGACTTCCTACAAAACCTTTAACTATCAGACCATACTTTGTGACCAAATGAGAACAGCCTGGAAGGTGAACTTGGCAGTGTTGAGGCGGTATTATTGCAGACAGATGACAGGTTTTGGCCTGTGCAAAGAGGCCTAAATGTCTATTCTGACATGACTAAACTAGCACCTACTTGGCACCTAATATGAGGCTTAAATCTGCTCAGCTGCACTTTTGGACTTGAGACGACACCTGAGTTTACCAAAGAGAAAACAGCCAATCCCGGTGAGTGCAAATGGCTCTTAAATCCCATTTGGGTAGATAAGATTGGGCCCTAACAATTTAAAATGAGTGGGGTTAACCTTTTAATCTGAACTGTTTCTTATTGCAGGTTTGTGTGTTTGTTTTGAATGTAAAGGTTGCTGTAATCGGTAAGCATGCAGACCAAAAGAAGTTGGGACCCCCAGATCCTAGAAATGTTTTAAAAGCTTAAAGTGAATCTGAAAAGAATTCATGAATGAATTACTACATCTCTTTGAGTAACCAATTCCAATCGCTATTAATAATATAGCTTTCCCTTCAAAGAATTATTTCACCTTATAAAGTCAAATCTTGTAACCCCCTTAATCTTTAATAGAGCCTGCAACAATTACTAGAAAGCACTAGAAGGATCTACAAATTAGAAGCCCTGTGTGATTATCTTTTTTTCCAATAGACTCTTTTGACCATCATAAATAATAGTAAAATTACCATAAAAATTAATAGTACTACACTTAAAGAAAATCATTATGTAAAGGTTTATGAATTTTGCAGCCATTAATAGACATAAGTTAATGAGCCATAGGCTTTCCAGAATATGATATCAGATATTTTTCCACCAATGAAACTTTCAGAGTTCCAAATCCTTCAGAGGTCACTGACTTCAGAAATAGAATAGAAAGTTACTGCATAATACTAACACAAGTGAAAATGAAACAGAAAAGTATCAGCACGTATCATGCATTGCAATTTGAACAATTGTATAAAATACAGAAATCTACCTTGTCAACAACTTGGAATGAATAAATATAGAATTAGAATATTCAAGATGAACAAGATGTATTTTGAACACTGTATGCATATTTTTAAATTAACATGTATGCAGATTCACAGATTTAAGCTAGAAGGGAATGTTAGAATCATATTTTCACATGGGACAGCAGAGCTAAAATATAAAATTCAAAAATGAGGGCTATGGACAGCAAATGGCAGAGCCCCTCGGAAGTACATCCCGGAAATGTTATTTTTTAAAGAAAGTGCTCTTTGACAACAGAATGGCAGTTAATAAAGCTGATATTCCATTCAATTACTCCCCAGATCTTGTTTTTATTATATGCAAGATAAATCTAATGGTTTTAGAGAATGCCAGAAACAACCAAATCCCAATTCAATTATGCACCCAACATTCTCAGGTATGTGGCGTATTAGACACTTACTCAAATACAGAAGATACATATTTTGAAAGAAATAGTTATAAGAAAATTGGACTGATGTTTTACTAATCTTAGAAGAGATTTAAAAATTGACATAATCTTCATGATCAATACATTAAGGCCTGAAATTACAGTATAAACCAATTTCTACAGCATTCCTGTTGATGATTATGATAATATGGACAGGAAAAAAAAAAAAAACACAATTTACCTTGTATGTCTTGAAACTCTTTATGAGGTGTTGCTCCTGTTTAGCTTGTATTCTTTGGATGCCATGCAAGATCTAAGGAGTAAAATAAATATATTATTAATACTCATAATGATAATTACATACATTTTGATAAGAGCTTGCTGTTATTAACCCAGAAGATAGTTCAAGACTTTTCCCTCTTCTAATGTTTGCTGTGTTCACTTTAATGTGACATACTTGGCCACTGTCAAAACAATATAAGAACAAGTTTCAGATTCTTTAGGCTGGGTTTCTACAGGCGTTCATTCAGCCATGTTGCCTTGTTCATCACAATAAGCCAAATATATAATAGCATTAAAAGGCAAAAACATTTGTGATAAAAAATACATTAAAAAATCATATAAAAATAAGCATGCAATAAGTGCTACCTGAATCAGTCACAGCCATATATTACACTATAGACTACAAAGTCACTTAAGAACAGTATACGCTTAAACAAAAAATAGTTCATGCGACCTAGTTCCCTTGTTGCACTTGGAGTTCCACTTACAAAATGCAGACACCACACCTTAAACACACTTATACATTCAAACTTTATATGTACAATTTTAATGATGAAAAAGCTTAAAAGATAAAAATTGCTTCACTTTAAATGGGGGAAAAATGGCGTCAGATATATCCCAAGAGTCAAGTTAAAGATTCAGAAGTCAGGGCTAGGAGGGAAAAGGAAGATAAATAATTTAGCACTAAGAATAACTAAAGCCTGTCAGTCTGCCAGCTTTAAGAGGAATAAAAGGGTTTACAAGGATCCTAGGAGTTTTTTACAGAACCTCTGGGGTTTTGAAAAAATAAAGCCGGAACAAGAAAAGAGTTCAGAAGTATTGCACATAAGTAGATTTTAAAGGCGCTGATTAGACTGGAAGAATACGGTATATAACGATTCCTTTAGAACCTGAGAATTAGACTGTTCTCTGGTGTTAGGTTTGCCCTCCCATACCATCACATACTACATCATCAGTAGGGCTGCCTTTTTTCAGAATGCATCTTCTTGTCAGAAGTCAGGAAGGATGTGCTTATGGGAGGCTAAAATCTGTCAAATGTACCGATATCATTTCATATAGCATGGATAAGCCTGTGTTTGGCAACAAATGTACAGGCACTGCACGACATATAAGCAGTTAATTCTTCTCAGATGAACCACATGGTCATATTGTGGTTTCAATACAATTTCAATACAATCAGTTCTGATGCCTTTGGGTTGAATATTTTTTGCATCTTGCGGTGTCAATTTTCATGGCTTAATACACAATAACTAAGCAAATATAACCCTTAACATGCCTTGACTGTCAGTTCATTTTTGGGGAGGGGGAGTAGCGCAAGTGGAAGAAGAGGGAAGCTTAGCATGACTTTCTTCTATTTTAAATGTATTTTTTGCTCTTACTGCTTTTTGCAATAGAAATTTTTAGTGAGGTCCTTTGAACTGCATAAAAACAGGAGTTAAACTGCAAAACCTACATGAAAAATGTTAATTCCATATCATCACTTTTTACTTCAAAGTGAGATGCAACCTTGTACTTCATCGCTCAGACAATGTTAACTGTAGGAGAATCACAGAAAGGAACCAAGTTCATTTAAGTCATAAAGCAATTTTGAATTGCATTGATTACAGTGATCAGTCTATCACTTTAATGTCATCTCAGCTGGCATTTATTAAAAAGACATACATGTGACAACCCATTGATCCTTAACACTGCAGCTGAGATAAAAAGTCTATTTGCAAAGGAAAATTACTTCTTTAATTAGAAATGGAGTATCATTTTATTTTTTCTTTGTTAGAACTTCAGCAGCCATGGATCAAATATATCATGGGAGGGGTGGTAGAATCTGCCATCAAGTTTGATTTAAAAGTCTTCACAGCTAATCATTCAAAACTGCACAAATGAGCTGGCAAAGAAAACAGGTACATTCCACCCGTAGGAAGTATTCCAGCTCACCATGCCTCAGGAAAGCCTCAAAGGGGAGCTTTACTTCTTGGTGGACTCTGCTGTAAGGCTGCAGTTCAGGCAACAAGGTGACTACTGCTTCAAGGCCCCCTCTACACATGGAGTAAAGTGGCAAAATAATTGTTCCACAGGCAATCTGCAAGATTTTGAATGAATTAACTGTGGTTAGGCTTATACCTCTCGTAATGACAAACTATTTAATAAAAATATTTGCTGACAAATAATCTGGCAAGTATTTGCCAAAGAATATCCTGCAGAAATGACTACATCTTGCCAACTATTTAATGTATACAGAAAAATAAATCTCAATCTACTAGCAGATATTCCACAAAGAGATAAAACAAATACGTCTGATACACTGAGCACCGTGCTGTTCTATCCATGGCAGGAACCAGTGGAGGTTCAGACTTGACATTAGGAAAAATGTCTTTATTTGAGGCTGGTCAAACACTGGCACACACTTCCTAGTGAGGTGGCTGATGCCCCATGCCCATCAGTATTCAAGAGACATTTGGATAACACTCTCAAGAACGTGCTTTTACTTTTGGTTAGCCCTGAAATAGTCAGACAGCTGGACTAGATGATCTTTGAAGGTCCCTGCCAACTGAACTATTCTATTCTACAAAATTTAAATGATATATAGGAGTTTAGGACTACACAACATCTCAACAACAGAAACCAAGAGTCTCAGTATCCAGAACTGTTGCTCTAAAAATTGGATGCAGTTGCTGTACAGAAAGAATGACGTATATGAAAAATTAATGGATGGAATTCATATCTGCTCCAATTCCAGAGCATAGCGTAGGATGATTCTAATATCATCTAATAATATCAGGATCAAAGATGAGTGGAATAAAACTTCCACTTTTAGATGCTCTTTATCTGCAGGTGTGAATGTATAATGAATTCTCACCACTGGCTCCGTTATAAATCCGATTATGTGGTACGTTATGACAGCATTTTCTACTATTTTCTTTTGGCACAACCTTATTGGAATAAATGACAAAACAGCAGGATGCCAAAACATTCTTCTAAATGGTCTACTTGACAAGACAGCTTCTAAGTGTGACCCAGATATACCTTATCAGTACTCTTGGAACATAAAACATGAAGGAATGAACACACAAACCATTTACTTAGGTGTGCATTTCTTTGTTTCTTTCATACTACTTGACAACCATGCCAAACTATTTATTCCAGGACAAAAAGCACTTGAAATCCAGGCTGAAACAAAACACACATTATTGGGTAGGATAGACTTATAGCATGCCAATTTTTGACTGGTTCTCTCTTAAACAAGAGTAATGAATCATTTGATGTCATCTCAATTATCACATTAGCTCTAAACAGCTGAATTGCTCCACCTATCAATTTCTTCTATGGAACTCTCTAAACTAGATGACAGCTTTTTTCAGTGGACAAACCTATCCTCTGACAGATTACAAGGGTAGGGATTTGACAAGATTCAAGATACAGAAGAAGGCCAGGCTGTTCTGTACATTAACTGAATATTAGGTCATTTTACATCAACTCAGGTTGGATGGGGCCCTGGGCAACCTGATCTAGTGGGTGGCATCCCTGTCCAGGGCAGAGGGTTGGAACCAGGTGATCTTTAGGGTTCCTTCCAACCCGAGCCATTCTATGATTGTAATGGTACAGAGGGAATTTTATTGCAATTTGTATTGATGATTCAGTGTTTAATTGGGAAGAAGTGTTCCTGTAGAAAAGCCACATCAAGAATGGGGAGGGGATCATTATACGTCTTCAAAAACAATTCTAAATGAAGGTAGGTTCCAGTTGTAACACGTATTTCCAAAGGCATCTAGTTTTTCTCTCTAGCACAACTTGCCTTGCTGCAAGCACCAAGAAACAGATGAACACTGAGGATTAGTAGAATGCATAACAGAAGGTTGCAGAGGTGTACATACAAGTGAAGGAAAAGTCAGCATAAAGGGAGTTAACTGGCTTGTTCCCTCCTCCCTTCTCAGTCTAGGAACCCTTCCATATGCTGTGTTCTATTTATTATTTCTGCATTGCCTCAGTAGGGAAATATTCACACTGAGCCAAAGGGATTAAAGACTGAAGCTCGAGAGAAGTCAGATCACATCCGTCATATCCAGCTGTTTTCAATTCCAACACCTCACACCTGCTTTTATTTATTATTCCTTGGCTAGACAAGACAGAGCTCATTTTTCAACCTTTAAAAGCTTTCCTAAGAAACAAAAGACACAAATCAATCTATCCCTTTCCCTTTTGCATATCTGCAATAGCCCACCAAGACGACAGCAAAACAAACCACTGGCGTGGAGCTCATCTGACCTAATGGGACGCCACTGAGGCTGGACAGCTCCTTCTTGCCTCCCAGCACAGGAGGACACAGCAACATGGAGCAGAAACTACCAAATACACCAACTTGCTTTTAGCAGACTCTTAACCCCACTTACTCCCACTGACTTCAATTACTTTGGTTTTAATTTACACTGGAAATGGCCTGCGAGGGATCATGCACTACTTCATGCAGCAGGGACCTCCACTTTTACTTGTGTCAAGCCCTATTCCACAAAGCCTCTGCTGGCAGCACGTATGGATTGCTTTCCTATTCTGTTAGGAGGTCACACTGCCTCAGCACTTGATTGCCCTTTTTTACCAAGTAATATTTTCAGAGGGGGACTCATAAGTCACTCTTTTTGCAATCTTCTCTAGTGTCACTGGCTAGTCTTACACCAGGATCTTTTTAATTAACTGCTCACTAGTAATTATTCAGCCACATTTAAAGTGTGAATTAGATGTACCAGGCCTCTGTGTACTTCCTGCACACTCTCCCTCTCCCACTTGCAGTTGTTCTTCTCCTGTACCTATACCCAGGTACATAAGATCACAGAAGATTCTGCCCAGGCTCCCTCCTTGGAGATGCTCAGAAGCCACCCGGGCAACTGGCTCAGCAGATAGGCAAGGTGATGTCCAAGGGCCCCTTCCAACCTCAACTGTTCTGTGATTTCAAATTCTTGGATGAAAGCTAGCACTGAGACACATTTTGTTATTATAAATGATAACACTTCATTGGAGATGCTGAATACATTTAGTTTTAAAAGGCATCTCTACCTCAATAATCCTTAAAAAAATAAAGGATGCTTCATAGCAAGAACAACTATCAGCCTGAATTCAAAAGTGAACTGATTCATTAAAATCTGGATGGCATGCAATAAAACACCTATAGAAGCCATATTACTGATGTGCTGTAAATGCTATTCAGTTTCTGCAAGAATAATGTACACTTACTAGACAGACATCAAGGCAATTGCCCATGATACAATGTTAAAAAAAAATAGATTGTATGGTTTGCAGTAGCATCAAGTCTCTATTCAAGTGTAAAAAAATTAATTGACTCCATCTGTATTGGCCTAATGACTGATTAAATGACTAATCACGGAAGTCTTAATTAAAATCATTTTTCTGTACAGCAGAAGATGGAGGGAGGAAGGCATTCATTAATGTGTTATAATGTATGTCAGATTCCATTTGTGCCATTTACTAACAGCCATCAAATGAGTAATTATGCACAAGGTCATTCTGTAAACTTTCTGCATACATCAGGCTGATTGGATTAGGGCTTGGTGCTTGGCTAGGTTCTGCATGTGGCTGCATTTTTCCATCACAAAATAGGTAATTAATATTGCTTAGAATAAGTAATGAAAGAAGTTGACATTTCCTCTTCCATCTTCCCACCAGCCAATCCAGTGTAAGATTAATACACAACTTTCATGTATTGTTGGGTAAAGTCCCATACCTCATGCACTAAATCAAGCCCATCCTCCTCAGAGGACTGTTTAATATCCTTCATGAATTGTCAGGGAACTCCATCACACGATGAAATTCTTTAATATGCAAGGAATTTTTCCTGCATGAATCAAATGACCAGGCAATTAGAAGAAAAGAATCCTCTAAGTAAATGAAGATATTACCATAAAATTAAAAGATTTAAAATTTTATTTGCCACCCACTTGACGACCCTGATGCTTGGTAACCCTTGCTATCAAAAAAAATACCAAGCTTGTTCTACCTCAATAGCTGAGATCAATCTATTTAAAAAAAACATATTTAAAAAAACGAAATAGAAGTATATCTCAAGCATTAGCTAGAACAACTTTCCACTTGCGTGCAACTTATATGTAGGATCTATGCTTTTTAATGAAATGGCATATCATATGTGTCCATGGTATAAGTTGTAACACGAATACTTGGCTGACTGCTACCCTGAATTTTCTAGGAAGTCTTCTGTAAAGCCGCAGTAAGTCTGCCATATCAGTAGTTAAATAAAATTTTGTATATCCCAAATGACAATAGACTATCTTGTATATAAAATATGTTTTTATAAAACTAAGACAAAATATGTCTTAATGGCAAAAAAAAAAAAAAAAAAAAAAGAAGTTGGCAGAGCCATGTCACTATCAACAAATGTCTAATTCTGTAAACTTTACTTTCCTTCAAAATCCTGAAATCAAGTGTACCACTGACATAGCTACAGCTGCAGAATTAGGCCCCAAATAAGTACCAGTTCCTCTAAAATAGTTGCATCAACTTTTAGTACTGAAAAAGTTTCTTAATTTTCTGCGGCCTCTTTTTTTCCCCCTAAAGCACTATTCTGACCAACAATCCTGACAAAACGGATGTTTGCAGTAACACTGAAAATGGATGTTACTCTCCCATGAACATATAACATGGTGCTTTAAAGCATACCCAACTGATTAAAAATAGAATATGGATGGAGAAGCCAGAGAGACAAAAAAGACAAATTTTAAGTCATGACTACAAAACTTCCAGTTACCCTTTTGGCATGACTAAATGCTATCCTGTCTAAACTGTTCAAAGTCATTCAAATAAAAGAAATACATATGAAAAGCATCAGTCTTTTGAGAAATTTAGCTATATCTGCCAGCTACATACAAATTGCAAGCAAATACAAATTTAATTTAGTTTGAATTAATTAAAACTAGTCAAACTTGACCCCACTTACCACAAAACTGTAGAAAACAAAAATACATGACAACAAATTTCTGCATGCTGAAACTGCCAGTGTCACATATGAAAGAAGTTAATTTTACTAATAAACAAAGGGAATGGAACCAAGTAACAGACTTAGAACTAAATTCAGAGTTTTAAGGTGGCTCTCAAGTCTTAAAACCAGCACTGGGACTCAAAAGTGTGCCATGCTCCATGCTTCAAGAGAATCAATGAATCTTAGGTCCATCTTCATTTGAAGATGGACACATCTAAAACAACAAAACGAACCACCACCAAACTGGAGAGCTCCAAACACAACAACATACATATGGCAGAGTAAATCTGTCAAAACCTGAAGGTATTTTTATGGAGTAATTCAACACAATCTGCACTACTCTGCTAATGCAAATGAAAACTTTTGCACAACTACCTAAATTACAGGGTGGTGTGCCATTCTTAATCTTCACAGAAATGTAGGAGTTCCTGTTTCAATCATTTCTATTGTTTGAAATATACTAGATGATAACGGAGGGGCTGCCACTGTATGCAGAGACTGACTTCTATATGAAGCTAATTAATGACAATTTACGACTTACTGTAGGCTTGAAGGAATTACTAGATAATGGTGAAGATCAAAGTGCAAGACAGCTGCAAGTACATTAAATGACCTGTCTGAAATTTCAGCATTGTCTTTTTTCTGCATGCGTTGATTATGTAGCTTATTCGTTATCTTTGGTTGTATAAATATTTAAAACAAAGCCAAGCATTTCAAATACCTTAAGTGGACCCCCTTATCAGCACACACATACACGTAGCAGTACAGTATAAAATGACAACTACACTTGACTGAAGGACAGCCTTCTCTCTCTCAGCTTTTCACAGAGAAGTTTTATTTCTTCAAGTATTTAAGAAAAAAAAGTATCTTATGGCCACAGACAGGCAATGGGTATTACAGGGAATGGAAATTTCCATCTCCAAAGGACACTTAACGGGGTGAAAAAAAAATAGTTTCATATTAATAAGTCAGAATGCAGCTCCAAAAAAAGATAAAAGGAAAAAAATAAAAAAAAGCAGTCTGTGCTGAATTCCCTGGCCACATTGCAAAAAAGGAGGGAGACAGTTGCTGCTTACCTTGAGTGTTTTTGAAAGTGCTGTAAACAGGTATCTATGTTTTCTGTTATTAGCCAGTGCACTTTGTCATGTCCATTTTGACATCAACTCAACTCTCATATCCGTTCAAGTTTAAAAAAACAAAACACCTTGTCTGCTGCAGAGATGCTATTGCAAATCACGTTGGGACCAACCCTGATTAGATGCTGAAATCACTACATCTGTTCATGTGACTAACAGCAATTCCATTATCATTATTTTATCCTTTGCTATTAGATGAACTAGTGAAAATGCTGGAGAATTGCTCATCATGGCAGATTTGATCATCACTATTTCAAAAAGCCTGCAACCTTTTGTATAGTAAATAAATGAAAGCAAACACTGCAAAAGTTATCAATAAGCAGGCTACAGTAAATGTCTCTTCCACCAAAACCCAAATAACAGGAAAGGTAAATAATACCTCCCTCTTGCTGTTTACAACTGTCATCCATTTCAGAGGACATCTCCACACTCATTTTGTTGGTTAAGAAATGCAAATTAGATATCCCCTATTCTTCTGTTTGTTTTGTACACTGAGCATAATTTCTGCATGAATGTCCAACTGTTTCCATCTTCTTTGTGTCACAGAAACCTCATTTACCAGTCATTCTTCTCCATATGAAAAGATCTATAATGAGGAGTCTTTCTGTCATTGCCCTACTCCTCTGAGTCAGGAATTTTTATTTCCCCCCTAATACTTGCTGCTGTAGCTGCAATTTCATTTATTGTTGTCTCATACCACAGCCTTAATGCAAGAACATCTGTGGCTGGATCATGGAAAAGATTCAGTATTGCTTTCAGAGTTGCGTATCGATTCAGTGGTTATGAGAAACCAGACTTTTGATGTATGTTTTCAAATTATTCTTGTAAGACGGATGGTTTATTCACTGCACTTGAAATGACAGTTTATTTTTAGGTATTCAAATATTTTTCCAGTTAGCCGCCTAACAGAAGTATCCTTATGAGAACACTGAACATAAAAAGTAAGACTGGGTCTATCTGCACATGCTTTCTTCCTAGAAAATAATTGAAAAGGCATACAATCGTCCAAAAACTAAAAATATATTTTAATTCACATCTAAGCAGCATCATGAAATAAATTGCTTTTTGTTTTGAAGAAATGACACAGTTCAGAAAAAATATTTCTACTGCTTTCTTCCTTTTAGCACATGTATGAAGCAATTTACATATGCACATGCATTTATGTTTAGCTTCAGTGCAACTCCAGAAATCAAGCATATCAGGATAGGTCATCTTAACCTCAGAAAGCAGATGTCATGTTTGCTTTGTTAAAAGCTCTAGAATTTGTAAATCAGTATCCTGACATTCATAAGTTCTCCTGGTCTTTCTGGCTTTTCAACACCGCCTTCACGTTTCAGGACCTCCTGCTATGACTTTAGTTGCCTGTCTTTCCAGTTAGGTATCTTTAAGCAGTGTAATGACAGCAACAGAAAGAAAAGCAGACTGCAAAACCAAGCTGAAAAACTAAGTAGTAGATCTGAGCAACTATTTTAGAGGTACAGTAAAACTTCCCACAACTACTTTATTTGGAAGCAGGAAGAAAAAAAAAAAAAAAAAAAGCTCTAATAAAAGTTCTCAAGGAAGAAAAAAAGAAAAAAATCCAACACCAAATGGTCTCCACACTGAACAACAGAGACATTGCTCTTGCAAGCACCCCCAGGCTGAGGTTATAAAGAAGTAAAAGATGAATTGGCATAAAATGTGAAAGGCAGCATTGCATTACAGTGGTCAACTAAGAAGAAAGGGTCATTTCTCCTAACAAATAACACCAATTAGAAGTGGTGTATTGCAAAGAGAGAAAAAACTGCTTTCAGCAGACAGCATTCTCCAGCTGAGCAGGGGTAATACTGATTCGCACATACCTGCTGTCTCCCATTTTCTCCTGTGAGACTCATCTTCTCAGCTTTCTCAGCAGATACCCTGCCACTTGGCTTTTTGCCTTCTTTCTACAGAAAAAAATATGTATTTCTATAGTGCTTAAGGAAAGTGCCAAAAATGGTGTAATTTATGATGTGCTAGTGTTTTCCTCTGCATTCATAAGTTAACTACAAACGCAAAATCATCAGCACTTGAATGTTGGGATTTCGATTTACATATATTAACGTTCTCTCATGATTTCCTATTATTTATTTCTGTAAACAAAATTGGATTCCGGTCACCAAACTATTAGTATTCCCTAGGGTAAACCCTGCCAAATAGTGAAAAATGTGAAAGCTAGAACATACAACTCAACAGATAAAAACACTTGAAACCAGAAATTATTTCAAATTGTCTAACCCAAGACACTTCTCTCTTCTTCTGTTTTAAGAATTAAAACCTTACTGGGAATGAAGTTATAGTGAAGGTACAGTTAAGTTATAAATGGTTATTTTATCTAAAGCCAGACTTTTGGAATAGGCATGTCTCAGTTTCTCAATTCAAACAACACTGTCTGGGCCATTTCATGTTGGCCTAGGAAGTCTAGACCAAATTATTTTCTATTTTCCTGAATTTTTAAATATTGACACCAGAATTTTATGTGTTTTAGTATGATTATAACCATGTAAACTGAGCGTTTTACATTGAGCTTGTCACAGATGAAAGTTTAATTGCTCTTACTTTTCTGAAATACTCTTCTGGATCCCTCTGTAAGATACACTGCAAAGCCTGAGAAACTGTGTTGACAGCATTACACAAATAAGGCTTTATTCCTCTCTCCATTCAGGTGTAGCAGAACCGATGCTATCTTGGATGCTTCTTATTATAACCAACAGAGCAAACAATTGCGTAATACTACATTGCTTATGGTGACTTTACAACCAACCCACCTTGTACGAACTCAAATTTCACAATTAAATAACTTTTCATTACAGTTTGCTGCAAAATGTGCAAGAAGGCTGTTTTGTTCTTAATGAGCAGAAACAAAGCAGCATTTCAGAATGCAAACCAGAAGACAGGAGAATGCTTTGGTAGGTAATTTCTCACCCTGGCATGAATATTTTATGTAGAAGAGCTGTTGCTGAATAATTTGGGACAACAACTAAGAATAGCATTTGCCTCAAATTCTGTGGGGTGAAACATGAAAGATGGATAACATTCTAACTGTGATACTTCATCCTAGCTAGAACACGCTGAAGATTCTAATTGTGAATGCTGCAGTTATTTCCACAGTGCCTTAACTTTTATCTTGCCATATAACAATAAAGTGAAGTCTTTACCTTTGCAAGGACATTAACTAACATTCTTCTCTCCATTACCTTTTGCTGTAGTAGCAGTATTTTTCTCTGGGCAATGAATGAGAACCACATTGCTCACAGAATAATTCTAGGGTCTTAATGAACTAACAGTTTCAGAAAGATCTTCGTGTCACTAAATTTGATTTAAGTTTTATTATTATTAATAATTGATAACTCTTGTACCATGAAGTTTCCATGTTTAATTTTTTTAATACTATTTTTTTAAGTTCCATAGTTAGGCCTATTGAAGGTTTGCTGAATCGCCTAATCCTTCTCTAATCTAGCGCTAAGTACACAAAACAAATAAACATCCTTCATAAGAGACAGAGAACTCATCTCCTGCGTTTATTTATAATGTCTTCCCATCTTTTCCCCAAAAGCAGAACAATAGAAAAAGGCAAGAATAACCTGTAGAATATTCCTCCCTTGTTTATTTAAGAGCCTCTTAAGCATCAGGGAATGTCCCACATTTAGGTAATCCTTTTATTAAAAAGAATTATTTGTGCCAATTTTTACCTGAAATAATCTCAAAATAAGTAGCTGTTTAAAGAAAGGTATTTAAGAGCAATGACTTCAAGGTACCTGACAGGATCCCACATTAGTCATCTCAGAAACAGTCTTTTTTTTTTTTTTTTTTTTAATACACATCTGTAGTCTCGTTTCTGTTGTCCCACATTACCAGGTAATATGGCACAAAAAGGTTTAGAAAGTAAACATAATACTGTGGCATTAAAAAAGCGTAATACAAAGTACAGTACATTAAAAGCACCCAGACAGCAAGCTAATAAGGTTTATAAATTCCAGCTTCACACGCTTCAAAGTGAGGCTAAAGCAACCATATCAGAGAAACACTCCTAAATACCCCCTTCAGGTCAATTTTAATTACAACAATTTTGACTGTCAGCAAGACAAAGATCACGTGCCACCTCTGAGGTGTTAGTGCCAGCAGGATGACTACTTTCACAACCACCATTGAAGATAGGGCAGCTTGACCTCTCTGGGAGTAAAATATCAATTAATTACCTTTTTACAGCCAACCCAATTACAGTATACTAATCACCTGTGTAGGACATTACGCCAGAAGTTGGAGGGTGCGGGACTGGCAGTCAGGCAGGAAAAATATTAGTGGTGAACGACCCTCAGTAAGGATGTACTTACAGTAGGCAGTAGTCCTACAACTGTGGATGTGACATATATTAACATCATGCAAAAAGTTATTAGCTGTTTATATGAGACTGAAATGCTGTAATATCACCTTCATTTAACTGAACTTTTTCCAAAGCAGTTATTGGTCCTAGGGGTAATAGATATGTCTCATTGAAAGGTGACCAGACACACTGCATTAGTCTTTAATATTAGAATCAATTCACCAAAGAGCTTTGTTCATTAACACAAAAAGGGAGGAGAGAAGATCTATTCAGTAGAAGGCAAAATAAACTTATGTGAAATAAACAGGTAAAAACTTAGCTTTGAGGACAATTTCAGTACTATTCCAGCCCCCCAAAAAAATCCAAAAAAGTAATACTAATGTATATGTACACACAGTCAACGTACACTGTGCAGCTTACGCAAACAAAATGAAAAAAATGAATGTATTTTGTTTATGGCACTCATTAAATGGCAGAACAGAGTGTGTTCAAGGACCTCCTCTAACAGGGATTTTTTAAATGCATGTTGCTACATTTAGTTCAACGAAGATAGCAGAAAAGCAGAAACAGAAAGAAAAAGTTATACAGTCAGTACCTGAAACAGCAAGAGAACACTGCTCCTTCCAGCACAGGTTGTAGCTTACTGCTCACAGCAGATAAACGCACTATACATTTCGTGTTAGTCCTCCGAATTTCCCATCGTTACAAAGCAAGCGACTTGATAAACAGTATTCAAAGTATAAAAGCATATTTTGACAACACAGTTGCACAAGTTAAACAATTAACGACAGCCCTACTGCTAAAACTCTCACAGTATGGCCATGATATATATAACTGATAATCTGCTAGCAGCAATTAGAGCTTTAGTCTCTCTTGCCAGTATGGTAGCAACAGCAGTGGAAGACTTATGTGTAAGCCGAGAAAATTTACAAGGAACACTGCCTTTTTTTATTAGCCTGCCCTGATTCATCTTCATTATTATAATTCTAATACAGCCTGATTAAGGCTAGAATACAAACGTACCTATGCTACATTGATACCTTCAATTTCTTTGTAGATAGCATACTGAATGTCATTAGTCACTGAAGGTGTTCCTAAAAAAGAGAACTCTGAAAATTCCATTACAGGTTGTAGATTTATTTCTATAACCCAAAAAATGATACCCCATACTTTCAAGGAATGGAATATAGAGTCTGATCTTGTAGAGAGTTAGGATCTCTTAGGATTTTAGGGCATTCATATTCAAGGTGTTCAATATCTCTCCAGCATGCAGCGAAGGCTTCAAAGATGCTAGGTATGCAATTCATATGAATCTTTCACAGGGCTTTGCAAGGAAGAACTAATACAAAATAGATGTTAGCTCTGCAGATTGAAATAAAAATATACTACAGCAAAATAGAGGAGCCAGCATGGATTTTTCCTTCCTATTCTGTAACACTAACAAGTGTGCTGTTTCTAAACAGCAGGTTTGTCTTTCCTCAGAGAGGAAACCCTGTAGCTCTTCAAAAATAATTCTCGAAGAAAAGCACTTTTTGTTCCTCTTGCAGACTCTTGAATGGAGAAAAGAGCATCCTACTACAATTTCTATTCTAGTTGTCTGTTCTATATAGGTTCTTACACCACAATCACTGATGAAATAGCTAAAAACCCTTCCCTAGTACTCCGAGCAATGTAACCAACATCAGGCAAGTCTCTGTTCTGTGACTGTCCCTATTAAGGGAAATTCTCCTATTTAAGACTTGTTTTCTGAGACAGGTTTGTACATTCTGTACCACACCTCAGCCAGTTACCCATACTTTCTATTCCAAGACTACTCTGACTAATATTTTGTTTCTGATGCTTTAACACAGTACTGATGTTTGTGTCCGTTTTGCATAGAGTTCTGATATATAAACTACCAACTGATTTCCTTGAGCAAATGAGAGCAAATGATTTTGCTGGCAAACCTCTTGAATCTGACAGAGTAAAAATCAACATAACAATAATATAAGAATTTTTTATTTTGAGATGTATTCAGAAAGAATACCTCCATGAACTCAGCAGTCTATTTCAGCTTCGAAACTTCTTTTTCCCTAAAGGTCACATTTCAAAAGTTCTGCTAAAAACTCTGTAATACATATGCAGCAATACAATTATGTCATTATTATTACATAAATATATTCCCATATTGACTTTTAATATAAATATTCATTTTTAAACTTCTGTGGCTAGGCCTACATTGCAAATACAAGAGGCTACTGTCTGAGTTAAAACCCCTCAAAAATGCGTATCGAATATGCATTCATGTCAAGTAAGCTCCTGCCTGACCCACCGCTTTAAAAAAGAAAAGGAAACAAAAACCACTACAGTTTGCCAGTGTTTTGAAATGTCAAAATCTTGATTACAATTCAGCTGTGGATTATTTTTGGGACTGGTAAGGATTTGATAGTTGGTGAGCAAGTTTGTCAACAGAAGCTTTCAGAATGACAAGTCTGTTTCTGGTTCAGTTTTTAGACAGCAGTTGATATCAATCTAATATCGGATTAGATTGATAAAAGTTGCACATGGCACGAAAGGTCCCCTAGTGTCTAAATCAGCTGTCATTTGAAAGGGCTCCAGCAGGTGTCATTGTACAGGTAGTATCATACCAAGCTATAGAAGGTGGGAATCTGTGGCTTGCTTGTTGACACTGCTCAATTAGTTAGGTTCTTTCTCCATCATAAATTCTGTCCGGAAAGCTACTGACATTAAAAAATAGGAATTCTATTAATTCAGTCCATTATTTAAATAGATGCACACACACATCCTCCCTAAAATAATAGGTGAATTTATCTCCTAGAACTGCTTTAAAAATATAGCCAATGTTAGAAAATGGTGTTCAAATTACCTAGAATAACAATAAACTACACACAACTAGACTGCCAGATTTTCCTTAAGGAAAACACACTGCATGTTTCCAATAGCAAAATGTAGACTCCCCTAATGTAAAACACAGGCAACATACTTAGCAAATAGTTTGCTTTCACTACTGGTTGAAAAACATGAAACTATGAAGGCAGAGACTGAAATCAACTGTTAGCTGAGAAAATTCTATTAGGATCTATAGCATTAGCAGTAATAACAAGCAGGGCAGAAGCTCTAGTCCAGCTACTCACCACAGAGGTTTTCAGTCAATTAATTGTGAATATTCACTGAGAGACATGAAATCCTATGCTCTAGATAACTTAATCTCCACAGATCTTTTCTCAGTATTTACAATATTATCTTAATTTGAAGCTAAAAATAATAATGAATAAAATATTTCAGGGTGAAGTTAAGAAAAAAAAAGCCTACAAATCCCCAGGACTTCAGAAACTAGGTCCACATGAATTTTGTCCACAAAAGGACAAGAGGAATGTGTCTTAATGCAAACCCACTGGAGTTAATAATTCCATTACAGCAACTAGAGACTCCAACAGTTTATGTAACTCCATGTCTACCATGAAACTTCTATGGCAAGCAACAACAGAGCCCAGACCAGCCAGCCATTCCTGAATCCTGAAACCTGTTCTGCTGAGGAAGCCAAACTCCCAGTCAGGAACCTGGAACTCAAGCTTTAAGCGTCTCACTACTATTGGTCACTTTCTTTAAACTGTTACAACACCTTTTTAATTGATCTTCCAAAAGTCAATATTGAAATTAATTGTTTTTAATTGAAAAATTCAAAATAAAACATCTTGCTGTGAAGACTAGAAAAAGCTTCTACTTTTTGACCTATTTACCTTCTTTCTCTGTACAGTAATTTCAGTTCACCGACAATTTTTCTCACGAGAATGACTCTCATCCATATTAAAACATTCTGTGGAAACAAAGACTTCACTCAGAGGGAGGGTTCATCAAACCTACTAAAATTATAATCATTTAATAAAAGTAATGACTACTCTGTATTTAAAATATTTTCCCAGGCAGCACTTTAGCACATTGTGTATTCCAAACAAAGTGTTATTGCATAATCAACTCTGCATTATGCAGATTTTTATGAAGAACATAATGAAGATTCTAGTAAAATAAATAATATTGTTTTCTTATGTGTAGAAAACATATAGATTTGTCCCTTAAGATTACAGGACACAATTCCATTGGCTACAGTTCAAAACAGACCCAATGTTCTGAGAGGATGCTGAAAGAAAAAGCAGTGTAATTATTAAATACTGAGAAAGTAAGACTAGGAGGAAATAACCTGTCTCAAGCAACCCAGAAGACCCAGACTCAGAAAACAAAACTTTCTTCCTCCTACTCCCATATTATGTTCACTGAATTATAACGTTGCACCAAGCCACCTTATTTTCCTGAAATTACAAGACAAAAATTCCTATAAACATCCAAAACCAATGGGACCAAGAGACATTATAAAAAAAAAAAAGAAGTACAATAGCTGCTGAACCTTGGAATCTGTCACAGTGAAGGCTGCTTTAAAACCGCGAGTACATAAAGCTATGTCAAAGATGAGAGGAAAAAATCTTTTTTATTATTATTAAAACAATGTAAGGTTATCTTCAAATACAGGATTTTTTAAGCATTCTTAAATCCAATTTGTAAAGAATTGTTTGAGACATACATGCTGTAGCCAGTCAAACAATACCAGTTGTGCAATTATCGGCACCTGCATTACAATTCAATAGATTTAAATTACCAAGGGGCCATGGCAGATACCCTACTGACAACAATTAGCATAAAAATGTTCTACAGTTTAAAGCTGTGGGTGGGAATTACAAAAGGTTAACAGACTAAATATAAAAATCTTTTTGAATATAAAATCAATGTGCTTTGTTACCAAAATCTGGGTACTGTAATTTAACCAAAATAGGGTTTAGAGTATCTGGCAATCTTCCATATGTGTGAGCTTGGCTTTTCTTTTTAGCAAAACACAGAGCAGCCAATCTGAAAGTTTAAAACAGAACGAAGCAAAGACTCGAAGAAAGGAAAGAATTTTGTATTAATATTTTCTCTCGCTCCTTTTTTTTTTTTTTTTTTTTAACTTGCTTAAGCTGATCACCTAAATGAACACTCCAGACAGGACTCTGAACCTGACCACAAAAAAGGATCATTCCAAATCCCAGATTATTTTATTACACAACTCATAGAGGAAAATATTTTAGTGGTCAAAACAAACAATGCTAAAAGTTTCTGAACTCAGCTGAACTCTGTTAACAAATGGTTTTCTCAAAAGCTTGCCACTACATCACAGCAGGATACATTTTCAGGAGTGGCTCCTACTTCTGGGTAGCTACCCAGGGAATTTTTTTGTAATGTTTGAGTTCACAGGTTTGTTTTATTTAGACTGAAGATACAAAAAGAACAGATGAGAAAAATAAAACAAACTGTTGGTTAAATGCACTAAATCAAAATGAAGTTGACAAAGTAGAAGAGATGTTTGTAAGAACTGATTTCAATTAAAAAAAAAATAAAAATAGTAATAGTCTATAATTTCATCTAGGTTGACCTCTTTTGCTTATCTGTTTTTGTTGACAAGATAAATAGCCATACAGGAACTTTGGGTCCAGATAAATTCAAAGAAAGAATGTTTATGAAAACTTCCATTCCTTTTAACATCCAATAATTTATCTTAAAATTTAACAAGTCACAGGATAACAAAATTATAAGGAAACATATCATAGCCTATAGAAATAGTAGAAAAGCAAAGGAGATAGACTTGTACAGTTAGATTCTAACTTCAAATTGATGCCTCATTAAATTAAGCTAACATAGACGTGCTTGACACATGCTGAGACCTCTTTTATCACAATTAGTGCAACATCTCCAGCACTCCTTGCAAGTCTAATGGAATCAGCATGTTTAGGACTAGCCCAGGGTTTCTAATTGCAAAATCAGCAAACATGTTAATCATCACTTTGTTGCCCTGTTGTTATGAAATTAGGTTACAGATGTGTATTAGAAATGACATATAGGACAGTCACATGGCTACTATTTCAGCATGGTACTGTAAGATGCTTTTCCTTCTTACTTTTTTAGATATACTTCAGTAAGGTTCCCAGTATACTGACACATACTGGAACAGATCCTGTACAAAGAGGGCTTCCTTTCAATTTGTCTTCATTTTGGACAGGCCACTTGCCTGCTATACAGATTTCTTAATATTAAAACATACTTGTTTTTAATGAATTTTAAGACTGATAAGATCACACTTGAAGAAGGACCTCCTAACTGCAAAATCCTTACGGGAAAAAAAGTGTGTGTGTTGAGGGGGAGATATGAAGATAGTGGGAAAGAAGTGTTTGCCCTCTCAGTTCAGGGCCTGTTACTTCCCAGACATTTTCACCAGTGAAAAAAAATGCCTGGAGGAAATATATCTGGGACTACTCCTTAGCGATCACTGAATAGTTTCCAGGAGTTACAGGGGATGTTAACATGCATTGAGCCTTGAGCTCTTCTGTGTTCATGCAGAATGCTTCCCTTCAACTACTGCATGCACTGGTTCTTCAGTGCTACCAAATGTTATGGGTGTGAGTGCACACATCCAGCTCATTTCATTTGCCATAAACAATCATTGTTAATTGTTTCAAAAGTTCAGACAAAACAGAATAAATCATTTGCAGAGACATATTTATCAAAGGTTCTAATTCACTGTAAATATAAGCTTAAGTCAACGTACCACATTGCAAAAGGCTCACAATATATTTAGAATGAAGTTGAAAAAGATGCAAGATGTGTTACTGAAAGGAACACATTTAATTCAATCAAGTAAAAGACAAGGGTTTCTGTTTCTTTTTACCTTCTTTGTATATAAAATGCTTGAAACGATTAATGAAAAATAAAAGAATAAGTAGGTACCACCAATAAAAGAAGAAATAGGTAGAAATATGCCAAGGTAGCAGTCAACTGAAGGTCCCAGCTTTAGTATTCTTTTCTCCCTATTCTCCATCTACCAGGGCATATGTCAATGGACCAAGTTTCACTTGCTGGTCTTGTCGGTTTCTCTCCTCAAAGCCAAAAAATAATTATGGATGGTGGTATTGGTTGTTATGTCTATTCCTATTTTAGGGGTATGCACAATAATTGTTTTGACATCTGGAAATAACACATTTTTCCAGCAGAGTGAAAGGTCCATGAGAAGAAAGCAGACAAACACTCACGCACCTAAAAAGGATGATATTAAAGATACTAAAGAAAGATCTGTGTGAAACACAGGGAAGTTGGTTCAGATTATATACGGTTGTGCAGTAGACCACAGCAGTCAGTGGACCTTTATGCCTCTTCTTGTCAAACATGCAAGGTATGCACGCTTTTACCTCCAGCGTTATTGAATTTATTTTTTGCAGTTTTCACATAGATTATGCCTCAAATTTGTCATGATTATTGTGCACATACTAATAAAGACTCAAACTACCAGTATAATTTCTGTAGGTAGCTATAACAGTGCTTCTGACGCCAAAGACTTTTTTTTTTTTTTTTTTTTTTTTTACTGTTCACATAAAACCCTGGCAATACAACAAAGATCTGGGATAAGCACTAGTAATATTTTGTTCCAGCTGCTACAGAGGCAGCTGAGGAAACATTCAACTTTTTTTTTTTTTTTTTTTTAATTCCATTACAATAATCTTTTCATTATTGAGTAGTAGAGTTAAAATGTATGTAGATAGATATTTAGAATGCAGATTAGGCCCTTTACTTTTAAAATATTAAGTCAATTTGTAGACTTCTAAATCTGAGCAGTATCCTTTTAAGTAATATTAAAAGAAACTGCAGTGGAAAACACAGATGCTGCATTTCACTTACTGGTGTCACTTCAAAATCTTGAGATGAACAGCATCCTATTACACAGCCATTTTGCTCCAGCAAGTACAAAAGATCTTGAGATATTACAGATGGTTATGAGACACCGTGCTCTGGCCATGGGATTATGTGGTATCCCTTATCTGCCTTGTGGTGCTGGGAAATCAACGGGAAGCAGGGATTCCCAAAAAGAGCTGTACATCAATGAAATGCGTAACTGTGGGCTCAAACAAATACTCATTCTTGTACCCGATTAAATGCCTTTTCAAAACTTTAAGAGAAAAGAGAAACTGCTCAGAAAAGTTGTTGTAGACAGTTTAAATACTGTATTTATATATGGATGATAAACTTCTTTCCTTAGATGACGAATTTATGCAAATCTAAATCCTAATAGTTCTTTTTCCATATCACATGGAAAAGTCAAGCTGTTAACTTTTGAAATATACTATTTCAGTGACGGGTTCACATGAAATTCCAGACAAAATGATCAAAAATCATTGGCTAAAAAGCAGAAATTGCTAGTTGAAACAGGTCAGATAATAAAATTAAACAATAAATAGAGGAGAAACCTAATTACACCTGCAGTTTCCTCTTGCTGGCCACCCAACAGAACACATGAAATACCAGATTTATAGTAATCTGGTTTCTCAGAAATTCTTTATTTATCAGTGCACACAAGAAACAGTGGGTAGAGCCAAAAGCTTTTTTTCAGCAGAATATTTGTCTGTAGTGGAAATTAATAACAAGTCTTCAAAGAAGTCTTTGACAATCCTCAGGCTACCTCTATTGATCATGTCAAGAGTTTTAGCACTAAGGGCTTCAGTGAAGAAGGAGGGAACACAAATGGGGGAAGTGGGCTTTGAAGTTAACTCAGAGAAGCTGACAAAATATAAAATGAATCATGTTAAGGCTTGATCATGCAAAAACAATTGTCAAAGGTAGAACTTCTATTGACTTCAAGGACGAACAGAATCAGGCTCTCAACAGTGAAGGAAAAATAGATTGTTCTGAGTCTTTGAGATTAAAAAAATAAGTAAGGCAAAAAAAAAGGCACCTGGTGGTGTTGTTACTCCATTGTATAATATAAATACTTTCTGGTCAGCTGTCCAGACAGAGGATTACCTAAAATGATTAGAAATTAACTACTCAGGGTTTTTGTTGACTTTAAATAGACTTACTTGCTTCTGCTTCTAATAAGGGTCATAATAATCCCAGAAGCATAATGTTATTTTTGTTATCAAAACCTTACCTGAATATGAAAAAAAATCTTAGTGAAAAAATGTTTCTTTTTCTACATGCATTTTCACTGAAAACACTACCAAGATGCATGTGACTGACCTATTACATTTTGTATTACGATATTTTCTCTCAGAAATACAATTGGTGAGTCAGTTGTTATGGTAACTATTTTTTTTTTTTTTAATTTTAACTAACACATGACAGCCTGTGTGTCATCTGATGCTGTTCCTGAATTAAGTTACACATTCATTTTTGTCAAATAGTCTAAAAAAGGCTTCTTACATGAAGAAATAGTGGGCAGAAAGCAGGACATTTTTCCCAGGCACCCTGCTTTGACAGGTATAAAACAGCTCCAACTCCTTAGATTATAAGATATCCAACTACACATAAAAACACGAAGGCTTAGCTTGACTCTCCTGCATGCTCTGAGGAAATTAAGTTTACCCTCCCACTTCTGTGCAAGTTTCAGTGTATAAATGCCTATAAAAGAATCTCTCACCACATCAGCTAATATCTAACGCTACTTTAAGCAGTCATTATTATCCTGTCTGCAGAGTGCCTTTGAAAGTAAGTAATATTGAAAGAAAAATGTTATAAAAATACACTGCTAGTAGAAAGAAAAAAAAAAAACACAGAGCTTCACAAAGTTTATTTGCTTGACCAACATCATGAAACAAATGAAAACAAACTTCTACAGTGCATGATATACGTTACTAAATAGTGACTAAACAGATCTTCCATTGAAATTGCATCTCAGACAACTTTCATAGGCGTGGGTCTCATTACCTATCTGAAATATGGAAAATCATCTATACTTGAATGACAGTTACAGAGATGCTATTATTAAACAACTAAACCTTTTGAAACTATTTCACTGACAGTTCATCAATACTGGACAAGACTGGCTGATTTTCCATCACTGCATTATTACATCCATACAATCTACGGTGACACTTGAAAGCCTCAAGGATATCATAATTTACTCATCAGAAGTTATTCCTGAGGCCTTGAGGGTTAGCCAACATTTCTCTGCAAAAGCAAAGATGAGCAGAATCAGAAAAATCATTAAAAAATGGCTAGAAAAAAAGAATCTTTCAATAGCTCTTCAAGCGTTCTTCATTTTCTTTCTTCCTTCCCTCCCCCCTTCAAGTTTCCCAGGCATCTTTTCCCACCCTTTCTACCCCATCTGCCTTACTTCATCTAACTTCCTTCTAGTACCAGCCCTTCTAATGTACCTGACCAAACACAAATCCATCCATTGCAATCAATGACAATGAGTTCATTCTGAAGAGACCCATTCTATGTCTGCCACAAACACCTGTGAAAACAACACTATCTTATGAAGAAATCACTCTGGATAAGACCTTGACCAAAGACATAAAATTTCAATTAAAAAATTCAAACATAAAGCCTAATTCTTCAAAATGCCAGCACCATAAAAATGTATTCTTAAATACCATTCAGGTAATAAGAGAAGTGGGGTTCTGCTTGCATATTTGTTATCAATGTAAAAAGGCTTTTACATGGAGATAAAAGCCTATCTGGTTGAGTATGGGTTTTTTATTTATTTTTTTTTCTGTGCTTTTCTTTTATTTGTTTGTTCCTTTTTCCTGAAGCTAGTGCTCCCACACTTTAAGGTACTGTAACTGTTGTATTTATGGTACCAACTTTACCTGCCAAAGTTGTTCCTAGAAGTATGTGAATTAACAGCAACACTTCTGAACATAAATTGAAGGGTAAAAAAAACTGTCTCCAGTGTTATTTCCAGTTTTAGGCCCCATTTAATACTTGGTAAATGAATTGAGACTATAGGAATTATTGCTTGAACTCTCTTGACCTTACCGCACAGCAGTATGTTTTGCCTGATTAAAAATAACAGAAAATAAATGCTAGGAGAGGTAGCTTTCCCTTACAAAGTGGAATATGTTGTCATGAATTTGTTTTTATTTGTAAGAAATACAACACTGTGCTAAAAAAAAATCGCTTAAGAACCACCTGTTTGTGTTACAAAGGCAATTGCCTATACTCTCAAAGTGTGAGAAACAGAGTTGTGTTTTTGCAGTATGGAATTACTTTTCTGTATTCCAACGTAGTTGTGTAGTCACAATAAGGAGAAATGCTGAGTAGTTAAGTGGACAGTAGAAGGCCTCACTATTCCAAAATAAGGTAGAAGCTTGAGAAAAACAGGATGAGCAGTGTGAGAACAGTTAAACAAAGATCACAAGTTCTCAAAACATAAAAAAGGAGAAATTAAAGGGTTGGAAACAAAAATGTACATACATGGTGTAGAGGAGCCTCGAGTAGCTTGTGAACCTGTAGTACTCAGCCAATGAGGAAACAGGGGAGGTGATCAGGCATCGGGTAATAGGGAATAAAAGGTTAGGATTTGTTTACTAAAATGTGCTCCTGATTGACAGGACGCCCGCCATTGCAATCCCGAATAAAATAGCTTCACAGAAGATCCTGTCTGAAGAAAATTATTTGAGATGTTTCTCACACAAGTTATTTTAATGCTATGCAAAGATACTTTGTCATTTTTCAGTTAACTAAAATGTTGAGTAGTCAACTAATCCATTATCTTAAAAATATAACTACTGTGAGATTGAAAGCAATTGTATGTTCAAGGTAAAGTAATATCAAAGCAGCTCGACAACTAAAAAGTTCACTTATGTAGATAAAAATCACTGGAGGTTTTGGTAGAAAAAACTGTTGAAAAATTCCAACAGAAAGCTAGCAAACACACACAGGTAAATTGCTGTCCAGAATATCCAATCCTTGTGAAGGTGAATGTCTTGCAAAGACAGTGCAAACAATATCATCTGTATTTGGCTTGGGCAATCACAACATGAAAGCTGACTTGTCTTCCCAGAAGGCTGGAAAGAAGATATACATTCATTCCTTTTCATGAAGAAAGTTCCTTCACTTTTCTACTCAAACTGTCAGGAAAAAAAAAAAAAAACAGTTGTTTTTTTTTTTTTTTTTTTTTTTTTTCCGTTCCAGATACTGCATTGTAAATAATCTTTCCCTTTTTGTTTTTGAAAAGCCAAACTCTCATTCTGCTTGGAATACTTATCTAGACATTTATTTTAAACTGAAATACTGCAACCCTTGACTTCCACATAAATGCACTTTAAAAAGGTTAAAAAAACAATTAAGTTTTAAAGATAAACAGGAATATCATGCTTTCTTAATACAGAATGTAAATGATTGCATTGCTGAGAAAAGGGAAAATTAAGTCTTCTAACTACCCAATGAACAGGAGTGGAACAAATTTTCTCTCTTCAAATGTATCCTTATAGTAATCTGAAGAGAATACTTCCATGATTGTGTAGAGATTTCTTCAAGACCTATTCAATTCCTTATTGTTCAGCTTACAGTGCCAGAAAAAAGGCCTGTTAAAGTTAACATCTGCTAACTAATCATGAAACAGACCGTCACATTTTATATGGTTTGAACATAGCTATGAATTTTGATTACTACCAACTTTGACTGGATTAAAGAAGTACTTTACTGTGAGACTCTTAAGAACCTACCAAAACTTAACTCACTTATAGGAGATGCTTCTAAAAGTAAAGATTTTTGTACCATGTTCTGAAAATATGAATTTAGAATTACAAGTATATTTAATATTAAAGATGGCAATAAATGAGATTAATGATATTCTTCTGTTTTTTTTTTTTTTTTTCTTGAAATACTTCATTTTTAGAGTGCTAGCCTCCGACAAGTAAAGATTTTGACATGCAAGTATTTTTAGGTAGGCCACTGCACAGTTCTATTCTTCAGGGCTGTACTCCATACATGTTGCTGCTTGACACAGAGGAGACATACATATATGCTGTATAGTTTTGATATAATTTTTATGTCAAGTTTTCCAGATCATATCCTCTGATGTGATCTCAGTACCTTCAGCTGCTCTGAAGGTGTAATTACTTCTGTTACTCATCTGTGTGTCTGTTTTCTGTGTATAGTACCCTCATGCAGAAGTCAACTGGATTGCAAAGGCCCTCTAGAGAGCCATCAACTTCATATCTTTGCTTTATGAAAAGATTAATTTCTGCTCTGCAATTAACAAATTATAACCTACTGAGCAATTCTTTATTTTTCCAATAACAGTTTAAACTGGGACTACTCTTGCACACACACCTACCGCACATGCACATACAAAGTTGTTTTTTCCTATCTTTCCAACTTTTGAATTCCAAAATACTTCACTTCAAAATGAAAAATCCACAATATTAAAAAAATGATCCCTCATCACAACAATACAAAACCATTACAAAAACATTTGATACCTCACTGTTGTTCTGCATTTAATTTGAATGAACATTTCCCTCCCTTCAGCAAAGGTCCTGCTTAAACAGCTATTCCCCTTGCTCCAAAGAACTATGCATTCTAGCAGGAATACTCAGAGGATACTAAACACTATAGTCAGATCATATGAATCAAAAGAAGGACAACCAAAGCATTATGTCAAAGTCTTGTTAATAACTGGAGAGCATAATGAATGTACTTACCAGCAGGGCAGCCATTGATCCACAGTCTATCACAGATGTCACTGGAACAATGAATTATAGTGCCCTATACATTGAATACGTCATTTCTCCACTGCCCCATTTAAACAGAAATACACACAGATTTTAAATTTTGACTACAACACAGCTACATTATAAAGAAGGGATTATTTCAGCAGATTTTCAATAGCAAAGTGGGTGGTCCTCAAGGCTCTTTATATACCCGTCCAACATTTTTGTGAAAAGTTGAATGGGAGACCACACAACTACCAAAGATTATGTGGCACTCTTCTAAAAGGGATGGGGGGGAGAATCAAACATTTCTTGCCCAAGGTTTGTTACTGTGGGATACTATTATGTGAGGTCCTTCAGTTCATATATTACATGGCATTAATTTACACAGCAAGAATGAGTAACTGCTTTGTCACATGCAGAATCATGCATTATTTTTGCTTTTAAAGATTGTGAAGGTGAAAAAGTATACCAAATAATTCCAAAAAGCTTCTGAGATTTAAATCTGGTCTGCATTTGACCCAAGATGCATGCTTCATATAAAATACAAGTTTAGAGATTCCTAAGACTGCAAAGCCAAATATGAAAAGAGCTAAGGTCTGGCCAAATTAAGGTTTCTAGCAACCTTAAGCTTGCACATGTTATCATGCAATCTAGCACAACATCATGATGAACATGTTTATCCAATGGATCCCTTCCTACCCAACACTGTAATCTTGAGATGACCAATTCACAGCCACAGTTTCACTGATGTTAACTAAGAGCAGCCAGTGGTCCCATCAGAAGAGTCAAAGTACAGGCAAGGGTCCAGGTCCAGGAAGTAAAAAGCTCAGTAGTAAATGTCACTTGGTCTATGTGGCACTAAACCTGTTTATCTATCAGACAACAATTCTTTAAATGTTAAAGCAAATAAGGAACCATAAAATAAGGATATTTGGAATCTAAAGAGCTCCTTCTATTAAGACGGATTTCTGATCACAGCAGATGCACAAAATAAAGTGCTACTATAATTCTAAAACTTGTGTGAACTCAGTTTAAATCCTGTTAGTGGCTAAAATTCCAACACTTTGTTTACACCCTCGCATTTATAGATTTAAGCTAGAAGATAAAAGCACAGATGAAGCAGTTCTTTGGAAATACACTTCTGTTACTATTTGCTTTGGTCTACTCTTTCCACCACTATTTAAACCACATGATGCTATCTTCAGCAGTTATCCCAACAGCAGCAGCACTGTTGGTAGCTCTAGTGTACAGAAGTGTCAAGCTCCATTGGCATTTTCACAATCTTCTCTGTCTGTTGGAAGACCTGAAGAGCAGTCAGCTAGTTATGCTCCTGAATGCAGGCAACTGGAAATAGGAGTCGAAAACCCTACTGTAACTGGAATTGTATAAAATGAGATACTAAAATCATATGGGCTTTCATCTTGCATCACCGTACATAAACACGCAGTAGGATTCAGCTTTCTCTGAGGAAGGAAAAGGCAGCAGGGGAATAAAATATGCTACCTTTCTCAACAGTTCCTTATCCCTACCTGTAAAGGCATTGTGCTCACTTTCAATCAATTCTGATGATTGCCTACTATTAATGTCACTCATTCTCTTAAGTAATTAAGCCAGCTCTTACTTAGATTTGCCTTTGTCTCTCTCTGGCACATTTCCTTGTCTAATCCTTTTTTTCCAGATGGCATAAGGACGAGAGATAAGTGTTGCTAAAAGTTGCTTAGCAATGCAACACATGCAAGGTTTGGAAATGCTGACGTCCACATAAGCTCTATCTATACATCACACATTTATGCAGAGAAACAAAGGCGTGAACAACCAGAGTGACATAGAGGCCTCCAGAAAAAGAGCTACCAGTTAGTACACAAACAGAGGAGAGCAGAAAATGGAGAAAAAGGTTCCAGTGATGGGCTGTATTATGCTGTGGGTTTGATTGTTAGAAAAAAAAAAAAAAAACACACACACACAAACACACACAAAAATCTACAACAGGAAATTCTGCTTTAAACAAAACAAAAGCCTTTGAGTTTTAGTAAGGCCCTGTATTGTCTGATTCAAAGACATACAATGGACTGGACAAATACACTACAATCCACTGACTGAGACCAAAACAGACAAAGAAGTTCTTGAAAAATAATAAATGATGAAGGCAAAGTTGTTTATTATCAGTTAGGTATCAAACAAATAAATCCTCCCATCTTAAGACTCAATGGTAAGCAATTTATTCCAGTATATGCACAATATAATTGTGGATTGTTTTAGACTCAAAAGAAACATGGAATTTATTTAAACCACATTTAAATATTATGGGCAATAAACAAGAACATGGTATATCAACAGCAATAGTTTTACGAGGTCATATCATTAACTGATTTCTGTGACAGCCTTCTTGTACACATTAGCTTGACTCATTTTGTGTTAAAAAACAGATATTAGGAATTTCTTCATCATGGTTACAACTTCTAAGAACAACCAGTTCTTAGAAAATGGCTAAACAGTAAATTTTAGAAATTCACTGTCAGCTTCACTTGTGGTAGTCTATTACTAAGCGAGGTTTTCAAACACTAGCTCTAGTAACTAGCTTTGATGGATAGAAATTTCACTATTTTTCAGGAATTAAAAGCACTAATAATGTTAGTTATGCCCAACATTGTATGGCAGGGCAAATTGTTCAAAGACATCTGTTTATGAACAGAGAAAAGGTTTTGGAAATGGATACCTACCACTTGTTACTTCAGGAAGCAATTTGTACTTTACTGGTGTGACTTCCATTTCTCAGTTAGTGGCTATTACTATGATTAATTTTATTTCAAACTCAATCCACCTGCCTCTAATACTCACCTTCCCCGTTTCTAACAGTATATGATTTCTCTATGATCTAATTTGGGCTTTTATCAACCATTTTCAATATCAGGCTTCAACCATTTATCAATCTTATTTGCACAGTCCTGATCATAAATAACATGTTAGAATTACTTAACAGATTCAAGTAATGACTGGAACATGCTTAGATTTATAAAAAATTACAGGGTACAGCCTCAGCTGATATAGTTTGAAGTGCATATTACAGCAAAATCTAGGTAAACTACAGGAATAAGATTGTGGGTAAGATTGTTTGTTTTTGTTTTTGTTTTTCTTTCTTGCATCACTAGTCTTTATTCTTACATGAATAGTTACATCTAATTACATCTTCCCACTGTCTTGTCACATCTTATTACCAGGCATCAGAACTACATATTGGCTAAAGATCATTCGAAAAACACTCAAAAACAAGTGCACAGATTATGCATTCAGAAGCATGTTGAGCACACTTCCAGGCCACTACCAAGACACAGGAACTTCTAAAAATTAACAGAGCTGTGGGTGATGCAGTAGTCAGTCATCCTATCCACAAGCAATTAAAATAGAGCTCGTCGTTTACTAATGGGGAGACTCATTCCTGGTATTTACAGCAGCAATAGCTTCATATTTTTATATCATGTTACATTGTGATTATAATGAAAATGCAGGCATGAAGATTTATTTTACCCTCAAATTACATTCTATCTGCTAGTATAAAGTATAATTCTGATCAATTTAAATTCCAACCATTTAAATAATTCATGCAATGACTGTAACTATGACTTCCAAACAGGTAACAAAACTCAAATGGATTCTAGGGCAGAAAAGAAACCCAAAAGCCTGCAGGTGAAAAAGTCCATAAGGCTAGCCACCTGTTTAGTGTTGTTAACAGGTGTATCAAACAGCAGGCCTTCCTCTGGGAAAGAAGACAAACTAAACACAGCCAAAACACACAAAGCAGCAGCAACAGGGACAGAATGGAACACAGCATCTGTTTACTGGGACTTATGCAGCAGCCAGAAATGAGAAATTGTAGAAAGATTTCTCTTCACTTTTGAGGAAAATGAGTGTTGCTTTTTCTTTTTTACTTCATTAACCTCTGCAACCTTCATTATCATTTAATTATTTACTTTTATTTTCACTGTCTGTGTATGTGTGCCTACAAACACACTAAAACCAGACAGAATGTATTTATTGATTTAAATGATCAGCTTTCATGGGCTTTGTTATAGGTTTACTAGAGTCCAGCTACAGTTTCTACCTTGCATCTTATATTTTTCCTCAAGGTGCAATTAGTTTAATGATTAATCAGTGAATAAATCCGAGTTATTTTTATTATTGGGCTCAGTTCTGATAGAGCTATAAGTACTGCTTGTTTACTGGACATTTAATCAACATGAATCTTGACAATATGCAACTCATGCTGTCAACTGACAGCATCCACTTATTAGTAATTTATCACTTGCAAAAGATTGAACTAATGGGATATTTTTATGTAAAACTGAGAGGAAAATTGGACAAATGCAACACACATGCCATACTAAATATATTCTATACCTCAGCAGAAACAATACTAAAATATCCTAGAGCTTGAAACATTTGTCCATGTTCTTTTTGCTCCAAGAAATTACTTCAGTGTGTCCAAGGTACTCTGTGACTGGGTTTGCGTACCCCATGCTTTCCAGGCATTACTTCTCTAATTAGTTTTCACTTATTTCCCGTTTTCTTCCGTATTTTGAAGACTCGTATTTTGTTAGAACTGTGCCTGGATTTTTGTTAGAATTCAGTGAATACTGACCTAGTACCATATCTACCTGTCAGGAACATACTGGTGTAAATTTAATAAATATGGTGAATGCAAATCCAATGAATGGAAATCCGGTGAATGGAAATCCAGTGAATGCAAAACCAATCTGAGCTTTTCTCATTTGTTCATTAACAGATCATTAAAGCAGGTGTTAGGTTCTGCTAGGTGCTTCTACTGCATCAAAACTAGCTGCTAACTGAGAACACAAGCAATATCGACAACTTTATATCCATTCATGATTACTATTCTCAAATACATTGTTGTTAGTATTCTTATCTAAAATGAAAGCAGTGATCAGGAGTGCTAAAAATGTTCTCAGAGAATGACAGTGCCATGGAAGACAGCTATGATCCTTGAGTTCTGTGCAGAAAGGAGCATAATGCACTAACACCACTTATGGGAATTGCTCTAGAATTAGCATGCTGAAGAAAATCCCATTTGCAGAAAGCCTTGGCTACATTGTCCATGTAAAGGTCTAGGTGACCAGAAGGTCTACTAGAACATTCCCACAAGGCTGGTTAGCTCTTTTGTAATTCTACAGCAACAGGTTAAAAAAGAACACTAACCTATTATTTTGTCTAAGAAAAAGTATTTATATGTTTTTCTTGTTTAATGTTTAATTAATCATTTGAAAGCAGTATGTATGGAGTGAATACTTTCATCAAATGGCTTCCTTTAAGCTTGTTTTCTGAATAATTAAACATGAAATAAATCAACAAGATACTTTTGTTAATACCATCAAGGATTTTCTTTTTTAAACCAAAGTATCTTGTCACTTTTAAGTATGCATCCAGTGTAAAGTTAAACCTAGTACTTTATGCTCACAACACTAGAGACAGTCCGGCTTCTAAACAAATGTAAGCCTGAAGAATTAACTAATTCGGTCTCAAAACAGGTGCTAGAGAGACACCCAGTGGTACAAAACTGCGTGTGCACACATGCGCACAGAAATAACGGACATCACTATCGTGGCTTCGATGTCCAAGAAAGCGAGAGGCGACTGCAAGAGCAGCATTTCTCTTGATCAGTTTACAGGCTGCAACAGAACAATCAAATGCACAACAGAGTCCCTGCCTATTTTTATGCCATTTGTATCTTTATCTAGTAAGTATTTATTAGCTATTCCTATTGTTTTGAATCCCAAACTTTCATGCATACATGGAATAACGTATAAAGATTTTCAAACTCTATTAATTAAGTTTAGATTACCAGATTTAACTACAAACTTTTATTGTATATTTAACAGAAATTTGGAGGTGAGGTGTGGGGTGTTGTGAGGTGTAAGGCAACGTTAAAGGTGTTTTTTCTTTAAAAAAAAGGAAAAGCATTCTCAAGACAAGTACAGATTTGAACACTTAGTTTCTTCAAATTTCAGAGAATTTCTTAGAATAAAACTTGGAATTTATTTTTCTAAACCTTCAGACACTGATTACAATGATAGAATCCTATACTAGACTTGTCGTACAATAATTGATACCTACATGCTACAATCACATTTGGTCCTTAAATCCCAGCCCTCAGATCACCTCACTGAATTAATATAAAGTAGTCTAAACCACATCTTATCCTGTTGTTTGGTTTACACTGATTTTTTTTTTTATATATACATAAGGTTCATCAGTAAGTGGTATTTTAGGAACACACAAAATAAGGTGACTATGAAATTAAGTATTTAACAGCTTTTTAATGGCTTGTACTCATCCAAACCTTTTGCATTAAAGCCTGAAAAATTAATTGCTTAGCACTAGAATTACTATACTCTGAATTTCCTAATGTATGTGTTATCTTAGAATGACAAATAGCTATTTTTTTTTCAAGTATTTACCCAATTTATTTATATTATACAACGTATTCCATGTGGTCACCCTTTATTTTCTGCGTCGGCCCTACAGATTGTTGACCACAGTGATTAGGCAGTTGGAGAAGTCACTGACTTATTGTACATGAATAACCAGAAACAGGAAATTTTGGTGCAACTTGAAGGGACAGAGCTTTGAGCTTGCTTCTTTCTGCTCGGGATACCATGAGAGATATGAATTAATTAAAATATTATCTTGGTAAGTCATACAGGAGATGTCCCTCCATAACAGACACTTTATTCAAGTTCTTTAAATCCTTTGATAGCTTTGGCCTGGTGTTGTGGAGCATTTCATATGAGCATGTCTGCATCTGTATGTCTTTGAAGGACTGAGACTTACCAAAAATTAATGATACATGTGGCTGGTTTCTACCATTAATACATTTGATTAACTTTCTGAGGTAAGTGAATTCAGCCTAAGTTGGGAAGCCAGCAAGAAAATCTGAAAAACATGACTTTTTAACAACTGTCATGAAAGACCATCAATGTAGACTAAATCAGCTTGGCAGCTCTGGTTATATATTAAAATTTAAGGGGATAAAGACCTATTTATTAAAAAGACACATAACGCTTAACAAGTAAAAAGGCTCACGTGTTAATGTCCTGTGGTGAAATCTGTCCCCTGTAATTTCCACATTGAGAAACTTGCCCTCAGTCACTTCTGTTCTTGGAGAACAGGTGGTCATGGCCTAGAAAATATCACAATATATTGTACAATTGCAATTTCCAACCCTTCTCCACATACAAATGTCCACCTCTGTTTTTGACAAGTGTTGGGGAACTCTCATATTTTTCTCCTTTATATTATTAAATTTAGACCCTGTTGTTAGCATCTTCACATGCTTTGGACTCACCTACTCATTATCTTAGCATTTAAACGTCAACACCCAAAAGGATTTACAAAGTATAGGAAGGCAGAAACCCTCCACTGAACTCTTGAAACTGACGCTTTGACCTGCACAGCAGTCTGCAGGTTCCACAGCTACTTTACTACATTGTTTAAAAAGATATAAGCAGTGGGTGCTACGTTTGCCTTCCTGTTCAGATAGCGTAACAGGTTTAGAGACTATAAAGGATGCTGTATTTTAAAAATGAGGAAAATAAACGTACTGGTGCGAACTGAGCGTACTCTGCCGGGATGCCCTGTGCTGCATAGGGTGGCCGACAGCACCCCAGCTGTACAGAAAGAGCAGATGGAAAACCAAATAACTGCCCTTAGAGAAGTGTTAAGGAGCACAAAGGAAGGGCCACAAGAGCAGTGCTTTCCCCCCAGGACGCGTATTGCGGAGTTTGGCTACAACGCGCTCTGCAGGGGCTCGCTGACGGGAGCTCGCTAAGGGCGGGAAGCGCGAGCCCCTCAGCGTCCCCCCCCCGAGCTTGGTCACGTGCCACCGCCCCAGCGCCCTGCAGGCACCGCCTTCCCGCCCCCTGCGTGACCCCGCCCCCGGCCCCACCCGCCCAGCGCTCATTGGCTCGGCAGCGGGAGGGGCGTGGCGTGCCCGCCCTCGGTCGACCCCGCGCCATCTGCGCATGCGCTGCCTCCCCTCGCCGCGTCCTCCCGCCTTCCCCCGGTGGCCGCCAATGGCGGGTTGGCAGCGAGCCTCTCCCCGCCCCTCCCGCCGTGTCCCGGAAGCGGAAGCGGGCCGGCTGCCCTCCTGCCGCCATCTTGCGGCGGCAGAGGCGGGGGGCGGGGGCGGAAGGCAGGGCCCGGCGCGGCCGCCGGTGAGTAGCGGGGCCGGGGGCGGGGAGCGGCGACACGGGCAGGGCACGGGCAGGGGACGGCACGGGCAGCACCGGGGGCAGCCCCAGCGACACCCCCAGGCCCGGTCCTGGGGCCCCCGGGCCCGCTCCGCCCTCCCAGCGGCCGTTGCCGCACCCCGCTCCCGGGCCGCTCCCGGGCCCGCTCTGCCCCTCCCCGCGCCGCTCGTCTCCTGCGATTTATTGTCTTTGTTCTCCCCTGGGGGTTTTATTCGGTGCCGTTGTTCGGCTGCTTTGGTTACGGCGGTGCCGTGCCGGGGGTGGCTGCCCGGTGCCCGTTCCTCGGCCAGCTCCGTGCCCGTCGCTTCTGGGCAAGGCGGCTTCCGTCACGAGATGAGGGAACTCGGGCCAGCTGCAGAGCGGCTTTTCCCCGGTACCTTCATCCGGACGTTAAGGAAACCTGTGCTCGCGGTGTGACGTTGCAGCAGCTGAGTTAAATGACTTCTGGCCCCAGGTCATGGCATTTTTGACAACTGCAGGGTGCAATGACATTTGTAATGGTATTGCTATAATAGCTGTGGTTAAAAACACATAGCAGTTGGAGAGCTTGTGTCCACCCTCTTGGAATTTTTCAGCAGAGAGATGCTTTTTGACACAATTTAGTTTGGGTACGATTCTGCTTTCTGCTTGTAGCAAGCTATTCATTTGTTTCTTTTGTTAATTTCTGTGTGTCTTTCTGATCCTTGACATTACTGGTCTGGCTGGAGGGTTGGCACCACTCCTTATGCTGAACAGTGAAGTTCTGTGTCATGTTCTGAGAGAGGAATTGCTGTTGCTTGGGTTTAATTGTGCCCCCATACCACCGAGATCTGGCTTGGGTCCTTAACTGTAAACCAGCTCCGATGACAAAGATCGCTTTTCTTGATTCTTGTTTTATTACAGGCCTTCTTTAAGTAAATATAGTAAGGCGGTGAGAAATAGTAAGTGAAATTCTTCAGCTCTGTCATGTGGTGCTTTACTCTGTGCTGCTGAAACTGAGCCAGCGAGGGCTCTTCTGGGACACAGCACTAGCTGCTTGTGCTCCTTGGGCTGCTGGGGAAGAAATGCATGCAGGATACATGGGCACGTGTAATCCAATGTATGACAACTTTTTACACCAGGCAAAGTGTCTACTCCATCGGGAAGCCATGCGTAGACTCATGTACACGATCTGTCAGTGGGTCTATGTAGGTTAACAGGTTTGCAGGATGGGCATGTCAGGTCTGCTGTTAGCACAGATTTGGGGTGTACATAGCTGTAAAATGACCAGTGGGAATATGAGAGGTTTGGCATCTTTAGAGAATTGTTGTCTGATCAATTGATTGGATGTTTTTTGTTATGCCCTTATATTCCTGGACATTTCAAACCCACCCCAAATCAAGCACAAAGTGCTGCTCAGCTCATAGTGCTGAGTAATTTCTTTCCTCTGCAGTGCGGGGGATGGGGAGCGTAATAATTGCTTCCTTTTTGCCTGTGATGAAAACGTCCATATCTGTTCTGTATGAGTTTCTATTTGATTTTTTTTTTTCCTTAGTAATGTTTCACAGATCTGTGTGGTCACGTGAGGCTCTTGAGGTGCTGACACAGGAGCAAAAGTACTCCGGCTATCCCAGAGCTGTAGTCCCACCCACAGAAGGGGACTCCAGGAAGTAATGTCATGGATTACTTCTGATGATGTGGCAAAAATGATTCTGTTTAAAATCCAGTTTATTTTGCTTGGCTTATGTATTCCAGTGAATGATGAAGCTTTGTTGAGCTTGACAGAAGTGAAAAGTAAAGATTGGTAGCAGAAGTGCATACTTAAAAATAATTCCCTAAGTAACTTTATTTTTTTAACCCAAATCCAGAATCCTGCCCCTGTTGGTTTTTTTTTATGATTACGGTTGTACTTATGCATAAAACTTTTCTGCGACTGCTAAGCTGCCTGTGTTCTTTAGATAAACGTGTGTTTTGATGATGTAGGTGTTTATGGTAACGGTTTGTGTCTCTAACCACTGGTGTGCGGTTCTGAAATTAAAAAATTTTGTTGTCTAGTTACCCTGTATTTGAAATTCCCAAGCAGCTTTAAAAAGATATGTATTTATTTTGGTTTTGTTCTTTGCCTTTAGACTCTGAGGTGACAGGAGGGTGGTGCTGCAGTACATATCTCAATGCTTAGATGTTAGAAATCAGCTCCTGCCTTACCAAGGTGAAGATGTCTAACGAGGCTCATTCCTGCATTTCTGTATGGACTTTTTTCCCCTCCCTAAAATGGATCGGATCCTCTCTGGCCTTTGTAAAAATGCCCTTTTCTTTACTTTCTTGACAATTGCTTCTGGAAATGAATTTCTTTTGGAGTAAATGCCCTCTCTGTAAGAATACTTCAGTAAAAATAATTTTTCAAACAGGGTTATACAAAAGAATGTCATATATAATTGTTGGTTCAGATAATGTGCTGTGAAGTTTGAGCTTAGATAACATTTAAAACAAAAATCTGTGTGTTGTGTTTTATTTCTACAGCAACCATGTCAGAAGGGGACAGTATTGGTGAGTCTGTTCATGGAAAGCCTTCTGTGGTCTATAGATTTTTCACAAGACTTGGACAGGTTGGTTTTCTGTAGGATTTCTGTGACTACATCAGGAGAAGGTCTCAATGCAACTTCTTAACCGCGTTACTTTTTGGATCAATTGTTGAAATGCTAAAATTTGTACAGAAGGAAAAAACATTTTGAAATATTTTAGAAATAGACAACAGATATTACGATATGTAGCTTAATGGAATACTTAATGGGGGGTTGGGGCGACAATGCACAGCGATAATACGTTGCTGTCATCAAAAATGAGGAGTTACCTTAGATTCCCTGCCAGAATGGTCTTAAGGAAAGTAAACTTAAGGAAAATAAACAATGAAATACTGAGTATCTATGTCTCTTTATGATATCCTAATTCCTATGACGCTTGGGATTTGTTTTTTTTTGTTGTCTTGTGTGTTTGTTTTTTTTTTTAGCTTTTGTGAAAATAGCAAACTTGTATTTTCAAATGCTTATAGGCATGTTTATAATAAAGAAGAATGATGTTTCATGTTTTTCTCCTTCCCAAAGTGTCTTTACAAATGCTTGCTATTTCTACTGCTACCCTGTAATGTACATTATTCATTGTGCGTGACGTATTTTACTGATGTGCACTTTGTATTTTTTCCTAGATCTACCAATCGTGGTTAGACAAGTCTACTCCATATACTGCAGTGCGATGGATTGTAACTTTGGGTCTGAGTTTTATCTACATGATTAGAGTTTATTTACTACAGGTAGGAAAACTGGATTCACTGCTCAGATAGTAGTAGGTATCATTACTGTTCTATTTATTGTGTTAACAGTATTTTTGAAGTATGCTACTTTGGAATTACCGTATCATTAAAACACACTAAATAAGATAGTCTGAAGTGACACTGTGTCTTGTTGGTGTTAAACTTGCAGCCTCAGACTGAAAAATTTGAGAGTGCTTAAGAATTTATTTGATGGTAGCAGAAGGTGGAAACACTCCAGTAATTCTGATGAAATTACATAATAAAATTCTGAAAACTCTTTTGCAATTAAGTTTTTATTTTTAAAGCTGTGTAGCTTGTTCAGGAGCCAGTGGTTACTTTCTGTCATGCAAACCATAAAGAACTGTTTTTTTGGCACTTCTGTCACTGCAGGCCATCAGCAGACTAATTCTCCACTAATCAGATGTCTCCATTTCATGCCAATCTCCAATTGAGTTAAGAGCTTGACAATTATTGTTCCTGAAAACTGGAGATTACAAATTGAATGTGAAAACCATACAGATGGTAGTTAATAGGAACATTTAAGTGATGGAAGCTTGCAAAGATTATTTTAAAGATTGTTGCTTTTATGCTGTTTATACTTTTATGCTGCTTTTATGATATCTAAGTCTTGAACGTAGAAACCAGATGCTTGAGAAAAGTTTTAATTAAATCCATTAATACGTCAGAGACTTGCACTACTCATATTTTAAGGCTTGTAGTAATTACTGTTTTAGGTTTACTGTAATAAAACTTAGAAATTGTTTAGCTTACAAAGGGTGATAGATTTTTCATCTTTGCTTATTTGTATTCCAGCAAGTTTAATTAATATTTAAGTAGCTTTAAATGAAAACTATTACATGTGTTAGCTGTCAGCACACAAATATCAGAAAACATCTTAATTGAAAGAAAGGCCAAGAACTCTTACTGGGTAGATTCATAAAGGTGATTTCATCTGTTTCTAGAGTCTGAACGTTTATTTTATGCAATGAGAATATTGTCTTTTTTAGACAAATACGGAAAACTTTTCATGTGAATGTGAGGGTATAGAAAAGTGCTTCTTTGGGAAGAGGAAAAAAAAACATTGTTTCATCTTGAAAAATCAGTATCTGAAAGTAGTTTTCAGGAATTCTTTAATCTTAGTTCTTTTTTTTCTCTTTTCTTCAGGGTTGGTACATTGTGACATATGCCTTGGGAATCTACCATCTAAATCTCTTCATAGCTTTCTTGTCGCCAAAGGTAGACCCATCTTTAATGGAAGATTCAGGTACGATGAACAGTTCATTCCGCAATAATTCTGATCTTAGTTAAGCTGCCAGCTCATTTTATCTGATGGAGTAATGTTAAGTGTGTGCAATTCCAGCCTGACCAATTGCATTTTTGAACTTACAAAAACTATGCTATTTGATATTAGGAGTTGTTACAAACTTTGTCTTTAAAAAGTTTTTCTCTTTGGGGGTTGAACATGTTCCATATTGTATAAGTGTTCTATATTTATACAGAAGTTTTATGATGCTTAAATTCTCCTTGTAATGACTCACATGACCTGGCAGTGATTTTAGTTCTCTTTCTCTAATGGGAAATGAACCCTGTTATATTAACACAGACGCTGCAGTTGGATCTTTGTGTATAGTGAAAGTTGTTTTTTTAAACATTAAAAAAAGTCTGTGAGGGAGGCTGATTTTTGTTGTGCTTTTTTTCGTTTTTATGTTTTCTTCAGATGATGGTCCTTCCTTACCTACAAGGCAAAATGAAGAATTTCGGCCTTTCATTAGAAGGCTCCCAGAGTTTAAATTCTGGTGAGTGGATCTATCTGTGTAAACTTTGTTTCTGAAATGTTTGAATATCTGCATCAAATTAGTGGTGACTGGGGTTGAAGGATTAATTGTTAATGTTATTTTTAAGGCACTCTGCCACTAAAGGCATCCTGGTTGCTATGGCATGTACGTTCTTTGAGGCTTTCAACGTTCCAGTTTTTTGGCCAATCCTTGTGATGTACTTCATCATGCTGTTTTGTATCACTATGAAGAGGCAAATCAAGGTAACTTGCCAAGAACAGACAGTAGCACGTGATGTCAAAATGTATAGTTTTGTGTCAAACTATCCATCCATCCACTTAAATATACACGTGTAATAATTATAATGTGCTTATTTCATTTGAACACTTAATGCTTGAGCATTAGTTGTATATTTGCAACTTTGAGCAAATATGGATAGCAAGAAACAAAAATACTTGGAAAAAGCTTCATATACTACATATACAACGTTTGATACTTACTTTCAAATAGTTCTGATCTTAAATTTCAGTCTGTTTTTTATACAGGATGTCTCAAAATTTCTGATTCACATCCTTTTTTCAGTTACCTATGGCTGCTTTAAATAAAGAAGTCTTTTAGAGTCTCTGGTGCATTAAAAGGGGAGTTCTGAAAAATCTGCCCAAGCCAAGTGGATGGAGAGAAGGGGAAGAAAAACATAGGCAAATCATTCAGACACATTTTTAAAGAAACTACTTAAAAATTGTTTTCAAAATTTTGATTTTAAAAGGAGAAGCATTTTTTCCAGACATGCAGGGTTTTGGCTAAGTACCAGTTCTCAAAGTTATAAAGTGAAATGTAGGAAATTAATGTCTTTATATTATATCATGTCTTCTGCAATCCCCTAACCAGTAAACTTCACTGTACTCTATATGTCATTGGCTAGAACCAAATTTTATATTTAGAAGGCTGAGCCCATAGCATTATTTAAATGTCAACTGGTTTATGATTCACTATTACAATACTGAAGAACTGTTTTCATAGATGACTTCGTAATTAATTTTGTGTGTTATGAAACATGTTTGTAAACATTATCTAAGTTTCTTGCCCCTAAAAATTGTTTTTTCTTTACAGCATATGATAAAGTACAGATATATACCCTTCACACATGGCAAGAGGAAATACAAAGGGAAAGAAGATGTGGGAAAGACCTTTGCTAGCTAGAAGATGCAATCAACCTGTTGACCAATTCTACTTATAACTAAAGGAACGATTTTGAGCCATTGTAACAATGCCTTTTTTCTTCATAAAATGATTGAGTGGTGACAAAGCAGTTGAAGTTTCATTTTAAGAGGATCTTGCTATTTTTATCTGAAATATCAGTTTCTTGAAGAAACTGGCATTCTAACCAAATTGCATTGAGTTTGTCTTTTGTAAGAAGTTGGAGAAACTTTGGATAATCCCATGGATTTGGGATAACGGATTTCTTTCAGGATCCATTGCACTGGAGATTAATGGCTTTGAGTTGGATATTTTTACGTAGTTTTCCTCACTGTCACCCTGAAGTGCTGTGCACGTATGTGGAGGAAGAAAAAGTCAGGTGGCACGCACACATGATGCTGTTTTCTGCTTCATGGCCATGTGCTATTTTCATACAAAAATTCAATAGACCTAAGTAGATGCAGAATTTAAGCCAGTTTGCTAAATGCATGGTATTACTGAGTCATAAATATAAATAGGAGTAAGAAATCTACAAAATCATGGGTTTTTCAGTAGGGGAAAAAAAATGTATAGCTTCTAAAGTAACTCATTTCTGTTAGGTTTTAATGCCAGTTTCACCATTGCATCTCCTAGCAGATGCTAAAATTGGGCTCTTTCATGATGACTCAAAACTTTGTTCAAAATCTATGACCGTTTCCTTTGAGGACCTGGAGTTATAAATATATATATATATATATCTTAATTGTTATTAGTTGAAATTTCTTTCATACCCAACGGTTGCTTGATTAGCATAAGCTGACTTCATGCAGCCCCTTCAGAATATACCCAAACTGGCTGTAGGAGACAACTTTATGGGTTTTAACAAAGGTTTTCATTTTCTATGGGGAAAAAAATCAGAGATAAATGACCTGCATGTAAACTTTTTCATGTGATACAATTGCAGTTTTATTAAGTGACTTTTTAATTCCAAAATTTATTAAAAGACAGTGTCCCCCTTTGCTTGTTCTCTATTATCTTTATATATTTATATGTATAGATAGATGACAGTATTTATGGATTCTTTTCAATAGTGGTTACCCTCAGCATTTATCTTCATGTGATGCCTATTACAGCTTTTCAGGGAATATTCGCTGGCAGAAAGTAGAAAAAGATTAGCTCTGAATATTCTGAATGGAGAATAGTCACAATTTCAATAGATGCCTAATTGGCAAATGTATGTAAGGAACCCTTTTATCTGATTTTGTCAAATGAAGTCATTATGGAGTCGTGGAATTCAGTCTTTGGTAAACCTGGAAAAGTTAAAGGTAGTTTAAGTTGATATTGGCCTGTTGTTTTTCGTTTGTTTATGTGTATGTAATGTAAAACTTCAAGTTACAGTAACACTGTATCCAGAAATGGCCTAAACAAAAGTACCAGTCATGGATTTTTGCAGTTCATTGCCTAAAAACCTGAAAGTCTTGATTTGGAGGAGCTATCTTCAGGTTTCCTGGAGTCTCTGAATATGAGGGCAAATCAGGGAGAAAAGTATGGTGTTTGTTGTTTTTTTTTTGTTTTTTTTTTTAATTTATTAATGTTAAAATTAGTAACTGGGAGGATTCCTGTTAAACAGTGGGGTACTAAAGACAGTCATTGCAAATTAGAAATTTCTACCTCCACTTAATTTCTAACTTAAGTGACAGCATAAAGAATGAATGCCTTCTCACTCTTAGGTAACAGCTGTTCTTCCTTTGTGGGATTAGCACTTTTCAAACATGTATTGTAGATGACACTGAGACAACTGTATAGTTCCCTAGCTGAATCTCAGCTTGCAAAGGCCAGACAAGTTTGATGGCATTTTGTTAAACTGCTCTATTTTTACCACTTATAAGTGATAAAAATAAGTTACCCTTATAGAACACATGAAAAACTTGACAACTTCCCAGCTCCTTCTCAGTCATCAATTGCTTCCTACTTGTTTCTATGTGCAATTAATTATCTTTCTTCGCTGTTTCCCTTTGTAAGGGGATGACTGTAAAGTAGTCATTTCCTTAGCTGGTCACGTTTTGAGTCATATGGACCATTTTTCTTCTACTCTTGTCTTTACAGTTTTGAGCAGGTGGGGCATGCCTGGCAGTTTTTTGGTGTAAGAAAGGGATGGTATTGAGACTCTGAAAACCAGCTTTTGTGAAGTAATGCTGAAATGTTGGCATTATTTTTTACTGGCAACTCTTTTCATTCCACATACAGATACAATGAAACATTCAACTAGCTTTATTGGAGGATTTATAACACTTGAAGATTAATTATTAACTAGCTAACCAGGATTGCTATGGTATGAATAACTATCTTAAAAGTGCTTACTGTAGCATGCCTCCTCCCCACCCCAAGTCCATATACAGTACTGTTTGTGAAAGACTTGCTGAAACAAACTCATGATCCACAGAGGGGATTGTTTGGATTTCCCTCTCCATTTGTATTTAAGAAATACAAATAACTTAATCTTGTATATTTTCAATCATAAAATGAGAAGGTGCATTAACAATTATCTATTTTTTTTTCTCTGCTGCTCTACCTGTATAACTGAACTAGTAATAACTTAAGGGAATGAACATTGATGAAGTGATGCTGCTGAAACCCTCCTCGTTTATACTGCAACATACTGGCTTGGCCTAATTAACCCCCTCTTCCCATACAGAGGGGTAGGGGGGCTTTTGGCTGACGTCAGCTTCTTTCCTGTGTTAGGCTGTAGAAAATGCCACACAGACAAAACTTAAGCTGTGTTATAAAATTAATGTGTTATAGTTGAGCAGTTTGCTATTAGTATGCATACTAGGGCTTTTTGGAACAACACTTCTTACCTTGCTATAGACTAAATGGAATACTTGACGAAAAGCCTTGATATCAATAGTGGTAGGAGAGTGTTGAGTTTGGATGCTCCACGTTAATTCATCAGTGTGCAGAATTATCTGTCCTCTGCATTACTTTGGCCTTGCATCTGTTGCTTGTGTTGATCTGCAGTTAAACTAAGGATCTGTGTACGGCTTGTTTTTCCTCTGAAGTCTACAGCAAAGAGCAAGGCTATTGTAATGCAACAAGAGAAAGGGAGTCTTAGATACACTAGAATTTTACTGATGCCTTAAGCATGTTATAAAAAGTTAGAAAACTTGTTATTCAGACTTACATTTAGAGATTGAGAAGATGACTGAAAGTTTTCATTATCCAAAGTGAAGAATGGTATTACATTTGTGGTAGGCACTTTTTAGACATATTTTTAATATGGTCAGAACCATGTTGCAAGAAACAGGAGTAGAGGCAGAAATAGATTTATTTTGTAAAACAGGAATGAAGTGCCACCTTGTACAGGCAGTTACCGGTTTTACAATAAAGCCTTGTTCTTGGACTAATTCAAGCCGTATGACCGCTTTATAAAGGGTATGAGAGTGAAGACGCTTGTCATGAAACAAATTTTTTCTTTACATTTGGTAGTGACGTAGGTAGATCAGTTTCTGAGGATGAAACTTATCTCTGCATAGTGGACATTCTGTCTACAAAAAAAAAAGATTTGAATTAAATTGCTGTATTTAAAAGATAAAAATAAAAAAAATCCAAATACTGACTGCTTCTAGAAAATAGTGACCTGCTGTAATTAAAACAATTTTTTTTTTAAATCCAGTTTGTGATACAAGCTTAACCATGTAAAGTCTTGTAAGATAGCATAACTTAAAGAGCAATTTGAGGTGCTGTTTAAAATACACCCTTAAGCCTGTGGCTATTGTACACAGCATTCAACATCTTACCTTGAAGTAATTTCATAACCTTAGAGAAAAACCTTTTGGATTTTCACCTACGAGGAAGCCTGTCTAGCAAAATCCCTCAAATAGTCACTGTGGTTTTACTCACATACTCTGTTTCCCTTGAATATTAAGTAATGCTGCCATATATTATTTTCAGGTGTAGGTTTTCTTCCTTTCTTTGTACTTAAAATAATTCCCCTTATTTTTATTTGCAGCTGAGCTAGTAGACTGCTAGTTTCTTTATTGCCATTCTTCACCCAAAATATCTATACTACATCATACATGTTTTTACTCAAGGTGTATTACACTCCAGTCTCATTGCAAAGTTTGTTTGTTACAGAATTTCAGGCAGTCTTTCTCAGTTGTATTGTCCTGAGTCTTCTGTGCTTTTACTTGCTATTTAACAGGCATTTCCTGAAGCAGCAAGTCAAAACAAACTGGATAGATTCTCAACAATTCTTCTGGTGTCTTTTTTCTTAATTCTAGGAAGAAATACTACTACTACTTTTGGTTAATTTTGCTATTTGTGAAGAGAAAATGGCACGGCCACTATAAGGAAACATTCATATATGACAGAAGTAGTATTAAAGTATTGAAGATATTAACTGTGTGTTAAAAACTATTCTTAGCTCTCTAAAATATCTTAAATTTGTGTATCTTTGCTTGGTGAATCCAGTAGGAGAGTCAAAGGATTTCATGTTGGCACATCTGAAAAGACTAAAACTTGTAAGTGTTGTCAACGTTAAGAAAAGTGACTATACCTGAAACAAACAAAAAAATGCTGTACCATAGACTTTGAACTACTCTGGGTAAATTAGTTACCAAGTCTTTAGGGCAAAGAATAATGTAAAGATGCCATTATAGTGAAAGGATGCTTTCAAGTATGAAAGGCCACTCTCTAATGGATTTTTAATACTTCTACCTACAGCTATGTGCATCTGGGACACGTTTAGAATAGGCAACAATGCATAAAATAAGTCCTCTAACAGATTTGGCTCTTCTGCCACCTAGTACTCATACTGAAAACACAGCTGAAATTGTCAGTAGCCTTCTGCGTACTTCTATACTCAAACTTTAAAGACTGGACTTCAGTTTCCACAACTTAATGCAGGGCAATTTTGAATGCTAACTTGTGAAGTTCTTCATTAATTTTCCAGTTAGAGTTGTTATGGGAAGTGAATACTGGTCTTCATTCTAGATTACAAGAACAACTTTAAGGTGCGCAGTCCTCTAAGGGACCAAATAAGATTGAGTAAAGCCACAATGCAAAAGGATCATTACCTAAATTATTCTAATCTTTCCCTGCAACTAGATGAAACCATTTCTACCACGGCTTCTGGCAGCACTCAGGCCAGACTGATGAACACCAGCTAGGTCTTTACAAACAAATTTGAATAGACTCTGGATGTTTCCTGATGTGCATCAGGATGTTGTTTGTTTACAGGCTGCATTCTATTTTTTTTTAAATAATCTGTCCATCGTAGAACTTAAGAGCTTGTGTAAGTATAATCTTGGTGGATTTACATACAGGTCTTTCACAGTGATACTTCGACTATTGTGATTTTAGTGTCAAGATCCATCTGGGATCCTTGGGAAGTACTCTGACAAGTAGTTTAGCTGTGGTAGAATTGGACAAATACTAGTATCAGTGTCAGAAAAATTATGTAGATTATACACTTCTAAAACAGCCACAGTGATACATCAGAGTTAGGGCACAGGCATAACCTGTGAGGCAAAGCTTTTATTTTTAAGTGGTAGTTATCTTTCTCTATTGAACAGTATTTATTCAGAAAATAAATAGATAACCCCTTATTCCAAGATATCTATAAAATCCTTAATGGATGAAAATTGTTTTATTTCACTAATCAGAGCAAAACCCATGTCTTTTCATGTGTAAGAGCTAGCTCAGTTCAGTTGTAGCTTACTTCATTTTACTGGAAATTAGAACACTACCAGCTTTGTTGTTTTTGCAGCCAGAATTATAACCAAGATATATATATTTCAGATAAAGGAATTACATTTGTGTCTGACTTGCGTAGTTAGTCCAATTGCATTTCAGTGGCTGGATCAGAAAAGTGTTTACCTTATTTACCTAATCTATGTAACCCATAGTCATCCTAATTTAATAAAATATATGGGTCCTGGTAAAGCCTTGTGTGGGGATTTTGAGTGCCTTAGTGAGGGAAAAGGTATTACTTCAATAACCAGCCTGACAGGTATTTTCAAGTAGAAATTTCATAATATTTACCCCTTCCAGCCTCTATCTGTCCCTCTGTACTTACTCTGGTGTTACACCATTCTGTGATGCATTCCCAGCAGAACAGGTGGCCGCAAGGTGTGGCTGTCGTGTGTCTCCGTTCTTCCAAACACAAAGTGCAGCGGGAGTGGCGCCCAGTAGCTTTTTCCTTGGTCATATTTCTAATTAACACAGGTAGGTATTAATTTTGTGTAGCCTCTTTGCAAGATAAAATTGTTAACACAGAATCCTAAAGCAACCCCCACCTTAGAGTATTAACCCTTTTTGTGAAAGTCTTATACATAAAAGCAAAGCATGAAACGGAATGCTTAGAACAATCAGGTAAGTGTCGGATGTTACATTACATCAGGTTCTAACTCAAATTATGTAATTATTCCAAATGTAAAAAATACTGAAAACTGTAAAAATTTACTCATTTGTAAAAAAAAAAAAAAAAAAAAAAAAAAATTCCAGTGCTCTCCCTGTTCATGAAAGCTACATTTCCAACAATTGCTTGTACTGCTTTTCTAGTAAGCAAAGATCATCATACTTCTGAGGGGCCAGGCTGCGGTGTAGTTTCCATTCCTGCCTCGCTCTCTGCTTTTGTTTGAAGCTGTACATCTGAACGCTGATTGTCAGAAGAAGATGAAAGAGTGAAATTATTCCAAGAAACTTGTAACTTGATCGAATACTCTGATCTTCTGCTTGCACTCCTCCAAAACGCAGCTGCATAATGCACACAAAGAGGGATGTTTAGTTACTGAAGTTCTATGAAGCTATGCCTCTCCCTCCTCCATATCAATAAATTATTGATTTGGGATTTTAATTTCTGTCCAAAAAAAATGACATGTTTCTAGGAGTGATTGAACTGTCAGTCAGCTCTTTCTTTGTATGTCTAATGTGTCTTGGATGCATCTCCTTCAGTTAGGCTACACTTAACTGCTGTTTGTCCAAGGATCATTTGTCTTGGGTTGTCTGTTTGTCCATTTAAAGCTATTGCTTTAATCAGATTGCTGTTAGCTAGCTCTGAGCCAACAGTCAAACACTAAATTTCCACGGTGACGGGATATTTCGATCAGGGAATTATTGAGGAGTCTTGTGTCTACATGCTTCTGGGCCAGTGGCTGGGGATGCCTTTCAGAAAGACACTCCTTGAAAAAAAAATTAAGCTCATCGTACAGACATACATTATCTAAATGTGTACTTATTTTTGTTCAAAACTATTAATTATTTCCTGTGGATTTATTAAGCTGCTTTTTGTCTATCTGTAGAAGACAGGCTGGATTAGACAGTATTCTAAGGTTATACGGGGTATTAACTTGTAACAGTGCATTCACGTTCATTAGTCATAACCTTTTATCTGGAAGGAATAACCCTTCTGTAAGCTATTAAAAAGTTCCCTGTTACCCAGTCTGCACTGCTCGTATCATAATCAGCTATAGCCAAGTTCTGTATCCCTTTTACACATGCTGCATCCCAAAAGAAGCCAAAATACTGCAGTGGATATCATCTTCAAACAATAAATAGATCCACTTACGTATCTGATTCCTGCAATTCTTTTAGATAGGTGATAAAAAGTGCCATGGATGTAGAATACTGCCAGATGTAGTCGATGAAGCAAAGGAATGAATTGCTTAAGAACATACACAATTTGTAAGGCTGTTTTCTTCTGCTGTTCTGTAAGCTCCCTGACTTGTCTCTGTATCCAGTTTCGTATTAAGGTCCTGCTGGAGAAGCCAAGCGCTGGGTTGCTCTGCAGGGTTCTTGCCCCATCAGCTTCAAGCTGCAGCTCGTGTTCCAGATGCAGCAATCCCTTTTCTAAGTAATAGGGTACTACAGTATGAAGAGAAATGAAGGCGGCTCGTCGAAGAAAAGAAGGAACCCTTTTCTTGGTTGAGTCAACTTGGACGATGTTAACATATTCTTCACCCAGAGTTTGGTAACCTAAATAACACGTGTAACAAAACAAGCAGGGTAAGACAGCAATCGTAATACCATTCTCTGCATGGTTGGGCAGTGCTGACAGGCTGCTCAGATCGGAACAGATACCAGGTTTTTGCGTTTCAGAAGTAGCTGCATTTTTTGTGTTGAATGAGATGAGCGTGGTATTTACGTCAGCATTCGATATCTGCAGTAGTTTTAGGCTTAAACCAGGGTTACATTTTCACGATGTCATCCTCCCTTTTTTAAAAAGAGCACATAAATATCCAGCTTTATAAACGGTATTTGAACTCAACTTTCCGGCAATTCAGTGGTTAGTGGGTTTAATAGAAGGCATTTATAGAAAATCGACCAGAAAGTCCCACTAAAAAAAAATCACTGTCAAGCCATCTCACGCTATTTGATGGTCACCAAAACATAGCTCATACCCGGAGCAGAAAGCTCTTTTTTTACACAGAAGAAACGCTGGATTCTAAATAAAGTGCTGGGCACGTTACCTGACAAAGTGGTGAGGACGAAGTAGGCCACATCGGAAAGCAGCTCGATCTCTCTCCTCCACTCCAGCCACTTCTTAGCACCTAAGAGCAAAGCACCGTTACCCTTATTTTACAAACATTCGCGCTACGCCCAGTGCCTCTCACAGACCCCACCGCACACAAGCGGTACGGAGCTGGGGCGGGGGGGGGGGGATCCCTCCCCGCGGCCCCGGGCCCGGCAGCGCCCCCCGGGCGGTACCCGCGAGGCTGTGCAGGGCAGAGCCGGCCGCGCTCCGCAGCCCGCTGCGGTACAGCTCGTCCTTCTGCCCGCTGCGCACCACCCGCGCCGGCCCGGCCTCGGCCAGCGCCATAACGGCGAGGGCGGGAAGCTGAGGGGAAGGCGGGGACCGCGGCAGCCACCGCCCCCTGGCGGCTGCCCCGCCTCAGCCGGCGGCCGGTGCCCCCCTCAGGGGTCGGTTTTCCTCCTCAGGGGTCGTGCTGGGGCTGGTTCTCCCCTCAGAGGCCGCCCTGGAAGCGGGTCCCACCTACAGGGGTCGGTCAGAGCCCCGCAGCCCTGCCGCCATCCTCTCTTCAGCCCACCGCCATTACAGGATGCTGCCTATCTGCTTCTTGCCGCCTGTTTGTTTCTATCAAAACGTTTTTATTTTTTTTTTTCCCTTGGTGTCTGATTAATTGTAAACTCAAGTTTACAAAACGTGTAGGGAGAGGGAAAGCTGAGCGGTTCGGCGGTGGTAAGGGGTTTATTTGAGAACATCGCTGCCCGGGGTGGGTCCCAGCCGGCGTTTGCCAGAAGGGCTCGCGGGTGCTGGTGCCGCAGGTTGCTCCCTCTGGCTGTAAAATGATGCAAGGAGGGGAAATGTGAGGACATTTCCTTAAACACGGCGGCAGGGGGAGCGCCTGCATTAGGAACAGCCGCAGCTTCCCTCAGTTCTCCCAGGCACCGTGCGCCTTCCTCTGAGGGCTCGGTGCAGCGCCATGACCCGAGCTGTGCCGAGGTAACAGGCCGGAAGCTGCTTAAAAATACGAACCTAAACCTCCTGGCCAACCTTTCGATCATTTTGTATAGAATTCTGGTTCGCTTCATACTCCCAGATGTTTCGATCTTGTTTCAAGCAAGGGCTGCGATTCCCTCAGTCTCACATATTTAGTAGTGCGATCGTCAAGAAAAATAAATGTGGGAAGATGCTTGTTAAAATTACAAGCCTTGGTAACCTCATCTTAAAAAATACTGGTTGCCACCTCAACATTGCATAGGCAGTGCAGCAAGTGCATCTAAATTACATCTAAATCTTCCTACTGTCTGCGGTAGGTTCTGTAGGTTCATATATTAAGATTTCCTCAAACAGTCGAGGTTAATCTCCTTTGAATCATGAGGGAATCTGAACATAAGAATTCTCAGAGGAGTTGGGAACAATCGGTGACATCTTGGTAGTGCTCCTAACTCAGCCTCAGGTGACACCTGAGATGTTGGCTCAAGTGCTTGGTAAAATTTCTCTTGTGCTCTGTATGAGATGTGTTTTATTAAGTCTACAGGGTAAATGTTTGTTGCTGTTTTACTGAAGTTGGTAAATACATTTTTGTTTTGTTTTTTAGGTCAAGAAACCAAAGAAAGCGTGAGAGGTGTGGTGATGTTATTTTATTTTATTTGTTTCTTTTACAAAGCTGCTGAAGACTGGCTAACGGGCACTTAATTATTAGACTGGAAATCATTTGTACAGCTGAAGATAAAGCTAGGATTCTGAAGGTCAGATTTTCTTCCCTTAAAAATGTTGTGGGTGAATATATTATTTCTTTTTAATATAGTTATTTTTAATATAGCTTTAAATAAACATCATAGTCAAAGATTATCCAAAAGCTGTAACAAAAATGGTGTAATGAACCATTACAAGATGGTGCAAGGTTATGTGACTGATTATAGGCTCTATTCCTATTTTGGGGGGAAATAGCAATTTTTGTCATGGACAACACAAATCAACCTTAATAATGCTTAAAAATTCAAATTGTCACCCATTTTAAATGATTTATGGTCATATCATTGCTTTTGTGTCTATTCAGTCTGTTCTTTGCAGTAAAGTTTTATGGAACCAATTTGTTAATTATTTACTGATTTTTCAATTCACACATTAACTATTTCTTATCATCATTTGCGGTTTAGGGCTGCCAAAACTCTGTTCCTGTAAATGTTAAAATGTGTTTAACTTCTCTGTGCGTCACTGCCCTTGACAAATTGAATGGATTTTATATTCCAGAAGTTCAGTTGATTTGTGCTGTGACAAGCTCCTGAGTGCTCTCAGGAAAAAGGAAACAGTTCACATCCACGTTACAGCCACTCAAATATGTTTTGGGGCAGTTAATTGTCATTGTAACATCATGAAGAAATGTACCTTTGTGTTTGCATGGTTTGCAAAGTGTGCGATATTCTCCAGAGTTACCTACAAGGTACCACTGACTTTCAGAATGTATATACAATATTAGGCTCTGAAATGTTGTGGAAAAAGCATTTCAGATACAGTTTCCTTTCTTTATGATGTAGTCTGTAGTAAGTTTAGATCTGAATGGAGGCCTCTGTTTTACACTGAGATTTTTTACTCCCTGTTTACATGACACAATTTGCTAAGCCTAGAATTTGGGTTAGTGCATATTGCACCAGTTCTAGGCAGTGGTATTATGCCAATATGCCAAGCATGTGTGGACACAACCCCAGACGCTTCCCCAAAAAATTACTGTTGGGACTAAAAATACAGAACCAAAAGAAAGTAGTTTGTATGACCTGGGATTATTCCTTGTTCTGGGCCAAACCTGCTTCTCCCATAAAATTCATCCTCTGGCAAAACCAAAATCATGAGTTAGAAGATTCAGAGTGAAAAAAGTTGCTGATCTGAATGCAGACTGCACAGGGGGTGTGCTTGTTGTATGGAAAATAAATGTGTAATGCCTTACCAGGAATGACAAACCAGCACTTTTTCCTAGCCCAATCCTAAGCAGCTAAGTACATAAAGCCGAAAAAACAAGCTAGCCATGCCTTAAGGACTCTAGGGCCTTTCAGACACTGCCTGCTGACCCTCTGACAGTCTCTCGAATATGCTCTGTCATAGGAATGGTTGCAGAGACTACCAGGCCCTGGGATCTTTTTACTGATGTGGTGGTTCAGCTGATACTGAAGAGAAATGGTGCAAGCAGCCTGGTGTTGCCATGGCCAGCTGTTCCCTCCTTCATGGTTACACAGTAAGTATCTCCATTCTGGGTGACAGAGACCAGATGACCTCCAGAGGTCCCTGCCAACCTCAGCTGTGCTGTAATGCACAAGAAGAATCTGTTTCTTCCGTTTTGTGTTCTGATTGATGTCTATGATTGTAGGAAACTGACATATCTCTTACAATTTATCTGCTGTTTTTTTTGCAAGATAGAAATTTCTGTGCAGATTTCATTTTTGTTGCATGCTTCTCTGCTGTTCCTTATAACAGACCTGATAAGGGAGTGACTTGCTTTACTGACATTAACACAAGGAAGTCCAAAATGTAAAACAAACTTGGTGCACAGTAATGATTAACTTGCCCTCCCACATGTTGCTTGTCTGTGCATTATTAAATATGGTTTTGCCTCTACAGACCTGTTAGTATAGAAGAGGTTTGGAGTGCAACTTTCAAACGGCAATAAGCAGATGTTTCAGCTTCCAACCTGAAGAACAGGTTCTGCAGATATAAAAGCAGCTAAGTGTCTGTTGGAGATTGTTACCACCCTCTGCCTTCTTTTGCCTCCTCCCACTTTGAACTTGTTACCCTGGAGCTGAACTGTTTGAATAAGGACTGTAAGAGCTGCTTTGTGATCAGTTAGCTGAGAGCCCTCAGCATGTAGACTGTAGGGGAGGAGCCTTCACCCTCAGATTTTGCAGTTCCCTCCTCTCTACTTTTTTTGTCATGCTTATGAAGGTTTGGATGTACTGTGTGAAGAAGCTGGGACAGATGGACTGCACTGTCCAAAAAGAAGAGGCAAAGGTTTGTGGGTTTTTCTGGTTTGTTTCATTTTAATTTGCTACTTTCTGTATCAGGAATAGTTCTTTCAATTCTTCTGCTCACTCTTAGAAGTTAGCTGCAAATTTTATAATATGCTATCACAGGAATATATATAGCTTTATGATTGCAACAGAGTTTGCTGCTTCTTTTGCTTTCCTCTATCTTAAAGGAAAGAGAGAATAGAAAGAACACGATGTCTAGTGCTTGTTTGATTTTGGTCATGCGCTCTCTTGTTCACAAAAATGTCTAGGACCTTAGAATGCTGTCCGCCCTAAATGTATGGGTTTTTCAGAGCTTGTAGGGATGAAAGGTATTGCACTTGTAATTGACAGTTTAGCCTTTTCTAACTGGCAACTACTCACTTCAACAGAAGGGACCAGGGCATTCATTCTGAAATGATAACTTGCTCTTTTACCAGTATACTGAGCCAAAAGTATAAGATAAGAGAAGTTTATTGTAAAATAAACTTTAGATATTTAAATAAAATACCGGTTAAAAGTAAGTAATATATCCTGTCTGATTCCATGACTGAGCAGTTGGTAATTCTTGACTTGGAAAGGCACACATGACCTTTCAAAAGGGTTTGGATTATTTTTGTAATTGATTTGGGCTATGGACGAGGAATTTTCAGTTCTTTTCTGGCATAAAAATGTGGGTTATGATTGCAGAGATATGGGCAATAATAAGGATGGCCAAACTGCTAGTGAAGTGCATGCTGTAAATGCCTCAGGCTCCAGAGTTTAGATGTAGATCTTAAGCATACCTGAAATCCTCAGGGCAAGAAGTTCTAGAAACCTGTTTTGTTTCATGGTAGAGGTAGGTTCCAATGCTAAATAATAAAATAGAAGGAGGGTAAGATTCCCAGCTTGCTTTGGAAAGCTTGGGTTAAGAAATAAATGCTGTCTTCAGAATGTAGCTCAAAGTGAAGTTGTCTATTGTTTAAAATAAAGTGGTCAAAGTTTTGTCTATTAAGAGATTTTCTGTTCTTACTGAGGGGGAAAAATGTTAGCTGGGGAGATTTTTTTTGCCTATTAAGATTAGGTACGAAGGAACTGTTCATTCCAAATGAAGGACGGAAGGGTTGTGAGGGGAGGTCAGCGACTGCTGATGAGATATGCTGGTTATCTAATTGCAGGCAAGATTATATGTATCCCAGTTATTGCATCCTCACCAAAACGGCATTGTAATACCCTCAGTACCAGCGTGTGAAGAGCAGATGAAGCTCCTCAGGAGGTGGACTACTGGTGTTAGATGGGTTGCTTCTGGGCACTGAGGGCTCTCAGTGTAGGCTGGAGACCATGAGCAGATGCAGGTAGATCTGACAAGACAGAGCAGTTAATAGTGGGCTTTTGTATTTCATTTCATAAGCAAAACTCCTGGAGATTCTCACCTAATGGAACCATAAGTCTTTTAGGACTGCAGACTGCAAGGCTTGTTTATTAACTCATGCCTTGTCATTGGTAAATGCAACTTACTAATGGAATGTCTTGCTTGTAAATTTGTGTAAAACTGTTAAATTCATGCCCTAGAGAACACTGCACAGTTTTCAGTTATTCCTTGCTTTTGTTTTATTTATGTTCTGGGTTTGTAAATGCGATTAAAAGCTCTCTAGTGTATTGCCAGACTCTTTTGACATGATCTGAAAAGGCTTTTGTTTTTTTATTGGGCATTCACCATTTCTGTAGATGAGGCTGAATTAAAAACTACTCCATCCTTACCCTAAATTAAGAGAGCGTCTAAGTGAATGTTGGTGCAGGAAGTCCTTCCTCCTGTGAGAGCTCCTTGATAACATTAACAAATTGTGAAAAGCTGCAGGAGACCAAAATTCTTCTTTTAAAGTCTTTACTCTTGATTACGGAAGAAGGATACAGAGTGTATGCTTCTTTGTAAGTTCTGTGCTTAGTTTCAGAACACCAGAAAGGTACTCTTCTTGCAGCTGGATATAATCACACTGTTTGCTGCAGTATTTACTCTGTTTTTAATATAAGATATACAGAATGCATTCCTAAATATAATGCAAAGGGGCCAACTTCTTTGTGAGCATCACTGGAATCTGTTCTTGTTAGTCCTGTTAATTAATCTAGAGCTGAGAAAATGACTAAGTACATTTGAGTGGGTAATATGATGAGGCTGAAGAGATTTTCAGTAAGAGTCTCTCAGTAAGGATCATCTGAATTTACTGCAACTCATTTGTCATGCTCTGAGACGCGTGGCAGATTAACATGGAGACAGATAGCTGAATGGAAAAACTCCTTAGGGATCCGCTTGGGTAGGGTTTGATTTCTTCTAAGCAGGCTTTATGGGTAGCTGAATTTGTTTTGTATTTTTCCTGAAAGATTATTTGGGGTTGAACTCTGTTCTAACCTCATCAGCCTATAAATACCCTCTCAATTGAGAGAGGTGCAGTAATGTGCACCAGGGCATGCGGTGCATTAGTGGACAGTACAGGGCAAATTTTCTGCTTGGCTGTAGTTATAGGCTCAGAACAGCTGAGTTCTAAGAGGCAGACAATGCAACAATCTTTGGGTTGTCACCTGGTCTTGGTAACAGTTTTTTAATGTATTTTCATGTGCTTTAAAATTCTGATCCAAGTTGAACAGCACTCCTTTGCCCAATGAAGAAAGTAATTTAAATCAGATTTTGTAATTCAGAGAAGTTGGGTTCCAGGGTCTGATTCTCTATCGTCTTGCACTATGTGACAGTGCAGCTGGAATGTAGAGGAAAAATTTTAATACGGTGGCTTGTAGTGGTGGATATAATAATTCTGGTTCTCCAAGTTCTACTACTTGATAGTGAGCAAAACTGTTTGTGAATTAGTTTCACATGGAAAATTATTAGATCAAAGTATCATAGGAAGAGAAGCTGGTGGAATGGAATACAGAAATTTGAATTTGTTTGTTTTTTGTTTTTTGTTTTTTTTAAGACTCTGTCTGCCTGCATTTCCTTTATCAGCTTTGTTCTGTAAGCTGTCCAAGACCGTGGTTTTGGGGTTTTTCCTTTTTTTTCTTTGTAGTTTCAAAGTCTTGCATTTTTATCCTCAGCTTCATGTGTGTGATTGGGAGAGATGTATGCAACTATATGGGGGGTGCTATTTATGAAGAGTGAAGAAATATGTATGTAGGTGTGTGAAGCTAGAAGTATTTCAGCAACAAATGAAACTTTCTTGAAAAGAAAGGGCCCACATTGCTGTAGCTGGAAGGCAGTGGCAATTTTACATAGAAAATTATGGCAGTAATTAACATATGAATACACAAATTAACTTAAAGGAAAGAAACTTTCTGGGATATGCAAAATTGAATCAAAGATGGATTTATTTATTTTTTTACCGCTGATTGGATGTGGCTAGATGATTTCCATCCAAAGCATTTATTACTGCTTCTCTGATGGAAATAAAAATATCTGTTTTTCTTGTAATGATTCAAAGAGGTTTATTGGAATAGAACTCATCTACTTTTTCTAAGCATCCTTATTTTTATCAAGTTGTCTAACACTGTAAAAAATAGCCTAAATTCTAATTCCATTCTTTGATCCTGTTTTTAAAGGAAACAATTGAATTCTGGAAGCTTGGTACAGTGCATTATAGGTGGGAGCAGTTCTTTCTGTAGTCAAGGTAGACCTAATAAATAGCTATTTGGGGAAGTGGAGAACCCTTTTTATAAAGAATAGGATCATCTGATGCAAAGTCCACGTTACTGCTTAGAACCCAGACCTTAAATCTGTAGGGAATTTCCAACCCTTTTATGCATCGTGTAATCTGTCTGTTTCGGTGGGGTGGAGCACTTGCCTTCAGCACATGCAAGTATACTGTGAAGGCATTGGATAAGTACATGGAAAACTGCAGGCTGTGACAAATCTTTACGCATGCTTAGACAAAGTTCTGACTTCCTTTTCTGTTGGGTACGCTGCTATTGGGCAGCCTGCACGAGCGTTCACAGGCGTTATTTTGAGTGCAGACATCCAAACAAGCAGGGCTAATGCTTCACGATGCTTTTTAGATTTGTGGTTTCTGTTGCGCTGCTGGAGGCCTAATGGCTCGCAGAAGACCAGTGGTAGCTGAAGTTCATGCTTGATTCTTGTATTTATTTTTTTTCCAGATAGAAATTGAGCCAGAATGTTAAAGTTTTCACTTGAGATGTTGATTTTTGTATACTTGCTTCTGAGCTGGCCCTGCATTCTTTTGTTTGTCACAGCCTCACTTGTTTCTATTTAATAAAAAGAAAACCAGCTTCTGAGGAATCTTCTGACATCTTCATAGCTGTCATGGAGCTCTGGACTGCCTTGGAAATTAAGAGGGAAATCAGGTGGGAAGGTGAAGAAGCTTTACGTGTTAATTATCCTGGGAGACACTGCAGAAACTGTGCAGTTCCCATCTCTTCCAGGTGGTGTTTGCCAGGGGCCCTTGCACAGAAACTTGCAATACCACTTTTTTGTGTTGAATCTGAAGTTAAGAGGATGTGCTCTCCTTGCAGGACTAGTTACTATAAAAACACTTAAAAGAAGCTCCTGCCCCTCTCCTCTCCTTCAGCCCCCACCCCATACCATGCATGCTCCACAAGCTTGTTATTCCTGAATTTCCTAGTGTCCTCCTAAAGTAGCAAAATCAAGTGTAGGAAGATAGTGTGTGTAGATGCTAGAACATATTTTCTAGATGTTTCCTCTCCCTTTAACTGAAGGCATGTAATAAAAAGAACAACTAATGGAGTCTGACCAACCAGTGGAAGGCTACAGTGGAGCATGTAACTGAGGTACCTTGAAGATGAAGCCCTAATGCCTGCAGAGATGGAGAGTGAAAAACACAGGACTCTGAACTCTGGAAATGTGTTAAATGCTGGTATTGTGTAGTGGGGTTGGTGCAAGAACTGAATGAAATATATCCTTCTACTTGATGTGGTGTGTCAGGGATCTGATTACACTGGACTCTATAAAGGCAGCTGTCTAAGAGTGGAGCTGTACCAGATACAGAAACAGAAAGCATAAACTAGGTTGTCAGGTGGCTGAAATGGCCAGAAAGGCTTGTGTAAGCTCCACTGGCTTTGGAGTGAGTCTCTGGTAGAGATGGGGTCTGGCAGTTGTAGTAATGCCCACCTGGAAATCACTTAGTGGGTTGGGTGCTGTTGTCTTTGGATGAGATTCTGGTCTGTGACTGGTTTGGGGGCATCCTTGGTTAAATCAAACAATAGTTTTTTGCCTTCTACAGCATATAGGATCTTATCATCTTTCTTCCAATTCTATGAATTTAGAGAGATAGTGAATGAGACAAGAGGTGACTGATGTATGTTATTTATTGACTAACGCAGTACTAAAGTCCATTAAAAGGTTGTGAGCAAAGCAGAGCTGCCCTTTGACATGTATTTGATTAGGACCTAAAGGCATACTACGTTGTGGCAAGTTCATTAGTCAGTGTTTGTGTGTGTCACTGCCCTGTAGTTGTCAAAGTGAAAATGGATCCAGTGGTTCCTAGACCCCTTCCTGCTAATGCGGAGTGAAATTCTTTAAAGAAATAAATTTGGATGTTTGGGGAGGGGGGAGGAGGCCTTCCCTTTGAGCTGCCAAGTGTGAGCATGTTTTTCTTGTTTGCAGCATAGCAGTCTAGCAGTCACTTTCACCAGCTCTATTTCTGTCTTATAGTAGGGTGGTGCAAAGAAAGACCTGCTTGAAAAGAGCCCATGCTTTTGATTCTGTTTGGGTTCCTTACTTTGATGATTGAAAATGCTGTCAACTGTGCAAGCCTAATGGAACCCTTTGCCCAGCCTTACATCTAAGATGAAGACTTATTGAACTTCCGTAAATGTCTGAAAGATTGTCTTTTAGGAGAATGCACAGAACAATATTTTATCAGTATTTTATAAGTACATTTAATATATATACTGAAAGATGGATGGAATAACCTTTGCTTTTAGTCAGATTAATATCCTAATTTCACTAGCAGTAGTTACCATACATTGTTACTTTTTGCTTCTCTAGTCAACCAAATTTATTCATTTTATTATTTCCTGTCATCTTCTCTCACTGCCCTTCTGCTGCTTAGGTTTTGTATCCAGTCCTACTAAGGGCTCTCAGGAGAAAGCTGAACAGTCACGCAGACTTGCAGAAGGAAAACATGTATCACTACCTCCTTTCTACCTCCTCCAGCATAAATTACTCCGTAATATCTACAAGATTGATCACTACAGCAATAAACTTGTGTACAGAACTGAAGCAGTTTGATTAAAGGTCACATGCACTGTTCTTTAAAGCAACTCCTTTCTCTTTAGATGATGTTTTACAGTATTTTTTTGTAGAGCTTCTGGAAAGTGGCCAAGACTGCTAACATAATTAGGAGGATTAAGATTATCAGTATTATAAATCTCTTTAATACAAATGGCATCAGAGCCCATAATCTGTTTCTCTTCTAATGTGACTCACAAATTCCCAAGTGCAGCAAAAGCTTAGTCTTCCCATCAGGAGTCACTTCCTGCCCGTCTCCTAACAAGGAGATCTTCCTCTCCGCAGTCCTTCGCCAAGGCTTTTTTGTCCTTTGTGGTATACAGTGTGAAACTTGCTGCTTCAAAGTACTTGTGAGCCAAGCTACTGGATGAGATTGAGATCCTTGTTAATTAGTTCTTCAGTCTATAATAAAAAATTTCACTTCTCCATTGCTAATATGAAATGCAGATGTTCCTTTGGACAGAATAGGTTGCCATGTGCTGTTTCCATTGCCTTTTCTGATAGGTTTGGGAACTGACTAGTGACAAGGAAAACCTATGAGACAGTTTTTTGGCAGCTCTGGATAAATAGGAAAGATTACAAATTAGTCTGTCCCCTACGTATCTTAGAGAATTTGTTGCAATTTTAAGTTTAGCTTTGTAAAGTAAATGCTCAAGTCATATGACACAATCAATATAAGCTTAGGATAAATATTCTTTGGTTTTAATAATGTCTCCTTACTTGTATAAGGAATATGCAGTGACATCATTCAGCAAAAATGCTGGGCTCTCCTGCATAAGTAGCTCTAATTCAAGCTTTAAGGAAGAAGAACAGCTGACAAATGTTAAGCGTTCCCTTTAAGTAGGATGATGGGGTTTTGGGTATAAGGTGAGTTTATCCAGCTGCCAGGAAGATGTTCCAGTGTCCTTTTTTCTTGATGGCCTATTCTTTGCTCCCCCTTATATTTTTAACTGTTTTGTTTTTGCCAGAGAGCTCTGTCTGATGCCAGTTTGTTCTGTGCATGCTCTGTCCCTTGCGAAAAAGAATGGTGTATCACACCCTAAGGTGTGGGCTTACCCCCTTGTTCCACAGTACTGAAACAGACTTCTTTCCTTTTGCAGTTGCTTTGGATGTGAAGTAACTTGCCTGGGCGTGCAAGTTATCTCGAGTGGAATTGCCCAGTGAATGAAATTGCATTCTTTAAGATGAACAGCATTTCTTAGTGAACTGCTGTAGAGTTGAAAAGCGAACCCCAAGCATCGGATTTTAATGTTTCATTTTTTCTCCCATCTGATAACATATTTTGATCTTCTATCTTCTGATCTGCTTCCTAATAAAACTATTCAGGTCAAATTGGTGACTTAGTTTTTCCATGTTTCACCATCAGCATTGGTGTATCTGGTTGGGAGGACATTAGAGCTCATCTGAATTCTGGTGGGTGTCACATGGTGCCTTTTTGAGCAGCAAAGCATGGCTTTGGAGGTGGAACCTTAAGTACTACAATGATAGGAAAATGGCTAAAGGATTGTTCATGGCATATACAGTTGTGTTTATTTTATTGTCTCCACGTGATATCTGTACTGCCTCTGGGTTGAAGTCCTGTTGCCTAGGGGAATATGGAATCTGACACAGAACTTAGGTAGGGCTTTCAAACTGAGTTCTCAGATTAAGTCTTGTTCATGCAACCTGACCAGATCCAAAGGATCTCTTTGGGCTGTTTCAGGGACCAGAGAGTTTCCTAGTGTAACGGAGAAGAAGTGTTCTCAGAGAACATTACTGGTACTTTTCATCAGATGATTGTCACCAGAAGTTTTTCAGAGAAGCCAACTGACAGTTTTTCCTTTACCTTCATAGGAAGTCTGGCCCAAGAATCTTGTTTTGAGATACCAGTTGCCTCCTGTTGCATTTATGAAGGATGAATTATGTGCCTAGGGCTTCCTAGGATTTATGGAAACATTGAGCTTGCTGTTTTGGGAGGAGGGAGCTGGGTTTTTTTGTTTGTTTGTTTGTTTTTTGTTTTTTTTTCAAAAGAAAAGACAGATATGCTGAAGACACACAGGGAAAATTCTCTGAGGACCTGGACAGAAGCTTTAGAAGGTGGGACTCAGTGAAGAAAACATCTTTTGCATGAAAGCAAGACATGTAGAGATCAGCTGAGTCACAATAGTTTCACTTCCAAATCAGAGGAGAGTAAAAAATGTGAATTTGACATGAGTCAAGACATTAAAATACCCAGAAAGCCACATCCTCATAAATGTGAAGTATTGTGGAGTGATTGCTTTTACTGAAATGATATCAGTATGTACCAGCACGAAGGTCTGTGCCCGTTAAGTCTTCCTCACTCTCCTAGATGTACGTTTTGGTGTGCAGTGAGTCACAGTGATGGAACTTCCTGCAAAGGAGATGACCTCTCAAATAACCCCTGAAGAAAGAGGTGAGAGCCTAGCAAAATAACCACCAACCAGTTCAGCTTTCTGAAAAGGAAGCCTATAGATCTTGTCTGTGTTACAGCAGCTTCATCTGGCTGACCAACTGTTGCTTCCCTGCTGAATCCCAAGGTTTCAAGAGGTGGTGCGGATGCACCGGAATGGGTACTTTCAGAAATGCAATTGGGTGCTGCATGGGCCTTTTCAGAGAACAACACTTCAATGTGTTCACTGCTGATTTAACTCCCGAGATACCTCATAATGTCAGGTTTTGGTTCTGTCTTGAAGTTCTAAAGACTTCTTAGGTCTTTTCTGATTCACTGTAAATCAGGGGCAGGTGAAGTGAAAGCAATCTACAGAACAAATGCACGTTTATCTATCTTGCTATAACTACTTCACTTCTTTCCTGTGTTTGATCAACCTTTCCTGATGCTACACATTTTGTAATGCTCAGGAAATTTGGAAGATGCTATTTGAGTAGGATGGGTAAGGTAGATAAGGAACGTCCGTCACCTTCGAAAACCAAAGCTAAGTGTAAGAAGCAGCTACAGGAGAGAGTGAGCAAGGCAGGATCACATGTTAAGACCTTCCCTCAGCTAAGCTCTGTCTCAGCACATTTTCTGTCTTCAGCGAAAGTTTATGTGAGTGGAAAGTATAAACAATGTATGGGAATAGCAGCCACAGCAAATGTAATAACAAAGGTTTAGTCTTAAGCAAGCGTTGCTCACTATCAGAGAACAACTGCTTTATTGTTACAGCATTTGTATGTTTTAATGACATCACTGCTGGATAAGATGGTGCCGTTAAAGGAGTCTGATAACTGTGCTTTGTTAGCTTTGGGACATTTGAGATTTCAACAGAAGCCATTAACAGAATATATTTCTTTTGAATTTTAATCCCTATGAGGGCCTGGTGGTTATAGGATCATTAATTCTTATGATGGGTGTTGTACGCTATTTCTACCTCAAGTAATAAATTGATTTCAGTTCCTAGAATAATTCAGGTATGAGGGGACCTCAGGAGGTAGGCTGTCTAGGACAAGCTTCTGCTTAAAGCAGGATCAGCACTGAATGCAGAGCAGGCTTCCTCTTCAGGTGAGGAGCCTGACTTTTGCTAAATTGTTTGCACAACTGAATATTGAGTTTCAGACCTGTACTTACACATATTTGCTAATCGCTGACAGAAATGGCACAGAGCAGACACAGAAGTAACAGAGATATGAAGTGACTGTTTTCTGCCTGCGTAGGGTCTTGTTTGGTTTGACATCGCTCTAATGCTGTTTCTGTGTATAAAAAGCAGTGTGATTCTCTTGCTAAGGTTTGTTATATTTTTTAACGTGTCTTAACTGAACACAGGCCACTATGCTGTTCCTATTATACTCATGGTAGAAGTTAGATATAGTACAGAAAACAACTTTTTTTTTTTTTTAATGTATCAATAAGAATTGAAAGAAACTGTTTTAATTTCATGAAAACCTCCCCAAATGAATTACAGCAAGAGACATACCCCCAGTGATAAGGTGTCTTGCCATGGAGGAGTTACTAATGATCACTTTTTTTCTGCACTGAGATCAATTAATCTGATAAGCCAGAGAATTGCAGCGGGACTTCAAAAAGTATCAGAATGACAAATGTGCCTCAGTGAAGGGCCTAGTGTAAAGTATATACAGGAGACAAAAGCTTAGAATGAGTCTTGGCAAATCAGCTCTCTGTGTATATGTAAATATATTTTTGGTATTCATTTAATGATTTAACTTAAAATATTCATACTGGGATGCACAAAGAAATGCATGAAACATTTTTTTCAGTCTACAGCAGAATGTTCTGGATTCTTTTAACTACACACATAGGCAATGAGGAAGGGATACAATTTGAGACAGATGACATGTACAAGGATGTATATTTTGGGGGGATGGAAATCTGTTACATCTCCCCCTGTGCCCCAGTTGGTTTGTGGAATCCATTCTCAGTGTTTGGTTTTGGTTTCCAGCTGTGCTTTGTAGCTAATATATTCTTCATCAAATGAATTTCACCCACTTATATGCCTAAAATTATTTCAGACCCACAGGATACCCTTTAAGATACTCCCCATTTAAATGTGCAAACAAGTGATTTTAGTGATAGTGGATTTCCACAGGGTTAATTTTGTTAACTGTTGCTGTTCCATATATGAAGTTGCTGTGTGCTTGGCTCGGTGTGTGGGTATTACTTCACTGACTGACAGGCTCCCTCTCAAAAGAGGAGATTCTGACAAGATACAGAGTGGGGAAGGAGGAGCTTGGTGAAAAGACAGTCCTAGAGAGGAAATGACTCCCCAGAGCAGCTGCATGAGGAGCCAAGGACAAGAAGAGAGGTACAACTCCAAGCTGGCAGGTGCTGTAATGGGGACATCGCTTTGGGCATCTTTTACTGCAAACCTCTCCCCTCACCCTCTCCCCCTATTTCTACTCACTGTAAGTTAATAGTAATGCCTCACTGCCCTCTCTCTTCTAAAGTAACGTCAAACTGGATCTGTGCTTTCACAACAAAACATGTTAGGGCAATGTTTCAGAGCTCAACTGGTAATTACACACTGGAGGAGACTCCCATAGATTCAAACAGTTACCGGCATAAGGAAGGATCCCAGGTTTGCGCCTTATGTGATTGCTCTTGGTGGAAGGAGACTTTGACCTCCTTTCTCTAAGGAAGTTACAGATCCAAACGTTTTGGAAAGGTGAGTCCTCTGTAGCCGGTGGGTGAGAGAGAGTCAGGTGGGAAAAGGGAAGACGGATGCCAGACAACTGAAGAGGTACAAGTATGGAGGCAGTTGACAGCATGTAAGAGCAGAAAAGAGCTGTTAAGGGTAAGAGACAGAGTTGAATGAAGAAGCCGGTATCACAGCAAAGAGCTCGCAAAGCTGTGCTTTGGGAGTTTAGCTGAAACTTTCCCTTATTCTAGAAAATGTCTGAATTAAGTACGTGTGTGTATGTGTGTATTATCTGCATGTATATATGTGTAAATATGTGTGTGTATAATTAAACCCAGCAGGAATAATTTGATTTCTGGAGAAGTTACTGCAACAGCGTAATTTTGTCTGATTATAGGAAGTACTGGGGTGAGGGAAAGAGGAGTCAGTGCCTTCTCTTATGCAAGGAGCTATCTGGTTATAAACAGCGATAAACAGGTCGCTCCATTGTATGCAATCCAGCTATGTCGCTGTAGTAAATGTTATATAATAAAGAGTTAAAGCAACTTCAGTTATTAAAAAATCTTGTCTTCTCCAGGTCTGTGGCATGCGAGATATCCTGGGAAGAAACACGGAGTGCTTGTAATGCTCGTGCTGCTGGGAAGGGCTGTCACATCCATTCTATAAAGACTGAGCTGAGCAGTAGTTCTTTCTCCTCACTGTAACTTTTACTCATCAATGTGTGGAATATGTGTCAGCGGGATTAAACCAGGACAGTCTCCTGACAGTGGAATTCTAGATAAGGTACTTGCTGCGATTTCTTACCTAAGCCAACAACACCCTCTGAAATTTTTAATTTTTTTCTGGTTTTTATTACTTGACTGAATCTTCCTGCAGACATACGTTCTGAAATACTTTGACTTAGAGCAAGCACTGTTGATAGGTTGCTCTGAAAGCTTAAGATGGCTCTGACTTCTCCAAAATCTGTATCAGAGGATTTAACACCAAGAGAACTCGTGCTCCATAATGAAAGCTGTTTCCATTTCCTCTCTGCAAACGTCATCACAGTAGGTAAGTGAAAGGTTACAATTCTTTCACCTAATAGTTTGGTATTGAAAATATTTTCTTTTATCCCAAATATCCCAAATTTATTTTTTTGGTATTGACATTTTGTATGGTACTCCTACATTTCCTTAAGTATGTTTGCAGGAATTGTGCTTGTAAATCAGGGGGCTGAATTCCCCAATTCCCTTTTTACTGTGTAGCTTGTGTGGTGAAAAGAATTTGGTTGAAGAGAAAAGAAACTGGCCTGGTTTGGATCTGTTCCAGTAGTGTCCGAGATTTGGTGGTATATCTGAGACTACGAACACATGACATAGACTGGAATTAAATGTCTTAGGAAAGTTAAAGCTGCTTTGATTTGCTTATCAACACAGTACTGTGTTCGCCCATCAGTAGCAAACCCCCTAATATGCAGGAAAATCGAGGTGCTTTGAAGTTGTAGTCCATCCATTTGCAAGCATGATTAAAACCCAGCAATTGTTAGGCTCGGTGTTTTAAGATGACCCTTGGACTAACCCGCTGATCCCTGACCTCGTGTCTCCATTTAAAAGAGTTGTTTCCATGGTGATTTTCATGGATGGTGAAATTAATATCTGGTTTTGTGATATATTTTGCATGAAGGAATGAATTGCTTTTTCAATGTTTGTAGGTAGACTGTCAATTGTGCTATGAACTCTTTTTGCTGCATGATAAAAAAAACAACTGTAACGTTACCAGTGTTTCTCAAGACATGCTAGGCAGCCTGGTATTTTTGCGTAAATGATTTATACTTGAATAAACGATTGGAGTCCTTTTGAGATATCAGTTTCCCAGTTCTTCAAGCACTTCCATTCCAGACTAAAGGAAAACTGTCTTCTGCAGCTGTGAATAATAATGGTGTAGCAATAAACTGGGACCTGGCAAAACTCACAGGTAGATGGAAGGAGAGCTCTGCGCTTGCTTACCAGATCTTCAAGCAGTGTGGGTTTGTGTCAATAACGAACTGGCTCTGAATCATTGTCTGACTTGTGGCTTAAGCAGGATAGAATTTTATGGGCAGTGTATATACGATCTCTTCTGATCTGCAACTGATCCCTCACGATAGGGAATGTTTGAGGAAGCTATGGAGGTGAAGAATTCAGCAAGATTAAATAAAAGGAGTTGGACACTAATATGCATAGCAGCAATTAAGAGTGTTTATAACCAACAGTGATGAATTTTGGGAGGTATTTTTAAGCCTTGTGCATTAGGGCTTAAGCCAGGAACCAGCAGAGATCAGGATTACTTCTAGCAGGAGGAAAGACACGCTCATTCTCAAATCTGATGTTGCAAGTTTTATTCCCCCAGATCTCTGAGGCATCTCATGTTGATCATAAATATATAAAGATCCCAAATAGGAGAGTCCATAGTTTGAAATCATGTTCTTAAGAACGATGAATTTGAGAGGGAAGAGGAGTGGGGGGGAAAGCACAATTTATAAGAACTGGAGAACTTGGTCTATACAGTTTGCTAGAGCAAATACTTTATTTCTGACTGCAGTCAGAAGGCAGTGAGGTATGCTGAAGCTTTTTGTGAGACAAAACAATTATTTTTCTTGTCCAAGTAATTTTTCTTAAGTGAGAAACAGTTGTAGTCCTATAACTTCATTGAGAATATAGCATTAGCCTTTTCTGTGAATGACACTGGTGTGTGTAGTTGCTTATCAACTATTTCTGGCTTTCAACCAGGCTCCTTTATTCAGCAGCACCAGGTGCTCCTAAATATTTTATTCTTTAATCTTTAACAGATGAATTCCAGAGGGAACACTGAATGCTGGGAAAACAAGGGAGAATTGTTGTAGAATGCATCACTGAAGGCTGTAAGAAGGACAAGAACCACCCAAATTCTTTCTTAAAACATTTGGGGCCAGATATTTTTAAAATGTAAATCAGCATCATAGGCCGAGACTGTCAAAACTTATTGCAGCTTTTGTTCCTTGATTCGAGTGCTTCTGGAAAATCCTCCTTGAATTGGATTGGGGGGGAGAGATTTCTAGCGCCTCAGGTTGTGGCTCTGTGCCAGGAAGCTGTCTGAGCTGAGCTGCGAGTTGCAGAGCTCAAAGAATAACTATTGTTGGCTGTTGGTCTTTTCTGAGTGTTGACAGCTTGCTCAGAGGAAAGAGTTCTTATCTTAGGAAGCTCTGGAGATTACAGATGTGATTTTGCACATCAGGTGTTGATTGGAGATCGAGTAGGAGGAAGGGAATTGTGTAACTGATGTCTGTGGCAGATGAATTTGTGCTATAGGAGGGTTCCAAAGAAGGAGGAGTTGGCTCATTGTATTGAAAATATGGTAGATTTAGCCCAGGTCTTTAATTGCTACTTAATGTATTCAATTCAGGACTCATTTGCTTGAAATATGACTGTAGGCAGTAAAGCAGAACGTGAAGTAGACAACACTTTTTTAGCTGGGCTCTCAAAGGAACTAATTCCATCATTTTAGCTGAAATTCCAGCAATTGAGATCAATTTTTTCTTCTGCTGGCTTACTGTTTGAACTGCCACGTATGGTTTTTACTAGCACTAATGAGGTTGAATATATTTGTTTTGGATTAAAAACAGCTCGCCAGTGCAAATGTAGCCCATGAGTGATTGCCACTATAGTAGTTCTTAGCTTTATCTTCTCATATATTTGTACTTCTCCAAATTGGGTCCCTTCCTAAGAGGTGTTCTTTTTAGTGGATGAATCTATTGAAGAATACCTAAGCCCTGATCTTTAGTGTTCTGCTGTAGTCTTTTGCATTCAATTCATCTTCCTGTGCAGAGGAACCGCAAGATCGAAGCTTGTCTGCATGCGCTGGGAAAGGTTGCCCCAGTCCTGCTGTTACACTGCAAAAGAACTTTGGTGATATTTCTTTCTTCTAGCTCTTTCTCATAAATTGTTTTGCAAAGGGTGTGAAAGAGAATTGCAGAGATAGGTGCAGTAGGTGCATCACGTTGGTGTTCTCTGGCGGTGCCGCAGGATGATGGCATGTTCCAGTTATTACTGCAGTATGGAAACAGACTTCTAGGGAACTACTTCTTATTTGTGGGATGAATTGTTTTAGTGCCTCTTGAACAACTGCCCATTATATAAAGCAGTGCATAAAGCTCTGTCAGTGGGTATGTAGGACAAAATGCAAAGGGATGGCAGAACTGGTTGGAGGGGGAGAAAGTCGTCTTTGTGCCTGTGCAGCACTTCCAGCATTCCAGCGTGAGTGGGTCGGAACCCAACAAAAGCTGTGCTCCTGCTCAGGAATCTGAGCATTGCAGACATGCTCAGAACACCCACTGGAGTTTGGCTTCCTCTTATCTCCCTAAGTACCTCTAAAATGACTCAGTTTAAATGCTGTGTATTGCAGTGGCAGCTCTTCTATTTGCTTATTTCACTTTTGTATTAAAATAAATGCTAAACAGTGTATAGAGAAGTGCTAATACTACTGTTGAACTGCTTGATTGAGTAGTCTCTGCTGTCAAAAATGACATTTCAGCTTTATCAAACATACGCTTTCAAGGATTGACGTTTCAGCTTTCTCATCTGAGTGAATACATCTGCAAGAAAACTTGGGAAGGGTGGACTTACCAAGCTATCAAGTTAGAATCCTAGTTGGTGTAAATCCATGCAGTTAAATCCTCCTCAGCTACCTACAGTCTACTTCGGTCAGTACTTATTAATCTTAGATGACTTCAAACTTTTACCAATCATCCATGGTTTCCTGATTTGTCTAACCATTTGAGACAAGAACAGTTCTCAAAACTTATTGGTTCTTTTGAAATCAGAGCTCCCTTTGTGTAGGTTGTGTTTGGATGAGGAATGCATGGAGTTGAATGCATTTAACTTTTACATCATTTTGCTGTATAATAGTGATTCAAGATTATTACAGCGGCATTGGGAAAGTCCAAAATCTAGAAGATGCATGGCAAATTCAGTAATCCTCTATTTTTTAAATATGTTCTGGCATGTCTAGACTCACTTTCCGTTCTAAACTGATGAAAGAGTGCTATGCACAGACATGCAAAATCCTGTTTGTTTAGGTATATGGTACATCAGATTAGCCTGGAGAAGCACTTAAGATGGCCTTCAACGTGTGGCTCTAACATGCTGCCTGTTTACGTGATCAGTGCTGCTGCCATGGAAATCTCCAGCATGCAGGTTTAGCTGAGCAGACACAAGTGAGGTTGTGAGTTAGCATCAGCTGCCTGAAAGTAACTTTGAGTAGAGCTACAGTGCTGTGAAATTGCCCGTCAGCTGGGGATGAAAAGTGAACTGATGCTCTACTAGTTTTGCTTGTATTAGTGAGTGACCAAAAAAAGACTTTTCTTCTTTTTGTTGATGCAGTTTGAAGAAAATCTGAAAAGACACGCTGTGTATTCCAAGTGTTTCAACTTGAGCACGGCAGTCTCCTTGATTTGGTACAGTGTAGACAGTGGATAGTACAGAATTCTGACATGAAATCCCGAAGTATTTGTATAGTCTCAATTTCAAGAATTGTTTTCAACACTTTTTCTTGCTCAATGGAGACTAAAGTGTAATGAGAACTGCAAGCTGCCGTTTGTCCCACTTTGTGCTGCAGAGGCAGAAATGAACAAGAGAGGTTGTTTGAATGTGCTATTGTCTCCTTTGGCAATGTCAGTTTACAGTGATTAAAAGTAATCATGAGTCTGCGGACTGTTGGAATAAAGACTTCAAGGATATCTATCCTTAGGATAGTTCTGATTCTGTCACCAACTTATTTTTTGACTGTTTTGGGCAACTTCACTTCCTCCTCTGTCATCTGTCTTATTTTGATATGAGGTGGGATCTGCTACTCCTGCACAGCAGGCAGGTTCCAGTCATGTTTGGATCTCTTATCACCAGTGCTGAAACAAATAATAGTGCTCCACCTACGTTATCCAGTAATGAAATAACCACAGTAAGTTCTTCTGGACGGTGGCACTTGTGTGTACTTGATATCAGCTGCCTTGGAACTGTCCTGCAAAATACCATCGGTAGAATCCAAAAGTGCGGCCACCCCATCTAGATAGGAGAGTTTGTTGTTTGAATTAGATTGGTTTTTATTTAAAAACAGAGCAAACAAACAAAAAGGTCTTTTGTGAACAAAATTTGTTCTTTTTGCAAGAATATACATTGAAATAAGCAGCCAAAAGTTTAGGTAGATGTTTTACTTGAGAGATCGCAAACTGGTGTATTTTCACCTCGTGCATTGGTCTGGATCAGAAGGATCTGAGGACTGATGAAATAGAAACAGGAACACAATCAATTTTCAGCTTGTGAAGAAGGCTATCTTCTATTGCCCACACTCATACAGTGTTCTTAATATTGTCAAAAGCTTAGAGTAAACATCTTTTGAAGGAATTCAGCCTTTGAGCTGTTTGATGCCCCCTTACAAGGTGAAAAAATTGTAAGAAATCGTGCCATTTATGTAACACACTGTGCTGTTAAGGAGAAAGGTTCTTCATGGCAGTAACTTTGGTCCTCAGGTCATATTTGACGGTAATTTAACACTAGGGGGCAGCGGTGGTCTTCCTTTTATCCATCCGTTCATTACATGTATGCACGTTCTGTCTGAAGGAAGGCAGGCTACAAGACACAGCTCAGCAGTAAATCTGGACCACGCAGGGTCTGAGGACTTTGCATTTTATTTTGACTGCTGAACGTTCATGTCTTATCTTTCAGCTGGTATAATTCATGTACTGCTTTCTATTCTCTTTGAGAAGTTGGTATTTGTTTCCATAAGGATATTAGTTTGGATTAAGTGAGCTTTTTAAGCCTTGCCATCCCAAATAGTTTTCCATTGCCTGTTGAATGTATCAAGCCTCCTAGATTAATTTATTTCCTGGTTTTGTTTGATTGGGGCTTTTGCCTGCTTGCTTTAGTAAAGAGTTGTTGCCTGCCTGTTTGAGCACAGAGTATTGTGCTTCTCAGAGGCTCTGTGCCAAGATGCATAAAGGTGTTCAGTCTCCTGACTCGTTTCAGCACCGACATCCCCACTGAGGTGCCTTGGCAGCTGGGACTCTAACTGCTATTGAATTTGACACTTGCAGTGGAGCAGAGAGGTGTGCAGTTTGTTGCCTCCAGTTCAGACATCCCTTAACCTCGTAACAACCTTACTTTGAGTTTTGTGAGGACAAATACCTGGGAGGTCGTGAAACTGCCAAAATAGCAATGGGAGCCACAAGGGTACGTTAAGCAGAGGTCGGGATTCTTGGTTCTCCGTTGCCGGTCGGAATATTGTGGCTTGGCCTCACCTTTCTGGGCCAGGCAGTCAAATCAAGCACCAGCTCTGTTTCTTCTGTAGCAGTTAGCTAGTGAAAGCACAATAAAAACTACTGAGTGAATTATGTTTTGGAATTGGTGGCTTTTCCATGCTGGCAGAAACCATTATACTGCACACGTAAGTGTAGCAGTGTGCTAACGTGATAGGAGAGACTTTCGTTACTGGAACTTAGATTTGTCGGTAGATTTATTTTTGTGTCACTTGTGAGAGAAGTGGAATTCCCTCTTGAAGTAAAGCCATAAGCATGGTAAACTTATGATGTGTTGGTGTTAAGAGAGGGCTTTATGGTTGAGCACGAAATAGGAAACTTGATCACCTGAATGTTACCTTCTGTTTCCTCTCCAAAATCTCCTTCCTCAGCGATTTCGTCACTTTCTCCCTCCCTCCCACTCCCTCATTCTTTCTCCTGTGTATCTGTTGCTGCATGCAGAGATTTGCTGAGTGCGTGGAGGGAAGTGGGACACTCAAAGCACCGTGAATAGTACTGTTTATGCCCACATTCCAGAGAATGTTGCGGATCCGAGGGGCTGCATGCATCGTTGTTGCCATCTGCTGGATGGAAGCACAAACCCCGCCGAGGAGAGGGACAGACTTTGGAACAAGGGGATGCATATCCCATTTCCACGGGTACTAGGCAGTTCCTAGGAACAGTACCATTACAAAGGTGATGCAGAAATATGGTTCTTCTACAGTACATGACCAGTACTGCACAAGAAACCCCAGCATACTGCACAGCATGTGTGCATAGCTGCAGGAATGGCTGTTTGCATGAGGCTGTTTACTGCTGCCATGCAGGAGGAGAGATGTAGAACTGTTTGTTCTGGCTATGTAGTGGTTGTAGTTTGATTCTTAGAATCTAGAGAAATAGGGAAAAATGATGCTCAGGTGGTCAGAATAAGAGCAGTATGTTTATAGGGAGTAAGCTGAGTGCTGGGTTGAGCGAAGCAGTGCTGGAGCAATCACAGACCAAGTCTTCATAATGCTGCGAGAGGAAAATGTTCCTTTCATTCATCTGCGTGAGGTTTAGCCTCTGCGGCTGTCGAAGATGGGGGTGTGTGGGGGAATGCAGTATTCCTTAACAAAGTTCCATGATATTGGCATTATCTGTGGGAAGTTCTTAAGATCTGGCTATTAAATCTGTCAGTCAAGCCAGCTCACAAAAGGATGCAGCTCTTGTAAACACTGTAAATGAAATCTCTCCCTCCTACACGTTCTCACAAGTGAATTATTTGTATCTGCTGATAGTTACAGTAAATTTAATCCCTCTAAAAATGAATGCAGTTATAGCCAAGCTACTCTTAGCCATTGTGTCGTAAAACATGCTCTATTGCCTGGTTTTGATTTGCGTTTAGAGTTGGGTAATTGGCTTTTTAAAATCCAAGCCATACCTATCTGTGTGATAATGTGAAACCTGCCTCGCTCTAGAAAGTGCTTACATTCTCAAACATTTAAATGCTCATCGTCTGCAAGCAAGAATTCTCTTTTTATCATTATTTTTTATTTTTTCTGCAAATTAGATCTGAGATCAAATACCTCATATTTGAGAGAGGAATGCTTTCTTTCTTGAGAGAACAAAAAACTTTGACTGGTTGTCTTCTGAAGCAGATCATCGTGGTTTTCTACACTTAATGAACGGTAAGAGCCCTTGCAAATAGTGGAGCTAAGGAGCCCTGTAAAGGAACATACGTAGTGTGCGCATCTGGTCATTCCAGAGCTGGAAGTTGCCTCTACAAACACTTTGGTGTCTCAAATGTGTGTGTGTGTGTGTTTTTTTTTTGTTAGCCGTAAGTCCTTATCTCAAGTAGCAAGGCTTCCATTACCCGGACTGTGGGAGGTGTTTCGCATGCATTTTAAGTACAGAAACATTAACAGGTTTAGTCTTTTATTTTGTTCTACAATAACAACTTCCTTTTTCCCTTTGGTATTGGGAGGCATTCAGGAGATGCCTCTCTGAATGGAGATGAAGAAGTAAGGTTCAGGCAATAAGCTCACCAAGGATCTGAATATGTTAAAATATGCCTTGGCATTTTCCTGAATTTTATATGATAATGTCACCTTGTCGCTCTGCCTGCGTACCTTCTTGTATTTAAAGCTTCTTTCATTTTGTGTTTTTAACTATGTGAGTATTGTTAATTAAGTACTGTATTGTGCGGCATTATATAATTGTGAAAGTTAGATAAGCATCAGATCTTCAAATACAGAGTTTTGACCATTTCCATAATGATATGATCAGTAGAGCTGTTTCTGAATAATGCTTGCTTAACCATGCCTAGGGCTAACATGCCAAAATTTTAATAGAGAATTGAGACCAAGTGTTCAAACCATTCAGAAGGTGTGAAATGCTGCTCCCTGAAATGCTGAAGTCCCAGGCAATTGGCTCTGTGAAGGAAGAGAAAGCAAAAGATTTTGCACCTGTTTTGAGATCATCTTCATCCCCCCCCTTAACCTCTGGTGCATCCTGTAATGAACTTGAAGAGGCTCTTTTTTTTCTTTTTTTTTTTTTATTTTTCACATGCAGGTCTAGATAAAAATTACATTGTAGTAGTGTTACTGTGGTCAGGGATAAAAAATTAAAACTCTCTCCTGATCCCGGGTGATTGAGAAAAGGGGAGCAAAATCCTCCATTTTTACATGAGCGTAAAATCAGGGCAAAGGAACAAAAGTGATTTTCAGCTCAAAAAGTTAAGAGCTTTGTGATAAAGGTGGTAGGTAGACAGGTACATTTCTTTGCAAATAATTTTGATCTGTTATTTTTGCTGTTCAGGGGTAGAGGCTTAAAAATACTGTAACTGAAGAATAACCCAAATTAGACATTGGATGTCTAATGGATGACCAAATTATTTTCCACCGACTAATAGAGATCTCTAGAATTTTTAGCTGTTAGTGACTAAGGATCGCAGTAGACTTAGAAAGTCCATGGAATTTGGGATCCTTACTCCCTTTAGCATGATTGAAAAGGGATGCCTCGTACGGTTGTAAGAAGTCACGGCTACGGTGGTATCAGGTACCACTTCTTGATAAGCAGGGGAAGAGAAAAGCGGAGGCAATCTGAAAAGGAGCATGAGGATTAAACAACTGTCAAAGGGAATTTCCTATTGCCACAGAGAACCTGACACTGAAGATACCAGGAAAGGAGATGCCAGGCAGGGAAGTGTTAATTGTTCCAGCAAAAGTAGTTCAGATAAAATCTTACCTTTTCTCTCTCCCCCATTTCCTTGGGTGTTATCTACAAGTAGAGGAGCTTGTACCATCAGAAAACTGACAGAGATTCCTCAGTGGCTGAGCTAATAAATGGGATGAAACTTAAACTGCCTTCTCACACAAACAGAAAGAGACTTGCAGAAGAGGGAGCATGACGGAGGGAAAATGCTGAGTATTTTTACATTCTGAAAGAGGCAGATGGGGAAAAAATAATCCTATCTCTAGAAGACAATGGATTTAGGAAGCCCACAGCAGAAGCACAGTAGGTGAATTTATTCTTTTTACCATATACACTTGAAATTTAGCTAGAGGATAAATTGCACTTGTGCTTATGGGCACAGTTGTTTTGTAGTTGGACTCTGATAACATCAGATAACTCTTTTCTCACTTGTCCAGAGATATTAATTTAGCTGTCGGTGACTGTGTTTAGAGGATATTATTTCTTAAAAATCTTACCAGTACACTGTCATTCAGAAGCTCTTTTATCTCTGTTGGCATGTTTTATTAATTATGGCCACAGTATCTAGATGAATAAAAAGAGTGTTAAGTAAATTAAAATCCATTCCACTTACTGGAAATTAAATATGAACTGCATCAGGGAAATGGTAATGCTCAAGACATAGCAATTCCTAATTCCATGAAATTTGCTTACAGCAGAGCAGTTTCATTAGCTACAGACCCTACATTTATGTGTGCCTTGCAGACTGCTGGTGGAGGGAACAGAGGTTGCCTTTTAAATTAGAGGGACCACCCCACAATGCAGCGTGCTGTATTTTACATACCACTTCGTACTGTTGTTAATCATTGCTATCTGGAATAGAAACCCTTATGCTAGTTGCCACAGAGGTCTGACGTACCGGCATCCTCTTGCTGGTTATACAGGAGTTTTGCTTTGTAGGTTCTGCTGATCAGATTTGCTTGTGTCGTCCCTCTTGGCTTAGGCTATGGTACATCGTTCATTTAAGCAATCAGCAGACGTTTAAATCAGAAACTTATTCTCCAGCATTGTGTGTTTTTGTGGTTCTTTGTATGCACATGCCAGTTACGCATTTCATGACGAAGCATGTTTGTATAGAGGATGGTGTTACTTGTGTCTTCTGTTTGAGGGCAAATCTATCGCATCTTCAGTGGTGGTTGTTACACTTCAGGTATCGTGTGTGATGAACCACTTTGAGTAGGCAATTAGTCAAGTAAATGACTGACAAGTAAATTACAGCTAACACATGGAACACATCTAACTGTCGAAAGCACCCGCAGGCAGTCAGGTGCTGTACACTGCCAGGTCCTCAGCAAATGCAGAAGGGAGACCAGGGTTTGTTCTGAGCTCTGTGGAACGTGTACTTGCTCTCTTGTGGGGTGTACCGCTACCTTCTTTTTCTTTCTGTGTCCACAAAACCAGTGACCTTAGGGATATCCTTCCAGAGGACCAGTTCTATTCTTGTGTTTTTCTTCTCTCTGTAGGCTTTATATATAACATTCCCTACTCTTCTAGTATCCATTTGCCACAGTACTATTGTGATGCTTATAATCAGTCCTCCACTGGGAGAAGTGTTTTAATAGTGCAAGTACCAGATGTTAGATCCTACAGACATCTTATTGACATGTAGGATACAGATAAAGCCTGTATTCCCTGCGTATTGCAGCCGTGATGGCTCATAAATCAGTTCTGGTATCAGAATGATTTTGCCAGTAAATATCAACAGAGAGTCTGGGCTGGTCTGCTGCCTGGTTTAGACCATAATTTTATTTCTTACAGTGAATTCAGGTAATTTGACTGATAGTGCTGCGTGCGGTTTGCTCTTTGCTTCTCAGTAAAAGTTGTTAGCTGATTCTGAGTAACATCCAAGCTATGCAGCTTTCCCACTTCGATCAGAACAAAAAAAATCAAGGCAGTAATAAAAGTCAGAGGTTGGAGTGAGTTGTGTGACAGTCCCGTGCTATTTTTTCTGTTGTGAAACACATGGCATAGCTAGGTAATTCAGGGACAGCAGGTTGTGCAGTGACAAATTGTTCCACTTCATTTCTGCAACAGAGAAATAAATTTTCTCCAGCACCTGAACAGGTGATGCTTATGCTCTCAGTGGATGAGGCATACTGAAAAAGGAGGCCTTGGCAATTACCTGGACATACTGTCCTGCTTCGGATGTAATTGTAATGAAACATCCACAGGACAGAACTAAAAGTAGCACTGCCAAGATCAACCTACCTCCGTGGAGGAAGAAAGAAAAATTGCTTATGTATGTAATGCTGGTAGGGAATTCAACGGACTGGCTAATGATCAGGTATCTTTAGCAACACATCAGAGATTGTGCCCAAGGAATCAACGTAGCCAGTATAATCCACGACTACTTGATTTAGAAAGAGCGTAATCAGATAGGGCGTGTAAGAATGAGCCTAATTCCCCTTACCTTCTCTTTGTGACATAAGAATGCTTTCTTCATCCTTTGATCTCTTAGGGAAATTTTGGTTCATTTCAAATCCATTCAAATTTTGGTCTAACAAGCTTTAATTGGATGTTCTAGGAATATACCTCAGGGTCGTTTTATGTGGAGATGCAGCCTAATGCAGTATAGCGTTCACTTTCTCCCCTTTCCAAAGACATTGTTTTGAAATACAGATTTGAAGATGTATTTTAATGTGGATTCTTTTTGCCTGAAGCAGCAGTAAGATCTCTGCATAACAGAAATTATAAATTATTTGCACATGTGTTTAGAAATTTATGACATCTCGGAATGAACTACTAAGAATAACAAAGTTTGTGCTTTTACTGGGCATAGCTGCGTGGTTGGTTTGACTGGGTGAATATTGTCAAGGACTGTCTGTGTCTTTAGAATAAGCTTAGAATTACAGAAAATTAGAATGAATTTAGAAGCTTTCGTGAGTAGCCATTTTCCACCTTTGGTTTTATTGCAGGCTTTGTGTGTTCAGATTGCATCACTTCTTTCTTTTTTCTACCTACTTTCTTCATTTAGGGTTTCATTCTTCTTCATTCTGTATTTCTTCCATATATTTTCTGGGCAAGCTTTCATGCCATGCCCCTGCTGTTTAGCCATTCATGTTCATAGAGTTCAGTTCTAGCCCTTTTAAAAAATAAAACCCAGCTGAGGTCAAACCTGATAGTAACGCTTTGATGCTTGCTGCTGTAGCACATCGTTCAAAGTTCGGTTCCCCACAGCTCTCTCCCCTAAGAGGAGTCTCTTCATTTATTCATATATTATTTAGCTGGTGATTTGAGTAACAGATGTGTATAGGGGGGTATTCATAATTTATTACCAAGAATGAACAAACCATGGCCTGTGGATACTGAGGACAGACTAAATTCGTTGGGTTGTTGCGGGCAGTGGTTTCCCTTAAAGAGATGGCTGGAGAAGCTTGATGAAGCCATTTATTTGAATCTCTGTAGTTTCACCAAACGTGAAATGTTTGGTTGCACATAAGTTGCATTTTACTGTTTTTCATTTCAGATCATACTACAGAAGTATTTCACAATGTTGAAATGAATCTATTTCTTCCCTTTTGGAACTAAACATGTTTATTTTTTGTTGTTCTGAAACATCTCATTTAAGGTTATTTTGCTTAGTATATGTTGTGATCCTGTGTACTTTTAAAGTCAGTAACTATTATGACTTGACTATATATAAACCAAATTTTAGCCTAAAGTACATGTATGATTTTGGGCATTTGCTGTTGCAGAAATCATGGAAGAAAACCTTTCCAATCTTCTCAGAATTCTCTCCTGCAGTACTCTTCACTGGTATTTCTGATATCTAAAAAGTGCTGAGAGATATTCTAGGCAAATACCTTTGTTATAAGGAAGGAGATTTGTAACAGGAGTAGAATAAACCACTAATTTGTCCCACTGTAGCATTTTAGCTAATCTCTTGTGGTGCTAGTCTGAATGTTGGTTTTGGAGGCTGGTTAATCTTCAGGAATACAGCAACTGATGTCGTTTTTATTATTATTATTATTATTATCATCATCATCATCATTATCATCATCATCATCATCATTATTATTTTAGTTGGGGGCTCTTTGTGGCTTGAGAATTATTGTGTTTTCAATTCATCCAGTGGCGTGATGGTAAATCAAACTGAGGATTGCTGAAGCACTGTTATTTGGTGAGGCATTGTGTTACATAAAACCAGCATAATGATATGATATTAAACTTTGGAATTTGTGGTTTTATTGTACCATTCTAATTGTGCCCTGTAGCTTAAGTGGGATGCAGTAAAACATCGTCAAGGTGAATTTCATTATCATCTTTTGGTGTGTTTTTCTTCACTGACATGCTACCCAGTTTTAAGCAGAAAAAATAAGAAACCCCAAGAAGTAGACAGAGAAGCAGCCCTGCTAGTTTGGAACAGGAGTATCCTGGAATATTCAGACCCCAAGCAAGAGCTATGTGCTGTTAGCAGGCATTTTAGCAGTCACCAGGATACTCTTGCATGTCGAGTTTGGGGATGCAAAGCGGTCGGAGTCAGTTGGCAGGGAGGGGTTCATCCTCTTCAAAAGGCCAACCTTGCTCCAAGGTAGTGAAAACAGCATGGGAAACTCAACCTATTTCCATTCATATGATAAAAAAGTACCTGCTGTTTCCTCGTGGGGTGGCTGTAGCTTTGTGTGGGGTGCTGGGGGAGCTGCATTGCCGCATTGTGTGATAGGAAACATCAGGGTAGTGTAGCATATAAAGCTGTCTAGGACTGAAAACTACTCCTAGTACGTATTTTCACTTGGGTCAGATATGCAACAAAGTGCATCAGACTTTTAAAATAGCTGGCTGCTATCACAGATCTCGGATATTTTATTTACATCGTTGAGAGCATCTCAGAGGCTTCTGTGCACGGTGAGGCATAAAACTGCTGTCATCTATTTTACATGTGGGAAACAGGTATGGAGAAAATCAGGCTAGCTAAACACTTTACTCTCCTACTGGAATAGCTACGGCTCAGGAACTGGAAGAGGTCTGGGACCTGAAGAGATGTTGTGCTTGGTTAAGTACTTATTTTACTCCTGTGAAGTGGCTTTGTTCTGAAGAAGAACCAGAATAAAGAATGTTTTAGTCTACAGCTTGTAGCGTAGGGACAGTCTGTGGGGTTAATGCAAGGTTATCAAGGCAAAAGCAGATAACTGTAATCTTCAAGTTACTGTACAAACTGTTAGAATGCTTTTTTAACTCTGTTCTCCTCAGCATCTTGTATTCATCCCCACTTCCTAATTCAGAGAGGTAAAGCAAAGATCTCTTCCTCTGGCAGTGACATGCTCTGAGCTGCAGGTAATGTTGCCTTAGTGGGTCACTGTTACACCGTCCCGCACGTCATGCAGCCCACGTGCCATTAGGTGCAGTTGTATTTAAACCAGAACTGAGGCCACTGAACTCGTTCCTGTCAAAGCTGCTGCATGGTCTTGGCTGTGCATGACTGTAGTCTAGAGAGAAAAAAAAAACACAATGCTCTCATTCTGTCATTCAACGTGATAAAATGCCAGCCTCTAGAGCAGCGTCTGCTTGTTGTGCTGCTCCACAAATGATTAATCTTTTTCAGTGTTTTTCCCTGTTGGTGATACTTGGGAGCAAATTTGGAGAGAATTCCTTTTGTCTTCTGGGATATATTTGAGGTTATACAAAGAAATAAGTCTCCTTCAACATGTGTGCCCCCAAACATGCCTCCAGATAAAAGGCCTTACTTGGTGACATTCGTTCTCAGCAGATCCAGTAACTGGGGAGATTGCTTGCAGAGCGCTTCCATACAGCTTGCTTTTATTTTTAATACAGCATTTCTCATTCTGGAGATAAAGAAGTCATATTTTGCATATTAATAGAGGGCTTTTTTTTTTTTTTTTTTTTTTTGATAACAGAGATCAAAATGTCACTTAATTCTGCTTGCACGACAGAATGTGTATTTAAAATCAGTGTCACTTTATGTAATTCTACTTTGGAATCAGAATTAGTACAGTAACAGTGATGTCTGCATGTACATGTCTAAGACAGCAATTACTGAACCACAGCAGCTTCTTTTATGAATGCTTACCTTCTAAAGGCTGAAGAAGGACATAACTCGTTGTCTGAGCAGGGCCTACCTGATTCCTGAGGACCAAACGACACAGGAGAGCACATCGTGAGCTGGAATCCTTGCCGTTCCTTTTCAGCAGCACAGCAGGAGTGACCTGTAAATGGGAGCGAGTCTGCCACTTTGTAGGCAAGCTGGCATGGAAGATGTTATGGAGCTGCTTGCGGATGACAGGGCAAATGAATACAATTACTTTCTATAAAATGGACCTGACATTTTGTGGTAATAGTCTCTGACTGACAGCTGGGAGCAGAGAGGAAGGTGAACTAGTTTTCTGCTATAAAACAGAGCTTAAGACATGAGCCGTATAACAGTTTAAATTCCACATCTCTCTGCATCTTGCAGAGAAACCTAATTTTTTAAATCTCCACAGGCTTCTCAGAGGCAGAAGATGCTAATTTTAGAAATGTGGCAGCTCGTCTTCCTCCCCACCCCCTTCTATTTGCTGCCAGAATGTTTAACAATCCAGTAAACAAGCTGTAGGGAGGAAAAAAAAAGGGAAAAAACTCCAGAGCTTAGGGTATTTGCCACTTGTCGTTGGCATTTCTGGGGAAGGGTCTGCTCCCCACTCCCTTCATGTGTCTTGAGTTTGAAAGCTATTTAAAACCAAGGAGTAACAACAGTTCAGCTGACAGCAAAAAGGAGCATTTAAAGGGGGAGTATCCAGGACTAGCAGCCTCCTCCCAGTGACCTGTTTAATTCCACACCAGTGTTCAGGGTAATTTAAATTAAAGCATTGCAGAAAGAGTTCTTGGAAGTGAAGAATCAAGCCCTAAATTTTCAAGTAGGACTTGGATATCTTATTTTGGATGTTCATCTGTACTCTCACTCTGCAAATTGCACCCTTCTCTGCACATTATCTGTTGAACTGTATACTTTAATTTCTGTGATATCAAAATGCATTGAGACTTTTTGCTCAAAGTCCCTGTCTCTGTTACAAGTAGTTGCAGGTATTTGTAGGCTCCTGTGTTCACCTTTACTGTATACAAGTCACAGAGTAATGTAGCTAAGGAATGCATGAGACCATCTTCTTTTTGGTCTTGTTATAATTCTGCAGCTGGTGCTGCTACTGGACTTCATTAATATATTCGTATTATTTCATTTACATCAACATTTCCTTTCTCTGGCCAAGGTTTTAACATTTTTTGATTAAATTATGAGAAGTTTTTGCAACCCAAGTAATAGGAAGATGTTTCTTCTCATGTACAGACAGCCGATATGTTCTCTAGCAGAACATGACCGTGTTTTGTTCCTGCTGTCATTAAGATTGTGTCATTAGCAAAGGTCTATCAATTCACGTACACCTGAGTAGCACATACCTAAGTTGGTACCATTGCTGCAAAACTTTATCTCAAGTTTGTCAGTTCAGCAAAAGGGGGGGAGCTCATCCCAAGAAAATGTGGTTGTAAGCTGGCTTACCACTTGAGCTGTTGAACTGAAAGAAGGCAATGACAAAAGAACAGGAGTGTAAGTAAATTTGGGACGTGAATGCCTTGGAATTCATGGATCCACATTCAGTTGCCACAGGCTGTTTTTCTTGAGCCAACTCATCTCCCCTCTTTATATGCCAAAAGAGTCTGAGCTGGAAGCCAGGTTTGGAGACTTCTCTCTAAATCTTTCCTAAGTGTTACATGTAGAAACCAGGTACTCAGAAAAGTCAGATTGATTTGGCCTGTCTGCTTTTAATAAGCTGACAAATATGCACATTGAGTTAAACTGGTGGGAAGTAAATGTGGAATGTTGATACTTCTCTCATTTAGATACATGAATAGGCATTGCTAACTGTATTTTCTACTTACTCAATGTTTAATGGTATTACATTGCAATACTAGAAATGGTATTGGCATATCAGGATAAAATTGTGTAGAAAGTTTCTCAACAAACAAGAAATTCTGTTGTTGTCGATGGAGCTACTTTGCTGTAGATAATGTCAATTCCAGACTGTTCTGCACATTAGCAAAGAGTGAATTAGTTATTCCATGGAACCTGTTAACACTTCCCACAAAGTACTTTAAATTAAATCTCTGGCCTTTTCATATTTGTGCTGCTATATTTCTGTATTTGTACTTCCATATATCAAGTTGTGCATATTTCATGTATGTGCTCATTGCCCTGCTCCAGGTACAGTGGCATGGAAATCTGCATTGTAACAGCTGTTCCTCATGTTGCTTTCCTTATTCTAACAACAACAGCTGGATGCTCTAATTAGGGAGCTTTGAATTGTTTGCCTTTCACCTGTAATGTAAAAATGCAAATTCTGTTGGAGTTTCTTTATCTTCCATTGTAGTAGAGCTGGCTGTGGCAATTCATAGTTGATAATTTCAGCTTCAAAACAAAATCTCACGTGCTTACAAATTCCTAACGCTTCAGGAAGTCTGTTTTATTCTGACCACTGTTGTGGGCACTTGGATTTGTATATGTGTAAACAAAAGAAAGTTCTAGGAAAGCATTTAAATTAGGCTTTTGTTGTTACAGATATAATCAGTGTGACTAAATGTTTTTTGTGTTTATTTATTTATTTATTTTTTTCTGAAACAACATATAGGTGCATTTTCTCTTTAGGAAGATTTCTGTATTTAAGCAGAAAATGCAAGACAGCGAAGCATTCATTACATTCAGAGCACGTAGATAATAAATCTGCTCAAATTAACACGCATCATAATCTTAAACACCCTCAAGTGTCTGGAAAGTTTAACAAAGCGTGAAAGCTTTACCTACTTAGCTCTTTTACAGAGCAATGCATTTCTCTTTTTCAATTTGTTTAGAACAATGGAGGTGAGTGCAACACAGCTGCTTTTATATATAAGAACACAGGTCGTCTTCTACTCCTAGTCATTGAGACTACCCCACTATGTAATTTTTCAGCCCTTCCTGGCTTGACTGCCTGAAAACTGCAGTGTTCAGAAATCACAGGAGCAGCTGCAGATTTTGCTCCAACTTCTGCAAAAAGTGTAAACTATCCCCCAAAAATGCTTTTGCTTAAGCAAGGTGGAGCAGATGATGTGTCTCTCACTTTCAGGTTTTTACTCATAACTCTGCGAGCATATTGGGCACTTGTTTATAGGACACGGTAGGAAGCAGAACTACAGTGTACAGGCGTACTGGGTGTGTTGCTGGGGCTGTAATGCCACAGAGTACTCAGCAAGGCAGTTCAGAGCTCAGCAGGATTGGATAAGTGGGGTAGATAGCTTGGTTCTTAAGGCTGTCTAAGACCTGAGATCCATTTGAACCCGTCCTTTTTGTTTTCTTCTATTGCCTGAGACCCCCTCTTTGGTTAGGCACAAGCATCTTCTGACTTTGGCCAATACAGATTTTCTCAGATGAACGTGGATTCCCTGAAAACACTGAATGGGCAGATGAATTTGTGGGTCTTGGATGAAGAAAATCTGCCCATGAAGTATTTAAATTATTCTCATCTCTAAATTAGAAAAGGAGCTAAGATGAAATTATAGAGCTGGCTCTTGCTGGTTCCTCAACAGCCTTTTCTATTCCCAGGCTTGGAGGCCCAGGAGCGTAGGGCAGCCGTGAGGGCAGAGCAGTGAGCCTGCCATGGCTGCTGCTGAAAGGAGCGAGCTCTGCTGTCAGTACTGATTATGGGAAGATTGTGCATTAGGTTAGTAGTTCGTTTTCTTGCCTGAAAAATAACACAGGCTGTTCTTGAACCTACAAAATATCACATCAATAATTTGTTTTCCTCCTGATCTCCAGCATGGTGCTGTTGATGGTTATGATACATTGTGAATTATTAGTGTGATACTACGATGGCATCTTTTTCTATTTTGAAAACCTTTTACTTATGGGGTTCCACTCCTGCCAACCCTCACATCAGAGTATTTCTCCCTTCCCTGTCCCAGCAGCCTGTGGCCACTGCCAGCCCAGCATGGGTCAGGGATGCTGCAGGAGATGGAGTGGCTTCAGTAACACTACCACTCTGCTGACAAATGTGGCTTTTACTAGGGACCCTGGGCTAAATTTAAAAGATTCTTTGTGGCCTACAGAAAGTAATGTGGGTTTTAGAAAGACTTTAGAGCAGAGCCTGTTATCAGAGACTCCCGTAGGATTCTGGGAACTTTGAACAAGAGGAGTTGTCTTTAAAACTGATCTAAAAGTTGCACAAAGCAAAAATAGAGATGGATGAAGCTTCACAGCACTCCAGCCACACTGATTAAGTTCTGGTGTGTGCACAAGCTGTTCCAAACCTTTCATTTGCTTTTGATAGAAAAGTGCAGAGCACCGTGTCATGACCTTAGGAGCCAGGCATCTAGGAGAATCAGGGAAATTGCAAACCGAATCTGTTCCAGATTAAGTCAAGACCAAATGGAGATTGATTTAAAAGTGTATATATACTGTTGCCTTATCAGCAGTGCCAGAGGGAGAGGATTATTACCTGTGGGGAATTATTATAGGACAAGAAATGAATGGGTACCTGGCAAGCTGGCAGATACTGGCCTTATTTACATTTGCTCTTCTCAAGACTAGATGGTTAGCACAAGAAAATCAAAGGAAATGTGTACTTCAGATTAAAACAAAACAAACTATTTCTGCACTGGCTTGTGCAACCCTGTGGCACCATCAGATACAAAGGCAGAACGTCACTTTACTGCGTGTGGTTGGATTTCCTGTTGACTGAGTAATAAATGTGTGGAAGGATCCTATGGCTTGCTGATCTGATTATGTTCATCTTCGTAACTATCCATAAACATTTGGCAATAAAACTTTTATTTCAAACTTTCCAACTCTTCATATGATAAACGAATGGAGATTTTGTTCTGTCTTAGCCACCTGCTGTTTCCTCCTGTGGTAAAGTACATTCGTAGCTATGGGAACAAAAACTGAAGAACTCTGACACCCACATGTGCTGAAGTTGATTTATAGAAGGGCGTGAAGTGGTGCCATGAATTGTGAGGTATGGAACTCGCTGGTGTGGAGTTGGATGGCTCTCGGTGAGCGCTCGGTGCCATGCTGTCAGAAGTTATTTGGAAGATCTGTGACGTTGTGGATGTTATGTTCTCCGCTTCGTCTCCATTGCACTAAAGCAATTGAAAAAAAAACAAAACCAAACAAAAAGCTGATGAATTGTGCATTCGAATGCTTTGCTGATGCATATTCTGTGACCCTGTTCTAACTGCATAGTGAAGCTTCCAGAGATAAAGTATTTTATTGAATAGCGATGATGTATGTTCAGAATTGGTACTTAGTTACCATTTTCTAGGCTCACATTTGGGTAGTTGACATTTAAAATCAAAACTAAACTGAAAACCAACAAATTTTGATTGAAATTGAGTGGCTGATCAGTTAATTAGCCTTTTTAAAGAAAGGCAAGATCATTTGTAACATTTACATGGATTATTTTCCAACAGCCCAACAAATCAGATACAAATTTCATCACATTTGTGCTCTTCTCAATGGATGTTGATTCATACTCATCATTCATTTTCATGCTGGGTTTCTTGTGGACTTTAAAATAATTGTCACATAGAAATCTGTTAGCTTTGAAAGATGAACTGCTACCTCCTGAATACTTATTTTCTTGGTATTTTACTTTGAATAATGCTTCAGGTATTGAAAGCCAGGTGCCCTCGTGGGCACAGAACTAAATGTGATGTCCCTCATAAATGTGTTTATATCCGTGGGATGCACTGTAGGAAGAGTGGCTCCCGTGAGTATTTGATGTATTCATTCGGAATATATACAGCTGCTACACGTACTTTGCCTTTAAAATATTCCGGTCTGATCTAGTTTTTGACTTGCTTTTGCTGAGGATTGGTGTATTTTAATAGCAAATAACTCACCAGCGCGTGAAATGTGCACTGCTTTCTGTGTAGGGACTTACTGCTTATCCTGGAGTAACTGGTACCTCGGCAGTCAAGCAGGCTGTGTCTGAAATGATCGTCTTGTTCAGGAGCTTGGAGGACGTCTGCCAAACCTCAACCGAGTATGCAGCATGTGTTTTTTTGTATGTAAAGTTTCATGGTGATGTGTGCAGTATCTTTGTGCCTCCTGCCCTGCCACTGTCTTGTGTGTTGTCAGCCTGGGTTTGCGTGGTATAGGACAGCAGCGAGGGTCCTGGGTGTTTGCCCTGGGAAGTATATATTAAATTGCAGTGGATGCAACAGAAAGAAAAGGAATGCAATGTGATGGAAATACAGAGTGCCCCAGGGGGCTCCTGCTGTAAATGCTCCTGAAGTGCACCTGAACCGGGTTGCTCTGGAGATGGTATCTCAGGGGATATACAGTTAGTAGTGAAAAAGAATAAGCAAACAGAATGTTTTGCTGAGCATAGGCGCGGGCCAAATCCTGGAGTTGCTTGTTAGATGGCGAGGACAGTGGAATTCATGCCTAAATGAGAGGTGTAGAGTTTTCATGTCAGGTCCTGCAGACTATCGATCCGTCTGGAATGCTGACTGGTGCCTAAGGTGCGAAGATGAGATAGCATCGAGGCTGAGCAGGGCAGTCTGGCTCTCACAACTGGAAACTATGAACGAGACTTGACATTTCTGCTGTGGAAAGACTGAATCAGATGAAAGGTAATTGTAAGCATTGCACAGCCACTCAGGTACTTCAGCAGATCGAGACTGGAGCCTGACGCTTACAGGGCAGCATGCCGATGTCAAACGGCAGAAATGCATTGACCTCACTTGCTGTGGTTGGCGTGGAGGGGTAAAGAAGAACAACCGTGTCTGAGAGCTGCAGGATGAAGGGCGGCAGCTTCTCCAGCAGCTGTGCTCTGTGTTTTGAGCTGCCTACTCATCCCTCTCACCCTGTTCCCTTGCATCAGTTTTCCTTATCTAAAGGAAACTACATTTTCCATTCGTCAGGCTTGTTTGTTTAGATTTCAAGTTCTCAAAGGCACAAATTGTCTTACCCTGTGTATTTCAGTGGCACATAAGCAGGCAGGAGCTGTTTCTAGTTGGGATTTCTTAGGCAGCACCCTCATACTAAGATGCACCTTGAGAATTCTCTCTAGAATTTAGGCAGACCTGAAAGTGTTGCCATCTTGTGTCTGGGGACACAGCATGCAGTGAAGTGCATCGCTTGTTGGCCATTTTCCCTAATTCTTCATTAATCTTTCTCTGCAAGTTAATGAGGGAGATACATTGTCTTTGCCAAGAAAAGGAATCAGAAGTCTGAAGACAACAGCTTGCAAATTTTTAATCAGCAACTGTAGACTTGATTTCTCAACCTAAGCAAGCATGGGAGTATACCTTAGCAGTATGTGGGATGCTGTTTGAACACAGGGGAGGTATTCAAACAAACAGGAGATTATTTTTTTTCCTTCTCAAATGAAGTAGCTCCCCATTAATGTTGGTTTCCTACTGAATGAAAACCATCCCTCAGGAATTACAAGTGAGTTATCTTTTTTACTCATTTCCTAACATACACAAGCATTTCCTTGAGTGCTTTTTTTTTTTTTTCTTGGAGTGAAACAAAATAGGTGCATGTATCTTATCTGAGAGTGGGGAAGCAAAGAGTTAATAAAAGATTATCCCAGGTGGCTGAACACTTGAGTTGCAGTGAAAGGCTGGTAACATTCATTTAGCTCCTGTGCTGGTTTCTACCTGTCAGCAGCTCCTGATACACTACTATACAGGGAATAAAAAATGAGCTTGCTCAGACCAGAAGCAGCCAGCATCCTTAGGAACTTTCTGATGTTGCATTAAAGACCAACCTGCAACGTTATTTTTTATTATTTAAAAAAGGCTTTGGAAATATCAGTGATGTACATACGGTCTTTGCTGCTTCCTCTGGTATTTTGTTCACTTGATTCTCTCACTGGAATATGGATGATGCAAGCACCATTAAATGCCTCAGCCCAGATAAAGGTAAGGAGAAATGTTATTTTAACCACCTTAATATTACCTTAAACCACCTCTAGAGTGAGTTACACTATGGAGAAAAATAGAGTTAAGAGAGCTTTTTTGGACGCTTGTTTTGTAATTCAAACTTAAACCCTTAAAACAAATACATAGCAGTTTCTTAAGGCAGCCTTTTGCTGTACCATGCCTTTGCCTCCTGTTACCTCCAAACCTTAAATAATACATGTATTTCCAATGGCTGCTGCTTCCTGCATGAGTGCAAAGAGGCACCAGGTATATTTATGTCCCTTTTCTGCTTGCTGAAGTAGCTAGCTGTCACCATAAAGAAAGGCTTTCTATTTTTAACCATAGACCTTCTGCTACCCACATTAGAAGAGAGAAAAGAGACTCCGGTATTATTGCGAGTCAGCTGTATTGTGTTTAATATGTGATTTGCTTCTAATTAGATGGCTTCTTTGCACCCAGCAAATGAGTGCATAATATCAATTTGGATTGACGTTGTCCCCGGCGGAGTTATACCGGGGATGAATTCAGTCCTCCAGTCCCCTCTGTGATCTGCCTCAGGCTCTCATAACTCTGCTGCAGAAGTTATCTGCAGCTGGAACTTGGAGGCCAAACCTCTGGCTTCTGAAGAAATTTGCAACAATTCAAGACCAATTCTCTAAAACCCTGCTTTTATTTATGAAAAGCTTTATCTTCTAGTTTATTTATTTAGGCAAATATTGGCAAAACCCTTAACTGCGGTATATTTTAATTTAATCAAGTGTCTACTTGCTTGTCTGTGCGTATTTTGTATTTCATGCCTATTAAGCATGTGGTTTTGTGATAGTTACACAACAAGCACTGTGGCTCCGGTGTGTTGAGAAAACCTGCTCCGTGTGTGCTGGGTGCTGTTCTTCCAACACCTGCACAGCTGCGGAAAGCCGAGCAGGAACTGCCTCCCGGTGTTTCCAGCTAGTAGAGTACATCGCGACATGCTCCTGAGTGTCCTGCCGGATCTGCTGGAGGACACACTCGCTCAAGTTTGCTTTCCTTTTGTGATGTTTGCTTAAGGATCCTCACCAATGCTGTGCTGCTGCCAGGTGGTGTCGTTGTAAGCTGGGTGCTGGAAGCACACTTCAAAGAAATGGGGTGGCTTAGAAGAACAGAGCTTCCAGGAGCTGAAGCTGCAGGCAGAACTTTTAATAGAGTTACTTTTTGAAGGGTGGCCACCTTCCTGCTACTCGTGGTCTCAAGAGGAAGTGCAGTTCCCCTCTCACTTGGTGTGAAGTGGTGGTGATGCAGTGTGGCTGCTGTCCTTGGGGTGAAAGTGGTCTCCACTTCCCCGTATGAGGAGGCCTGTGTTTGTGGTGAGCTGGCATTTGGTTACGAAACATCTCTTCCCATTGCCTTAGTTAGATCTGGAGCTGAGATCTGATGTCTTTCACCTGGAAAACAGAAGTGTTCTGCCTTCAGATCATCTGCTTGACATCAGGGCGACCTTATGAAAGTGACATCATTTAAAACACATCATTTAAACACATCATTTTAAAATTTAAAATTAGCTTACGTGTTGGTGGGTGACCGTATTGCATCGCCCTGGGACGGCCTCAGTGCACTCATTGTCTGTTGATGTTCCTATTTATGAGGGAGAGGAGCAGCTTTTCTTTCATTGATTTAGCAAGAGATTTAGGTTAAATATAATTAGGTCTGGAAGATGAAAATGTGGCCAGAACTCAGCTGAAGAAGCTGATACCTCCAGCCTTCTTTGCTCCACGTGCGTGAGTGCAGTGGAGTGAGAGGAACAGTGCACATCGTATATTTGTTATGTAAAGGAAGGATCGGTGAACTAATTAGGTTAAAAAGGCTTATTTTTTTATTTAGAAAACACTTCAAGCCTGATTGCTTACTGACTCGCACCTTGTGCAGTCCATTGCACTTGTAAAAAGCAATTGAAATATGTATCTGAAGCTTAGTTCTTGACTCGTATCAGTGGAAGAGCTCATCAAGCCCACTTCTCACAAGCAGAAATGACGACAAAGTCGTGCTTTGCAATAGAGATTTGAAATTTGCTGGAATGTGCCTTTGGCTTTCCTTATGCAGTCCTACCCGTTTGTTACTGAAGAAATAACATCAAGTAACTAACATGAGTCTACAAGTATGAAACACTGGGAAGTAGAAAATAGGGTTTCTTTCGGAAAGCGCAGTGATTTGCCGTACTTCTCACGTAGAGAGACATTTATCCAATTAACAGAGGCCTTTAGCATAGGAAATGATGAATGTCTCGCTTCTAAGACACTTCTAACAAGGAACATTTTAGCCGTGAGTCCTTGTCTAATTCTAGGTGTGTAAATTGGGAATTCTCAGTTGAGGAATTGCGTTGTCCTTGGTATAAATCAAAAGCAGCTTCTGTCTACGGCAAGGCATAAGGGAGGAAGGTGTTGCTATGGCTTGATGCACATACCAGTTCCTTTCAGGACTTCAGGAGGTGAACGTGAACCTAGCTCAGCTAGCAGGGGCGGCAGAGCACAGCTCAGCTCTCTGGCATGATGTGGCCAGGCACAGAGGGCGGGTGGGCCAGCCCTGTACGCAGCAAAGTTCAGAAGCATCATTAAATGTGGATCCCTGTAAAACGTTTTCCCAGGAGCTTGCTTTCAGAGGTGAGCCTGCAGGCCGGCTCCTTCCAGCCTTGCAATGCCTGCTCGCCTCCTGGTTCTGCGCCCTGGGGGAGCGAGGCTGGCAGGCTGCTTTGGGTCAGGAGGGAGGGGATAGGGAGACCACAGCTAAAAATAGAAATAACCTTTTCTGTAAAAGCCCAGAAGCAATTACTTCCTGTATCTTTACTGAGTCCAAGACTAAAAAATATTGGGCAATAAGCAGCATTACTGACCTGCAGCCTTCAGGTGGCCCTCAGCTTGCCAGCCCTGTGCGGATGCTCCCTGGGCACTGCTTTTCAGCTTCCCCCTTGGGAATTTCAGCGGGTGGTTCCTGCATAAAGACAGAACATAATTATGATCATCTTCCAAGCCTGCAGAAAGACTTGCAATTAGCTTCTGAGATGTGCAGATGCTAGGTTCTGTAGAGTGATGTATTTTTGAAAGGAAGATGAGAAGCCGATGAGTGAACATGCTTTCTCAATATAGTCACAAATGTTAAAAATGTTTACGACAAAAGATGAAATCAAACCAATCTCCTCTCACCCTCCCCCCCCAAAAAAAAAAAAAAAAGAAAAAAAAAAAAGAAAAAAGAGAAAAACACAACTCCAAAGTAATTGGAGTGGAACTTGAGGCAGGGATCTCACATGAAAGTGCATTTGCCTTATTTCAGCCTCCAGAGGACTGTTAACCTCCACCCTGCGCAGCCCGCACTGCAGTAACAGGCACCACTGGATATGTCAGTGCCCTCCATCTCTGAAATCAGGTTTCTGTCTTCATGGCTCAGAGCACTTCATGCTCATGTTCAGAAGAGAGGCCGACTGCGTGTTGTGGACTGTGGTGTACGTTCGGGTAACATAGTGATTGCTTTACCCGTTCGTTTCAGTTTAATGAGCAATCAGCCATTAAAATGTTAACAAGGGGCTTGAACGTGAGCTTGGTGTTTTCTTACAAGACAGGAACAAGAAAAAAAAAAAGCTTTATTTTCTGAAAATAGCTGGTAGTTAATGAAAAGGATGCTGTCACCTCCCCACTACTCCTGCTAGTCTAAGGAAAATGTCCAAAACCATTTAAGTCCCTATGAAAGTGTTTCCTTGTTAACAAAGTTGAAAGCCAAAACATGGCTCTGAGCTAAATCTCATTTTCTTTAAGTTAGTGTGATACTGAAATGTTAGATAAATAATTCTTGTTTGTTGTGCCTGTTGGCAGAGGCTGGCTGGAGCTCTGCCATGGCCCCTGTGATAGGGAAGGGCCATGCCTGATCATTCTGATTCCCAGTAAGAAGCCACAGGGATGGGAGGCCGATACGTTCCTGTACTGAACTTCCTGGGCACAGGACTTCTGGGCTCCCAGGTCATTTAAATACAAGCCGTCTGCTTTCTCATTTTTACACCGACGATCTGGATAGCTTGCTTTCAGCAACGGATGGGCTGACCAAGGGGCTGCAGAGGAAGCTGGCCACTCTCACTGGTTTGGGAGAAGTTTGGGATTTAGAATGAACTCCTTGTGATGATCCATCTCAGTAGCAGATGTCCTTTCTTAATGCCTCTCAGTCTGTCTGGTTTCCCTGCACCACCCTTTGAGTTCTGGATTCTTAAAAGTATTTTCTTAGAAGGTGCTCAGTAATACCGATGGATATCTTCCCTGCCAACCTGCCTTAATCTCCCTTTTAGTGTTTATGACCCATGGCACTGAACAGATGGTAAAGTGCTGAAAGATCTTTAAATGGAAAGAGTTTAAGCTCTTACTTCTGTCAGTGTGGGGGGGTATTTTCTTGTACAAGCCAGAGGTGACTTTAGAGCAACATCAAGTCTATCTCCAGAAGAAACTTAAAATCTTTATTTTACACTGACATTTGTCTACAGATATACAAAATGTCATCAGTACAGCTTTGCAAGGAAAAAAAAATCAATTTTTTCCCATGAGCTCAAGGGAACTGAACACCATGGAGGGAGACGGGCTGGCTGCTGTGATTACATGGGTGCGGGTGCCGCTAACAAATGCTTACTCACACAAATAAAGTAAGAGATTTGGGGATCAGTTCATTTTAATAATGCAGATTTCCAGGGAGCATTGGGAGGCTCTGGATGTGTCCGTGTCTGTGGTTGGTGAGCCAAGGCAGCTGTGTCGGGGCTGGCCCCTCGGGATCCATGGCCTCGCACACCTGAACAGCGCAGCATTTAGGTAACACCTAATAGCTCGGCTCTGTTCAGAGCCTGTGCCGAAACGCAGCGCTTTGAAGCACGCAGGGTGGGAAGCAGAAGGCAGTAAACAACCGTGCTTCCACCTGCTGCCGCGCGGCTTTAATCCTGGCGGTGGATTTACTGCGCTTAGTGGGCTGCCCAGATGGCCTCGGCCGGCTGCTGTGGCCCCGTGCCCACACCAAAGGTCAGTGGAGCACTTCCTGGGGAGGAGAGGAGCCAGCCGCCCGCGTCGCTCGGGGTCGTGGTGGGGCTGCTGCTGCTCTGAGCGACCACGGGGAGCGTGGTTCTGACCCCGCACCCATCCCGGTTTTCCAGCCTTGGAAGTCAGCTGCGCCAGCCCAAAGGGATTGTTTGGGGAATTCTTAATGCGGCCAATGTGGGGTTTAGTTGCCTGATGAAAATAGAAATGATGACAGATGTTGTCTGTGCGCTGGCAGCATGTACTCGCTGCATCCCTTGTGCTGGGAGGTGAGCGGTCTTCACCCGGTGTCTGTGCCCCCTCTTGGGGTGTGTTGGGCTCGGAGCTGTGCTGTACCTCGGGTGTTGGTGTAGGCTGTGCTGAGTGATGCGCCTCTCAACCAGATGTTTGCTTTTGTTGTCTGCCTTCTGAAGCATCTCAGAACGTGGTGCTTCAGTGCCAGGAGCAGGCATACCACAATGAAGATGAAGACCTCAGGCAGAGGTACCCAAGGTGCAGCGGTTCTGTGATTGCTGCAGGTTTTCCAGGCTTTTTGCCGGTGTTTGCAGGAAGTACAAAAGTGAGGAGAGAAGGAAGTGGGCAGAGAGCACACAGATAAATGGCACTGCACCAGATGGCATCAGGAGCTGTTGTTTCCCCCTTTAATTTTAGTACTTCTGCTGTGGGTTTGCAATCGTTTTCTTGTTACTCTGCAGCCATTAGGAGGATGATTTCCCTGGATGGGAAATAGCAATGCCTGTATTAGAGTCTGTATCTGTGTCACTAATTGCTGCCAATGTGTCTCTAAGTACTTTGGAGTCAGCCCTGGCGATGAGGTCAGGTTGGTAATCTGGTGAAGTGGGTCTGTAGTGTGAAGCATGCCTGTGCAAGGCCAGGCGGAGTGCAGAGCTGTGAAGTGACAAACCTAATCCGGGCGGATTTGCTGGGCAGTTACAGCACCAGGCTGCAATGTTCAATGGTCTGGCAGTCAATCTACCGACCATTAAAAACCAATTTATTACATGCACCTGAGGTATCTTTTGTGCGAGCCTCTGTAGCCGGCCAAAGGAGAGGAGTTGGCTCTGCACGCTGGTACCCGATGTACTTCTGGCTGCACTCAGCTGAATTTACCTCTCATGTTGCCTCTCTTTCGGTGCCTCATGCTTGAATCCTGATGTGTAGAAGGCACTAGAGAGAGTAGAGGCTGGACTAGGTATTGACTTTTCCTCCACTGCAATTTTTAGTCTTTTCTACTGTAAGGACTACATCTGTTTCCCTATGTATTAGATACTTTTTAAGATGTTTCCCTTTCCTCAGCAGTAAACCATGAATGTTGGAAGTGAATTCACTCATCCTGGTAGATTGCATTAATCATAAAACCATTGCTTGGTGAGGACCTTCATTTTACTCGCTTCCCTCTCCCAAACGATATTTTTGGCAAGGTGCTGTGTCTGTGCGGTGGACCCTGGCTCTTCTGCCACTGTTAACGTGAGTAAGTTCTTTGATGAGGCCTTTGTCATTGCAGCATTGTTCTCCAGGTCTCCTGAACTCCCCTTTTAGCTAAGCCACAGGGCAGCCTGCAGGCTCAAACACTGTCGGTCTTCAAATCTTTTTGTGCCATGAACACCCTTTGGTACATTTGGAGAATAGTAAGTTTTAAAAGTGCCACGGGGAAACGTCTTTCATCTGCACATTTTGTCAGGTGAGCGAGACTTTTCTTGGGATGTCAAGTGAGGCAAGAATAGAAACCCGTTTCAATAGGCTTATATCCTAAGTGCTCAGCTCAGTAGTTTAGGAGCTGGGAGAGGGATTAAGTCACGTTTAACCCTTTGTTATTTCCTGTTCCTTTCCCCCGCAGTTACCAATATCCAGCCACAATCAGTACATAGAAGGGCTTGTTAGAACGTTTCATTTTTCTCTGTTTGTGATCATCTTAGCAGGCCTGAAGGATGAGTTGATCGTGTCAGCTGAAAGGATTTACATTAACCTTCTCTTGGTAGGCCTCAGATTGCAAATCTGCCTTTAACTTCAGTGCCAGCTGCTGACATTTTGTTGTGTGTGTAACCTGGAAGGCTGCAAGCAAGCTCTCTGATCAGGCTGCAAGGGGAAAAAAAAAGGAGCTAAACAAGCACCGTACTTCTGGTTTATTGCAGAAGGTTGCCTTAACTCTGTCTCCTTGTAACTGAGACCATCGGCATTGAGTTGTATCTGCAGATAGTTAAGCTGACCTTTGTCAGGTCTCATTCTGGCCCGTGCTAGACCTGGCTTCCTGCCCCAGAGGGCTGGGATCTGTAGGGGCTCGTGCCTGTAGCGTAGCAGTTTGCAGCCCCACATTTACACGCAGCTCAGTGCTGCACAGAAGGCACTCCTCCTCCGATGGCAGGAGGGTGATGGGCTTGCTGTTGTCTCACCAAACTCCTCTTGAGAGAGACATTAGGGGAATGGAAGGCTATTGCCCCAGTGTTGGAACAAAGCCAAAAGCAACAGGGGGTACACAGGCATATTGCTGCCTCTGATCCTTAGCCCGGACCCACTTTTTTTTTCTTCAGGATAAATCTGTGGCCAAGCTCTGTGGCCAGCCTAACATCTGATTGCTGGACACAGGCAGCGAAATAAACATCATGTACTTGGGAGTCAGGCATCTCCACAATTAACTGCGGTACAGCTTTCTCACACCGTGAAAGGAGGAGTGGGAAGCGCTTAATGAGTATGTTTTAAACGGGCAATTTGTGTTCAGCTCGTTGAGCTAGAAGCATGTTGGGCTCCTTGTACAGATCACAGATGGCAAGAGCAATTGTATATTGTACTTAATGCAGATTAAGAGGTTGTGATAACGTAAATGACAGATTTCTGTATCTGTAGTGTATTGGATGCGTTTCAAAGGGAATGAGATAGTGACTTAGTGCTTTTTAAAAATTAATACTTACCTGCTTTTCTCTCTGCCAGTTTTCAAGCATTGTGTTCCTGGTTTCTGTGAGCAGCAGTTGTTCTGTACAGGGTAGCTGCCTGCCTTGGGTCCTAGGAGAGCATCCTCTATGGCGTTGTCTCAGTTTGCAGAGACATTTCTACACAGATTGTGAGATGGAAAGATGACGCTAACTAAGGAAAGGAAAAAAAAAAACGCATTTTTTTTTAACCTTCTTATTTTTCTACAGCTGTAACATGTGTCACCTAAATCCCTTGACTGGATAGGGCAGAACACGGCTTTAGGATTAGTGCATACGATGGATTTAGGATTTCAAGCAAACATGTTGCTTTGTTTCCAGCGCGTCTAGTTTTTCCTGCCTGGAGAGAAGTGTTCCTTCTTTTATCAGGCATGCCCATTAAAATATTGAGGATAACCTTCTGAGAAAAGGTGAAGATTTGTACAGTGATATTTCAAAGAGCTGGATGAGAAGAGGAGGTGATAATTCTTTTGTTTCAGAACTGGGAAGAGAGAGACCGAAGAGCTTAAACACCTCGATACATTCACTGCGCAATGCATGGGTGACTTGGAAGGGCAGGGAGGGAATGGATTGTGCTATTAACTTTGCACTTATTTACTGCGATGGATATTGCTGGTTGTTTCTGAAGAGCAAGTAAAGCCACCAGCAGGAGTGGGACTTGCAAATCCGTCAGTCATCAGATGTCGGAGAGGGATCCAGCCCGCTGCGGAGCCGCAGCTGCCAGGAGGAAGCAGCATGGAGAAGGCAACAACTGTGAGCAGGTTCGGTGGCTCGGTGGCTGCTCAGCACCTGGTAATGTAGCACAGGAAAAGAACGTCATCAGGAGGCCTTTCTGTCCAGAAGTGGGTTCGTCTGCATGCCAGCTTGCCTCAGGGGCCTGAGTCCAGCCTGGGTTGTCTTTAAAATGCTGAACTGAAACTGAGCCCATCTTCCAAGCTAGACACATGGGCACGTCACCCCGAAAGAAAGGATTTTGCTGGTATTTTAATAGTCTGTACCTGAACTAGGAGGCTTGAATGTATTGTGAAACTGCTCTGTAACAGCCTGAACAATACCACTGGATTTTGGAAATCACAAATTATCCTGAAATGATTTTTCCTAACACTATTCCGATACCATTACACTGAAAAATTTGCAACTACTGAACCTTAATCTCTGCTAAGGCCTGCGGTGCTTGTGTTCACTTCTGAAGCTGCCTTTTGTCTCAGAAATGGATGCTCCAAAAAGTCCCTTGCTTCAAAATAAGTTTTCGGTTGCCCGCCTGGCTGAAGAGTTTTTCTGGGTTGGCGGCAGCATCGTCGCTTCTCCTCGATGGAAAATAGGCCATCTTGGTAAGATGCAGGCTGAGTGCCTGATGCTTAATTGCTCAAGACACTATCATCTGGAAGGATTTTATGCTTAAATCTTGTTTAGTGACAACTTGGTCTAGAGCTGGTGGAGAGGAAAATAAGAACTTGAGACAAAGCCCTGGTCCCAAGTTATTTCACAGCATTTAAGTCTTTGCCAGGGTGCTTTTTGGTCATCAAGAACCTCTCAGTTAAGTTTCTGTTATTGTTTTCTTTTAATTTCTCTGGAAATGTTGCTGCAGTGTTGTACACTTCGGCTTGTGTGGACTTCTGAAATTTTCCATCTTCTCCCTCTCTCTGTGTACCCAGGAAGATAGGTTTGCCCTCTGGTCTTAGTTGGAGAATTTGTACAACTCTTCGCTCTGTTTTTTCATGCAATATTTGTCTTGTCTTCCATCTTTGAAGCAAGCTTTTGGAAGTATTCCTGTTGTCTTCTTCCACAGTAGGCCACTGAAGTCTTGTAAGGTTATTTTTATATATACTGGCGTGTAGTTGCAATGTCCTTAAGCTTCACAACTGCCTGAGAAAGGTCACTTTTTGTTTCCTAGCAGCCTTTCTTCTCTAAAGTTAATAAAAGCAGTACAGCTAGCTGGAAATGGCTAGAGAAATACTATTTTTCCTGTTCCAGTAGATGGATTTTAATAAAAGCCTTCCTGTAACACTCGTGCCCGGTGAGGCCATCTGCAGTGGCCTCAGTCAGGAACACCTGTTGAGTTGGAAGCACTTCTTGTCCCACTTGTCACCAGATATTTTCTCAACAAGAGAGTTGCAGGCATAGACAGCTTAGAAACTAATGGGAACTTCTGCAGGGGCTCAGAGATGCAGAAAGAGCGCTGCGGCGTTTCCTCGATCCAGATGGCTGAGGGACTCCAGGTCAGGAGCGATGGAGAGCTGACAGGGTGACTTCCAATTAAGACTTCAATTCCAGCAGGATTTACAGGATCTTTTCTCTCATTAACGTCTCCTTCTGTAGGGGCTGTGCATTTTCGTGACGGGCTCAGTCTTGCATTCCCACTGGTATGCAGCAAAAACACTGTCCCAACCATTGCTGGCAGAATTATACGGATATGTGTTTTTTCAAAGATATTGTGAGATTATTATGATATTTTCATTTTATTTTTTTGGCCAATTAAAAGAATATTAGAGAGTCCTGAAATTTAGTGAGTCTTGAGTCAGTGAGAGCAAGCAGAGGAGTGAAAGTTCTGGCGCTAATACTGAGATGGTTGGTTTAAAGGAGAGAAAAGGCCTGCTCACAAGGCTTTAGGAATGCAAAGTCCTGTGTGTAGACAGAAAACGCCTTGAGCTGACTCTTGACTATGCCACTGCTGTGTGACAGTGTCTGGTTGTCTGGGGTGTTTTGGGTTGGTTGGGGGCTTTCTGTTGTTTGGTTGGGTTTTGATTTTTCTGTGTCTCTGTACCGGACCTTGGTCGTGCATCTTTTGACAAAGCTGTTCTGTGTATAAAAATACTCAAGTGACTCAATCCCTCTAACTTCTCCTTATTTTCACATGCTGAAGTACTCCCACACCTCCCCACATGTACACCAACTCCCCAAAACTCCAAAAGGACAATAACGCTACTGAACCATAAATAAGTGACAGAGGTGAGAACATCTTTCTAACAATACATGTGAAATGGGGCTTTTTTTCCTTCTGTCAGGATAAATTGTAGGGATTTATGATCTGTGTAGTTCTGTTATTAATTGTGTCCAGCAAGACTTCTACATATTGCAGCAGCTCAAATTGAGCACTTGGAATGGGAATGGAAGGGTATGTACCTTGTGCCAATTCTGACCTAGGACTTCATACCTATTAATATGAGAATGGAAACTTTCACGTTTACAGAGTAGTTCACAGATGCCAAGAGTCTGTTTGATTTTGTGATCACATCACATAACCTCTTACAGCAGACAGTACAGGAAAGCTTACCCGTTGACTTGAATTGGTAATTGAGCAGCTTGTTGTTTTTTTCTTTCCTGTAAAGGTGATTTTAAGGGAAACAAAATCTGACTGACTGATATCACTTTATTTTCTTTTCAGTGGAAAGATGTATGAGTTCCATGCAAGCTGGCACCCAAATGATCAAGCTCCGTGGCGGTTCCAAGGGATTGGTCCGCTTCTATTACCTGGATGAGCACAAGTCATGTATTCGCTGGAGACCATCTCGAAAGAATGAGAAAGCCAAAAGTGAGTGTCAGCCACGGAGCCTTTCCTCTGATTCCTCCTAAGATCTTTTAAGCAAGCCAGCATGAAAGGTTTGGTGCAGGTGATCAAGCGAAGTGTACTTGGATTTAAAGAATATATTTCATAATGATTAACAGTTGATGGTTTAGTTTCCTTATTCCATAAGTATGACCTAGTGCAAAAGCAGCAGAAAGCTGCATGTGTTCACAGCTTGTTCACACTTATTTCTTTACATTAAGTTGTCCGTTATTTTTATTTCCAGTGCAGTGCAGCTAGGGTTTCTTTGTGCCGTACACTTTGGAAAGAGGTGATGAGAGACAGTACTGGAAGTTGTGTGTGAGTGGGTGTTGGTTCATTGTGATCCCAGTAAGAAATGCTCTCAGACTGCAGTTACTAGGCTGTTTAAGGAGATGTGTGAAACTGCATGGGCAAAGAAGCAGTACAGGGGAGATGGCATGTCTGGGTGCAACATCAGCTGAAAATTAGTTTGGGGAGAGGGCCTATTACTGTTCTCTCCCTAGCAACTGCTAGTTACCTACTTTTGGTATAGAGACATTCAGTAATGCAATCTTTGTTCTACTAGTCAGTTTTTCCTTTTAAGCTCTAGCCATTTGTCTGTGTATAATGTTCTGTCCAGCTGCACAGTAGCCATACCATAGCAAACAGATGTCTGTTCCTTATAATCTCCAGAGAACAATGGAACAAAGCAAAACAAAATTTGTCCTTTTTTTAAAAAATTATTATTATGATTAGAATTTCTCTTCTCTCAGCTTGGGAACAGGAACATTACAAGAGAAATAAATTGTTCGTGCAATTATTAGATACACAGGCTGTGAATGTTTATCATCTGCACATCTCTACATTAAACCAAAAAGTAGAAGAACTGGAATTTACTGATAAGATGAATCACTGTTCTGACCAACTGCAGTCTTTTTTATGCTCTGTTTGACCTCTCAAAGAGGTGTAAAAATTTTGATCTTAGAGGAATGCGTGGAACTGAATTCTCATCTGTTTTGTCCTTGTACCTAGGGAGAAAGGAAAGTGCCTGTCAGATAAAACCACCTTGCCTGGACTGGGCATGCCTGATCCTCTCTGCCCTTAGCACGAATTAGAGCAGGGATGGTATTCACAGCACGGTGGACTTTGACTGTGGCCCATTCTGAAGGAAATCTACAAGAAAATGGAAGCAAGAAATATTATCCTGTTGTATGAATTGCAGATTGTTTCATGTCTCAGTTTTCTCAGGCTCAAGTAAAATCTGAATCTTACCTAGGCTAATTTTGTTATAGATGATTTTTCTTTTTGTTCAAATTGGAAGGTAGGCTCATTTGTTATGTTTGTGGCTAAGCACCAGTGTGATTCAGCAGTGTGATTAAAAGAGATAACTTGCATCAAGACAAAAAAAAAAAGGGATTTATTTCTAGGACAGTCTCACTGTAAGCCAGCCTTCGTGGATATTCTCCTACAGTCACTAATGAGCTACATGCTTTTGTCATTCTAGTTTCCATCGACTCTATTCAGGAGGTTTGTGAGGGGAAGCAATCAGAGATCTTTCAACGCTATGCTGATGGCAGTTTTGATCCAAACTGCTGCTTCAGCATCTACTATGGAGATCATATGGAATCTCTTGACCTGGTGTCTTCCAGTGGAGAGGAAGCACGCACTTGGATCACAGGTCTAAAATATCTGATGGCAGGAATCAGTGATGAAGACAGCCTCGCAAAACGCCAGAGGACCAGAGACCAATATCCTTTTTATACTGCTTGAAAGAGTATCTCCCAGTGGTGAGGAACAATCAGCAGCATAATGATTCCTTTAAGTATTTGTTTTACTAAAAACAAGCTCTACACTCAAAGCTTCCAAGTGGTTTCTGTTGCAGTCCCTGTTTCCAGAGACTGAAGTGCTTGAAGAGGAGTGGTCTGGGAAAGAGAGTGGACTGAGAAAGGTGACTGGGCAAGAATGGACTGGAATATGTACGGGTATATTCCTTCATCTTTTGCTCCCCGTGGAAGGTTGTCCCTTTTATTCGGTTGTACAAGACAAAATACAATGCAATGTTTCAATTTGCTCAGAAACCAAAGTTGTGTGCAACGTTCTTCTTAGTGTGGGTGAATAGCATGTGTTAAATGAGCACAACAAATCTGGAAACTGCTACAGATATAACACAAGTGGAATTAGTTTGTGTGTTACCTTGAATTTTCTTATATCCCTAGCCTCATTTACATGAAAAAATTCCTATATACATAATGTTCTGTAACGTGCCTTGGTATTCCATTATGGTCCTTAACTCCTGTTCAATGTGGTTGAAGCAGACATTTGATGAAGCAGATAAAAATGGGGATGGCAGTCTGAGTATTAACGAAGTGCTCCAGCTGATGCACAAACTGAATGTGAACCTACCCCGACAAAAAGTCAAGCAAATGTTTAAGGTAAGAAATTAAAAGATATTTTTTTCTAAGAGAACGGTGCTTAAGCTCCTGGAGATTTAACATGAAGCCTTAATAGGAGAGCTTGTAAATACCTCAGCAGCTGGTTCGTTTCCACTCTACTGAGAGATGCTATATCGTGCATTTGGTAAATTGAACAAAGTTCCAGAAACACGTCATAAATAAATTGTTATTCATAGAAAAAAGCATTATACCAGGTACTTTGTAGTGTTATATAACATAAAGACAGTGCAAATGTTGCTTTTTGCTGCATTTGTTGATCTGAAATTCAGTCACATAGCTTCCTCTGATTACATTCCCTCTAGTAAAGTATCCAGTATCCTCTAGTAACTGATACTAATGAAACTCCATGTATGCAGTCTTCCATGTCCGTCATGTTTTTTTCCACTGCTAAAACCTGTTTGTTTGACATTTGGTTTTCTGCTGGCCTTGACACAGTTTGTTGTGCAACTGAACTGTGAAGTTCTGTGTGCTTTTGAATTCAAAAAGTCTGGTGCGTGAAGGACCCAAGCATAAATTGAATCAATAGCTCTTAGTGAACTGCGATGATTTTGTGTCTGAGTCAGGAACATCTTAGCACAGTTTTCCAGCAGCTCTCTATTAAAAAAAAAAAAAAAAAGTATTGGACATGCTGTGAGAGATTGCTTTAGAGAGAACTAAATACTGGGATTTCAGTAGAACTGAAAGGAATCAAATCATATCTGCCAATGGCATCTGGGTTTCTTGTTGTTTTGTTGTTTTTTCGAAGTCACAGTCTAAATCTATTTAAGGCATTGTACATTGCTGAATACATAATTGTGGTTTAGTTATTTGGATGGTAGAGAGATGTTACAGTCCCCGTTCACAAAGCTGAAGCAGAAGTAAGTGAATTGCCTAAGGTCACACAAAGAGCTGTGGCACAGCAAAGGTAATTCTGTTCTCCGCAAGTGCCTGAAGACTGAGCTGTCTTTTATTTTAAACATTTATTGTGGTTGTACAGGTCCTCTGCAGTTTGCAATTGATCTAAGACTGATTAAAGGTTTCTGTAAAGTTTACGTCTTCACTTTTACTTGCAATTGGGATGAATGATTGTGATCTCTGCAGCAGTGCTTGCTGATGTGTTAGCTCCTGGTTGTTTCCACGCCCAACTTTGTTACCTCCAGGGTGTGGGTTGTACCCTGCGAAAGAGTATGGGACATGATGACACTGCAGCTATTTCAGTTTTTCTGATGCAATGTATGGACAGTGTGTACGTATCTTAAGAAACATAATGTACGTGTAGGTGCCTGAAGTCTCACAGATGGAATGGCAACTGTTGGAGCACTGCTTCGTGTTTACTACAAAGTCATGCTAGTCTAGTGATCACGTGAATTTAAGTAATTAGATCTGGGACACGTTCCAGGCTCAAAAGCCATTGAGAATTGTGCATGTGCTGCCTGAGAAAAACAAGGGTTTTTTGCCTGTTACTTTTTATTCCTTTTTTTTTTTTCTTTCATACCATCAGATATTACACTTACGGATGTAGCTCAGTGAAGAAAGTAAATTAAAAACTCATTAAAATCAGTAGATTATAGCAACTCTCTTTCCAGTAGGAGCCATTAGGTTTGCTAAATTTTGACCAATTTTTCTATTAGTCAAATAGAAGAAAGCAGGTAAAACTTTTCTGCGAAAAAACATTCACTCATTGTATGCTGTGTTCTGGCTTTACTGCTTGTAATCAATGATAACTATTATTCATATCAAGTGCTTCGGAAAACATATTAGCAAGGAAGAATGGATTTGCTTTGTCTCCGTGCAGTACATAATTGAACTCAACTGGTCTCAGCTGAAGACATAATTGCTACTGGATAGTTTAGAATCAGAATATTAAGCAGCCTTGAAATGAACAATCAAATTTTTCTGTTAATGAAATAGCTACTCCAAGTATTTTAAGATTAAAAAAAAGGGTACATTATATATAGGCACTGAAAAAAAGTTACCTTGAATATTAATTTTCTAGTTAAAAATAAAAATGGTTAAAAAAATCTTGCCGTAATTACAATGGGAAAAGTGGATTTTAGTAGCTAATTCTTGCTCATGAGTGCTTTCATATTTTCACCTGGGGCTCTTTTCTAAAGGAGCTCCACGATTCCTTATTCTTCCAGCCACATCCTCCATAGCAATGGCAGCTTCAGCCTTGTAGCTGATACAGGCTCTGAAACTGCTGAAGTGGGAGACTGGAGAGGAGAAAAAATCGTGAGGTCTGTCGAGGTGAAAGAGGGGGGCAGGTGCGGGGTGTGCTTTGGGAACGAGGAGGCTGCATAAGGTTTTAAAATCTCTCTGGGTCCATTAGAATAAATTGCAGGGCTGTAGAAGTACTTTGTGCTTGGGCAAATAACTGTGAAATGCTGTTAGCAAACCAGGGCGGAACTGCGCTGTGAGGGCTGCTCAGCGTTGCTGTCCATGGTTGTGAGAGCTTATCGGCAGCCTTTTCCTCAGCTGATCCGCCTGCCCTTGTGTGGCAGTACATGAAGGAAATTCAGTGAAAAATACGAAGATTTGGTCAGTAAGAAGATGCCTTAATATACTTCTAATTTTCTGGCCTGCAATGTGTTTTAACTTGTCTCCGGTGAGGCTGAGCAAAGCAATATGCTGACAGCTCATTTACGGAAAGCACACAGGAATGCTGGCAAAGCATTTTCAGCAAATATGCAAGTACTGGGTATCCTGCTTGGGAAAGTTGCATCTTTCATTTTCATACTTGTCCCCTGGCAGAATTTCCCATTCATTTTTTCACGCTTTTAGGAAATTTTGCAGATTATTAGTTTACAGCCATGGATTTAACAGAGATCCTCCCAAATCCTGGATATAAAATTCATTTTAGAATGAATGAGTTCTAATGATCCTAAGAAAATATGAATGGGTAAATCTGCCAGATATGTGCATTCTCTCTTCTGTGTCCCAGGGTACCCTGTCTTACTTCATTGTTACAGATAGAAGAAGCCCTTCTGGGTGCCCCGTGGAACAAGAAAGGCCGTAAAAGTGGTTTCTTGGCTCATGCACTACTTCATACATTTAAAAAGTTCAAAGGGGAAAGCATTTGTATGACAAACATCAGTCTGTAAATAGGTCTGTTCTATCAGACCCTGCAGTGAGTAGCCATGTCAGGCAGCAACAACCTGCATTTAATTTCAGTGTTGCTTACCCTTGTGCAGGGGTTTGTTTATTTAAAGTTTGCTCAGGCTGCAGCTGGGCAGTCGGGTATCTCATTGCTGTATTGCTGTGTGATGCAGGAGGCCGACACAGACGACAACCAAGGCATGCTGGGCTTTGATGAGTTCTGCACCTTCTACAAGATGATGTCAACACGACGTGATTTGTACTTGCTGATGCTCACCTACAGCAACCACAAGGACTACTTGGATGCAGACGATCTGAGGCGCTTTCTGGAGAATGAGCAGAAGGTAGGCCTGACCCAGGAAAAGCACTCCAGTCTACGTGCCTGTCTGTCTGCCCTGGGCGTGCTTTGCCTTTCTAAAAGGCTGGGAACATGTATGTGAACAGTGAGCAGTTACTCTGATTGTAGCAGCTTCGCTCTGGAGGGCGTGAATGTTAAAAATAGCCAGTTAGATGCCTCTTGGTTTTCACCTTGTAGGCTGGGAAGACTGTTTCCTGAATCTTCTTGCCCTCACTACTTCTTTCTTCTTGTAGGCTCTTTGATTGTGTCCAGAACTGTAATGTCTACAGTTACTTTATTTATCTTGTATTCTTTTAGGACAGTCCCATCAATATCTTTCTCCAAAGTTAAACGTCCCAGTGCAAAGATGTAGCTTTTGGCTCTGCTTTTATCTTAGGGCACAGTCCGCGATGAGACACTGAACTACGTTGTCACCCTTTCTCAGTTTGCAGAGTAGTAGATTATGTTCCCTGGAGCTGCTGAGTGGATTATTTATGTCTGGGAAAGTGTTTTGAGGATATGTAGTAGTGCAAATTAGGTTCTCTCTTAGTGCTTTAACATTGCATGGCTGGAGTGAGTCTTAAAGACTCTCTTCATTGCACTGATCATTATAGGAGTGTGAATCTTTGTAAACCAAGCTGCCTGGAAGTCCAACACACTTACTCCTATCCCAAATAGCCCTTGGTCAGAACAAGTTTGTTTTTTTTTCTCAAAGATGGTAACTTGGAGGGCCAGAAAGTGGCAACGCGTGTGGTATCTGTAATCTAAGAAATGAACAGATGATAAACCCACATCTCTCTGGCAGTTATGATTTTAGATAGAGGGGTGTATTTCTGTTTCATTGGCCAATCGATCCTCCCCATGGTGAGAGGAAAATGAGCACTAGCCAGAGGACACAAATCAGCTCAGATAATCGCTGACACGGACAGCACATGCCTCTAGGGTTTCTCTCCCTTGTCTAGCTCTGCCCTTTCTTATACAGTACATGCAGGGAAAACAAGTGTTCATTCTGTATGTTTGAAGCTGTGCCAGAAAAATCTGTTGTTTCAGAACTTTTTCTTTTGAACCTGGCAAGCCTATAATGTGTGGACAAATAAAGGGTTGGTTGAGTTTTATTTTGTTTTGTTTTTTCCTCCTCTTTCACATTTGTTTGTTAGATTTTAAATTACTCCCAGAAAAGGCATTGATCTTGTAGTAAACATGTTGTAGTTTGATTCCCCCCCCCAAGCAAAGATTTCATGTTGCCAAAACCATCAACATGGACACTTGGCTCTGGTGACCATTTTCATGTGTCGTGTAAAGAAGCCGATGGAATAGATCTGCTTCATCACTTAGGACAGGAACATTAAGTAATAGCAGGGATAATAATTTGATGACAAATCAAGAAATAGCAGGAATATTAAATTATACTGCTTATCTTCCAATATGTTTATAATTCAACTTTTAAGTACAGATAAAAATATAGCTATCATAAATTGCCTTTTTTTGTAAATGTCAGCATTTACAAACATTTTTCCCTTTGTACCCTTTTTTTCAATTGAGCATGCAAAGAGACCTTGAATTTAGCAGATTTTTTCAGCTTTCTGAGAGCAGTATGTCCTGATTTCCTTTCGCCCTGCTAGTTAAAACTGATTTTTCTGCCCACTGCATAAACATATGAGCTGTTTTCTTTTTTTCTTTTAAAGTGAAACTATTTTGGTAATGCAAATTTTGATAAGGCAAATCAATCATTAATTCTACAAAAGAAGAAATCCCATTGGTATGTGACAAAGCGTGTTCAGTTTGAGCACTCTGTGTGGCTAACAATGCTAATCAGATTCGACCTACAAAGTAGACCTCTGTTTTATTGGATGTGATCAGGCAGCTGCCAATAGGACAGAAACTTTTCACAAAGCAGTCTAGTTCTTATCTGACCTGACACTGACTGGCGGGAGTGAGAATCTCCCTGGGTAACTGGAAATCCGTAGTGCCACTATGGATAAGTTGGCCAGTTGATGAACTGTATACAGAGAAAAGAGCTAGGAAAAGCTGTGACTACTAGTTAACACCTCGTTTTTGCTACTTCTACAGATGACAAATGTGACTAAAGAACAGTGCTTGGAAATCATCAGCAAGTTTGAACCGTGCCCGGAGAACAAGAAGGAGGGAGCTCTGGGGATTGATGGTAAGCTGACTGCTGTAGCTGTTGCAGGAGAGGGTCAACAGTGTTTAAATTCTTAAGAGAACATCACGTTTGTTTGGATAGTAGAAAGTCATAGAATTTTATTATGTTGTATAGAGTAGTAGTGTATGGTGATTTTTTTTATTGTCTATTATTTGCTGAGTTGAAATTGGAAGATTTTAGAGGTATGTATCACGATGAAGTAGGAGTCATTACAGGTCGGCTGGAACTGTTTGTGTCTCTATTTGTGCATTTGGAAAATACAATAGAATTGAGTTTTATGATTCCTGCAGGTATTTTTGGAAATTATTTAGACTTTAATAAGAGAAGCAGTCCAATCCCTTCCCTCAACCTGTGTTCGGCCACTGGAAACTGTCTCTAGGCAGTGCAGTATTGTACATCTTTCAACTGATTTCACTGAGGAGTGATGCCAGGATGTGACCACAGATGTCAGGAGGCCTTTATTCACTATTCCACCTAATGTCCCACCATAATCCTTTGAATTGTAAACCTAAAGGTTTAAGTGAAGAGGGGGATGCAAATGAAGGGTGGATTAAATACAGACATGGTTTTTAGGAAAGTCAGAGTGAGGAATTGAACAAAACACCTGGAATGTTTTTGAAAGCAATAATCACAACTGGTCTTTGTGACAGATAGAATACTGTGGTTTTATTTACTTATTTTACTTGTCATGTTCATGAATATGTTGGTAAAATGTCAGGATGCATTTTTAGCCTAGTTTTAGGAAGGCTACAGCAACACAAAGGACAAATTGTATTATTTATGGTACTGTTTATTTACAGGTTTCACCAATTACATGCGGAGTCCATCGGGGGACATATTCAACCCAGAACACTACCAAGTGAATCAGGACATGAGTTATCCTTTGAGTCACTATTTTATTACCTCTTCGCATAATACCTACCTCATGGGAGATCAGCTGATGTCCCAGTCTAGGGTGGACATGTACGCGTGGGTGCTACAGTCTGGCTGTCGTTGTGTAGAAGGTAAAGATCAAAAGGGAATCATCACTACTCTCCAAACTTTTGTTTCTTCTGTAAAGGGACACCTGTGACTTCTGCAGAAGACTTAGGTCCCATGGTCTTCCATAGATGTTATTTGCCTGACGGGTGTCATTGTTTCTATTCTGTAGTTGACTGCTGGGATGGGCCAGACGGGGAACCAATTGTCCACCATGGATACACTTTGACTTCCAAAATTCTCTTCAAAGATGTGATTGAAACTATCAACAAATATGCCTTTATCAAGAACGAGTATGTATACAGTCTGCCAACTTTTGAAATCAAGCTCTAAGCTGGAGTAATCTCAGGCATCCTTGTAAAGGAAATGATTGAAAATCTAACCTGTTCCTGCATATGACAGACAGGCACTAGAATTATGAGTTTTCTGTGGGGAAAAGGCCTTTAGAAAGAAATAACAAGACAAAACTGGCTGAGCAGGGGCATTCTGTGCAAAGTTTTGACTGAATTTTTCTAGCAAATAGATGACAACTTAGCCACATATCTCTGGATGTGTATTCCAGTGATGACATGGTCACACTTAGCCAGGATAAGGCTGAAGGCATAGCAGTTGGTCATCTGCGAATTCAGCTAAGGAGCTAACTTCAGGCAAAGCTAGGAAGTCAACTAGAGCCATCAATTCGGAAAATTTTGTCCTGCAGGCATTGTCTGGCTGAAAGATGAGGAGCTAATTCGGGCCAGATGTCAGGATAGATTTCTCTTCATTCATAATTAGTTTTTAATTAATGAATCCCTCGTAATTCATACTTGAAGTGCATTGTATAGTAGCTCTTGTTCTCATTCTAAAATATATCCTTCTCTTCCTCGAATCTCTCTGGCAAGAAGTGGAGGTTAGGGCTGGGTAGCGTAGGAAAGTGAAAAGTGTGCTCTAGAAAAAAATGCATCAAATCTGATAGCAGAAATTTAATTATCCCGTGACTGTCAAAAATGTGTGGTTTGGAGTGATAGTGGGGTATCAGTTCTCTGCCCACACTGGTAAATATAACCCCTGTGGATTTCACTGGTGCTGATTCCCCTTGTGGGAATAGATCTGACAGTAATAACCCTTATCCTCTTAATGCTATAAAAGCTACATTTGTGGTTGATAATACTTGCTTATATCTCTGCCAGGTACCCTGTTATCTTGTCAATTGAGAACCATTGCAGTGTAATTCAGCAGAAGAAGATGGCTCAGTATCTTACAGAAATTCTGGGAGACAAACTGGATCTGTCTTCTGTGCACAGCGATGATTCTACCAGACTCCCTTCACCAGCAAGTCTTAAAGGGAAGATACTGGTTAAGGTAAAAACATTCTCAGTTTGTTCCATCCATCCTTTTTTGTGATGATTACAATCTCTGCTTGGTTATCACTTATACACTAATTTAAATGAGGTCATGATAAGCTTTCACCTCCCTGATCTTTAGCGAATATGGATGAGTCCAGAGAATTTTAGTGTTTGCTTGGAGTATTACGATTTTCACTTCTGTAGGAGTTAATTTTTATTTCACATTGGTGATGTGTTTTTGTTTTGTTTTAATATGTCATAGCATGAGCTGTGTGTTAACCTGCCTGTGTATTCATTTCATCCTCTAGGGGAAGAAACTTCCAGCCAACATTAGTGATGATGCAGAGGAGGGTGAAGTTTCTGATGAGGACAGTGCTGATGAGATAGATGATGACTGCAAACTAATGAATGGAGATGTAAGTTCGGTGATCACTTGAATGTAAATGTATGTTCGGTTTTCCTATCCCAGGGAGAACAAACCTTGTGTGAGTTCTCTGGAATGTGGATGTGGTCTAATCTTTGGGTTTCATCACAATTTTTTAAGGTTTTAAACATTCCTGGGGACAAATTTGGCAGAAGTGCCTACTAGACGGCACCAGTTCTAGTCATAATCTTTCAGTTTGGGAATTTTTTGCCTCTTAATATTTTGTGCCTGCAACTGTGTGTTTATGCCAGATTCTGAAGCTTTTCACATTCCATCCAGAAGAATCCTATGTCTGCTACAGTTGTAGAGTTTGCTGTGATGGGGAGTCATCTCAGTAATTATTTCTGTTGGCTTATAACAGAAACAAGTCCTCTGAGTAGCTTTACTAACAGTCTTGGTTTATTTCAGCCATTTAAGAACTGCATTAATTAGTTTTACTTTCTCATGACCTCAGACACTCTGTTTGCACTTCAGATCTAACATCTACATTAGGGCTTCACATTCTCACACATCGTGCATGAAGTGTGATATTGAGCTGCAGGTAACTGCTTCACATTATGTAAATGAAGAGATTGTTTAGCGTGCTCCGAAGCAGTTACTAGTAGTCAATTAAGGCAGGTCCTTTGGCTAGTTTTTTCTCTTCACTCTTTTTTCTTTCAAATAAAATTTTAGTTTTCATTAGTCTTGTTTGGAATTATTAAGCCTTTTTTTTTTGTTGTTGTCAATACTTTGATTAACAGTTCTGTTTTGTTTCTAGGCATCTACTAATAGAAAAAGAGTGGAGAATATAGCAAAGAAAAAGCTTGACTCACTGATAAAAGAATCCAAAATTCGTGATTGTGAAGATCCAAACAACTTTACAGTTACCACTCTACCATCATCAGGAAAGGCTGGTCAGAAATCAGATATTAAGAAGGTGAACATGTCTTACTGTGCTTCACTCACCCCCTAGGCTCGACTACTGTTTTGCTTGTCTCTGTAGCCACTTAGTACTATTATTTCATAACAACATTTGTTCTTTCAAAGGCTGTCTGAGGTTGGGCTTATCAATGTGTTTTGACACTCATGAAATTGTATCAGCTTACTGAATAAATTATATATTATAGACTTCAGATTTCATAGCTGAATTAATTCAATTAATGGTGATGCCAGGTGAGCGTCACCATTATGCAAAGCTTTTTTTTTCCACGCAGCAATTAGAGCATGAAATGTACACAAGAAATGACTTTTCAACAGAAAGAGTTTGTTTCCCATTATATAAAAAAGTGAATATGAAAGTTGGGCTTTTTTTTCCTCAGTTCTCTATGTTCTATGCATTTATATTTTTATTTTATACTAACAGTTATTTATAAAAATGTACTCAGCCCACAGAGCACACTTCATGAACTTGAGGCATTGTCAGTTTAGAAGTTGTGATAAGCCACAAAAAGCTTAGGAAGGTTGCTGCATACAAATGAAAAACATTGGAGGCCTGCCAATAAGCAGGTGTACTAACTGGGGATTAAAACTAGAGAGGTAAAACTCAGCTTTCCAAAACTTTCTGTTTCTATTGAGTTTTGTATGTACTTTTAAGCTTAATGATTTATGTGAAATATCAGACAGTATTCCTGTAAGATCTGCCACTATGCTGAGACTTCTGGGTTAGCCAGAACAATCTGTGTTCTGTTAGACTGGAAAACAATGAAACTGTAAGGTAGTATTAAAGCCTAGTGGCACCAACAAATTATATACATATTTAGGGTTTGCAAGAATTTTGCTTCTTTCTTACCATGAAGAATTTGCAGAAAACCATGTAATTGAGGTCACATCTCATGGCAGAATTAAGTCCTGTTAAACCAGACTTTTAAAATATTAAGCTACAAAACAGTCTGCTGTCAGTGAATGTATGAGACTTGACACTCAAACCTTGCGTGGATGAAAATAAACTTTCATGGTGCGTGGTATTAGGTGTTTTTGGGGTTTCTGTCTGTTCTGAATGTTTCTGTTGACAAAAGTGGTGTCAGTTATTGCTGGGATAAAAGGTCTTGTGCTCAGCTTGTGTTTAAAAAAAAACCTGCACTGGTCTGGTGAAGTTCTGCTGATGCTTTAGGGTGGGTTGCTTCACAAACTATTTTTGATTATGTTTAAATACGATGTCTATAGCACCCTATTTGGTCTACTGCATTATTCTTTCTGTTTGGTTACTTCAGAATAAACTTGAGGATGACGCAGAATCTGGGGAAGACTTCAGTACCAATAAAAGGCATAGCCGAACGTTGATGGGCAGCTTTTCTAAACGCAAGGTGAGCCACTCAAGAAGATTAGGTCTACACTAAAGATTGCATTCTTGGATAGATTCTATAATTGCTTACAGTGGTGGAGAGGAATATCATAGCTGGATTGTCCATCAGAGACTTGCCTTCAGACTCACAGAAGAAACAGGGTGGATAACTGGTTGTAGTTGTGCATAACAGGTAGTTTCAAATTACATCAAAGAATAAAGCATCCAAGATTTAATCTGAAAACATTAAAACTGGTTTGCACTTTTTATATGAGGCTTTGCACTTCCTTAATAAAAAAACCTAGATGTTGGGCTGAGCCATCCTCATGTGCATGCATATCATTCTGCAATACTACAGATAAATGGATACTCAAAATCAATAGTGCCTTCAAAATGCTGAAGGTTTTGCAGAATCACAATGTGACTGAGGTTGGAAGAGACCTCTCAAGGTCATCTTGTCTGCCCCCCCTGCTCAAACAGGGCTGCTTAGAGCAGGCTGCCTGGGACCACATCCAGGCACCTTTTAAATGTGTACGAGGAAGAGGACCCCACAGCCTCTCTGAGCAGCCTGTTCCAGTGTTCAGTCACTTTCACAGTAAAAGTGTTTCCTGATCTTCAGATGTAACCTCACGTTAGAGTTTGCACCCACTGCTTCTTGAAAAGCAAGTTTGCTGACACACATTTACTGACAGATTCGTTTGTACCACCAATATGGAAGTGGTTTGTACCATAACAGCTTCTGTGTGCTACCACAAAGCCCTCTGCATACATGTAACTCGTGTTGCTATTTTAACACCATAGAACTTGTTAGTAGTTTCCTTGATTGCTTTATTCAAAACAGTTCCTCAGAACGAGCACAGAAAATTTTCTCCTCAATTTTTATTACAGACTGTTTTAAATGTCTTGAGTTTATTTTTCTTGTTGATTGTTCCACATCATTTGTAGAAAAGGGTGAGTATCTCTTAAATATTAATATCAGTTTAAAACAATGGTTTTATTTCATTCTGGCACAGAAAAAAGGAAGCAAATTGAAAAAGGCAACCAGTCTGGAGGAGGGTGAAGACGACATGGATTCTCAAGGAAATGTAGCCAGAGGCTCTGTACATTGCACCAGGTTTGTTACAAGTGGTTTTGTTTCTAAAAAGAAGATGCCTACATAAATGTGCCCACTAAATAGACATGCTACAGCTCTAGAAGCCAATTTGTTGAGGGCTGTCTGTAGTTGTGTGACAGGAATCTGGTATAAGGGTGTATCCGTTGTCTGCCACATTATCTCAATGATCTCTTGGTGTCATTTGGCCTAATTAGCAAAGTACAGTGGACATAATGTGTCTTTTGAACTCTTACCATCTCATCCAGCTGAGATATAGACTGTTTGATTGGTAGCCCAGTGAATTCATTAAGGTTGATTTGCATAGTGCATCAGCTCCCCAGCAGATTTTTGGTTTCTAATTTGCCACATGCATCAAGGTTCGTGTGATGTTTTTGAGTTCTCTTTGGAAACTGCCTTTTCCAAAATCCTGACATCAAAGGTCCTTTGTGGAATGGCTGCATAAGATTCAGGCTATAAAAAAAAAGAAATCAGATCAAGCAGTTCTCTAGGATACTTTGGGAGATTAGTTGTTAGTGATAACCTGAAGCAAGTAAGGAGGATCAGAGACTTGTTCTGTATACTTTAATGTGGTTGTTTCCATAACTTCTGTGCTTTGACAATGAAGCTCTGTGGTATAAAACTGTTAAATGCTTCCTTGGTGTAAGATAAACTTCTTATTTGTCTTTACCCTGATTTATTTTTAAATATGAGAAGGAAAGTTTCTTTCTTAATTCACAGAAAATTGATTTGCTTTATCGTTCTAGGATAAACCGACAGAAGAAAACAATGAAGCTGTCTCGGGCACTCTCAGACCTGGTGAAATATACAAAGTCTGTTGGCATCCATGATGTTGAAACTGAAAGTAGGTTGAACTAAAAGTATCCTAAAAGTAATTGCTTTGTAAAGAAGTTGAAAGGTTTATGTTATCATACCTATCCATATTAAAAGCTGTTTATCTGTTTGTTTCTCCCCTGCCCTGAGAAGAGTTTAACAGAAGAGCTGCACACAATAAAGCTATACTATTTCAAAGTGGCTCACCACTTTGCTATTCAGAATCCACAAAATGAGTCTAGAGTTGTGTGACAGCTTCCATAAAGGAGGTAAAGCTGTAACAGGTAGTAGTAACACATGTAGTCTTCAGTAGCTTTTATAAAGGTTGCTCCACACTATTTACATCCTGGGAAATAGCAGAGGACTTAGTTACTTTCTTGGGAGGAAAGGTCTGAAGAGCATTTCAAATCAATAGAGGTGTCTCCAGAGTTTGGATTTTACTTCAAACCTAGTGAAATGTCCACGTTAAATTTCTAGGATATTTCAGTCCTCTTCCTAAGTTTTCTGCATCTGATTTTGACAGGAATCAAGATTTAGTTAAAAGCGTCAGAAAAAGAAAATTGCTTGCCAGAAATCATACTTTCTTTGAGCAAATTCAAAACATCTTAGAGAGTGTTTTTTTAAACTTCTTAATGAAGATTCAGGTCGCTCATTACATTCAGCTTCATTTTCCCAGCTATAACTTCTCCAATTAGCACAATTATTCTTCTGTAGTATAAGAAAAAGATAGCACCCTCTGAGTTGGAATTATTCAAATTATGATAGATCATTATAAGTAATTAGTGCTGTCTTTGTTTGAATGCTTTATTTAGATAATAAATAAATAACAAGATGACCTCTGATCACCTCTTGTCATCTTTGTAGTCTCTTCTAGCTGGCAGGTTTCGTCTTTCAGTGAAACAAAAGCCCACCAGATACTGCAGCAAAAGCCTGCACAGTATCTACGTTTCAACCAGCACCAGTTATCCCGCATCTACCCATCTTCTTACCGTGTAGACTCTAGCAACTACAACCCCCAGCCATTCTGGAATGCTGGCTGCCAACTTGGTGAGCAGAAAGAAAGCTTATTTATTTTTTTGCTTTATTTTGGAAGGAACTTTTTAATGGGAGCTGCAGAACTAACTCTCAAATATGAGTTCTCTGCTCATCCAAGTCTACTGACATTTGAGTCCTTCTTGTTATTTTCTATATTGTTACCTAGATAGAGTACCTCAAAAATGCATCCTACATGCAGGCAGTTGTCTGATAAATGAACATCCTTTTCAAATGCAAGAAGACTTCAGAGTTCAGACTCTTTCAAGGAGCTTCTCTCCCTGAAGCTGTGATGTCTGCTATATAAGAGAAATCTTTTTCAGAAAAATATGAGTCTTTGCATCCAAGAAGTCAAATGTCAAAACATATTTAGGTCTTCTTTCTTTAACTTGTTTCTACAAACAGAAATGTTGTCAATGTACTTTGGTAGTAATATCACTTTTTCTTTTTTTGACAGTGGCATTAAACTACCAGTCAGAGGGGAGAATGCTGCAGCTAAACCGGGCCAAATTTAGTGCCAATGGGAACTGTGGCTATGTCCTCAAACCAAACTGCATGTGTCAAGGTAAGAAAAATCAGTAGAATAAGTGGATTACTTATTGCCTGAGAAGAGTTTATGTGGATCCTTATTATAGTTTGTTGAAAAATACATTTCTGATGCTAGAAGCAAGTAAGCCGGAAGGTATCAGCAACTAAAGCTATCCCCAAAATCGCTGCTCTTTCACATGCTGTGGCTTCTCATTCTTTCAGGTGTCTTTAATCCAAATTCGGAAGACCCATTGCCTGGTCAGTTGAAGAAACAACTGGTTCTACGAATTATCAGTGGTCAACAGCTCCCAAAACCAAAGGATTCCATGTTGGGAGACAGAGGAGAGGTATTGAGCTATTGGTGACTGTTCTTATGTTGGTGAAGGTTTATTTCCAATTTAGCTGAGCTAAGTGTGAGGATTAATCTTCCTGCAGTTATCTGTTGGGAGACATAAAACATTAATAAATGAGCACTTAGTATCCTAGATCTTTAGGTGGTTTTCATGTCTACTAAGCATCACAGCAACAGCCTGTTTTTTTTTTTTTCCTCCAATTGTCAATACAGTTCCTCCAGGACAAGCAAAAACAGGCCAATAAGCTCATCATTCTACTCACAACAGTACTTTAAATACCCTCCAAACCCCTCTGCTTGCATCAATCTGCTCCCAGTCCTTCATTTAGCACAGTATTACATGTTTTCTTTCTGTCCTTCCTTTGGCTTTGTGGTGTATGATTTTTTAAAATTGTTATTATTTATTTTGTTTTGTGATGACCTTTTTTTGTTTGTTTGTTTTATAATGCCCCTGGCAATTCCACATAAGGAAATACCAGACTGAAATAGGTCAAATTTGCAACTCCTTAGTACCTTTTTTAAGACTTTTGTTAATTACTTGTGTTGTTTATCGGTGTTGCAATATCATTCACATGACTTTATTAGTCATTAACAAATGATAGGATGAGGCAGTTTTGTTGAATTAAAATTTCCGTTTAGCCTTTTGCCTCTTAGAAATAGAATCAAACCTCTCAAATGAGTTCTTACATGCTTGGTTTTTATGTGGATGTTGCAATCTGCTTCTAAATATTCTTTCTCCACAGAACTGTTTTAGGTAAACTACCCTAAAAAATAAATGTGGTAGAGTCATACTAAAGGTTTGGTGAACCTGCTTGGTTTTGATAATTTATTTATTATTTTTATTAATATCACATATGCAACAATAAGGAATTTGTCCTAATTCAGTTTACACTCATATTTCAGAGGATGAAGAATAATCTTTTAAACTGCCATTTTATCCTGAACAGTAGGGGAATTTCTTGTCTTTTCAATATTTATTTTCTGTTTTCCAGATCATAGATCCATTTGTTGAAGTAGAAGTTATAGGTCTGCCTGTTGATTGCTTCAAAGAACAAACTAGAGTAGTTGATGATAATGGTAAGATCATATGTGTTTTGTTTGTTTGTTTTGCTTTTTTATGGTTGAAACATCCTCTTTCAGGCAAGCTGTTCATCAGGAGACAAACAGATGAAATTATGTGCCTATTATAGAAGAAAATGAGAAATGGATTTTTAATCATTTTTGCTGTTTATCATTCTTGGGTCTTAAATTGTTCAAATGAGTTGGTATGATGTTGTGAAGGTCTTGGTGTAATATGAGCTGTTTGTCTGACTTCTCACTGAGTATGAGAAAAGGCTATTACAAGCTAGTGGTTGTCAAAAAAGTCAAAAGAAATTCATCTTGTTCAAACACAACTTCTTGTGCTGTTGCACCTCCTACTGAAGTGAGTAGGGGTACTGGATTATCAAAGAACAACGATTAAACTATTAGGAAAACTAGAATGTCATTGCAGTTTAGGCATTCCTTATATAGGCAGTCTTCTTTCTTCATCTGTCTTGCAAACAAAATATGTAAAAGCTAATTCTTTCATTCCTAGGTTTTAACCCAATGTGGGAAGAAACGTTGGTGTTCACACTGCACATGCCAGAGATTGCACTGATTAGGTTCCTTGTGTGGGATCATGATCCAATTGGACGTGATTTTATTGGACAAAGAACAATAGCTTTCAGCAGTATGATGCCAGGTAAGACAGAAATGGGGAATTACCAAATCAGTTGGCTATTTTTTTTTTTTTTGCAATTTACAAAAGGAAAGTCTTTAGATGCTTTTTCTATCATCTGTTTCTCCTTGTCAGCTTTGCTCACTCTGTTTCAGGTTACCGCCACGTATACCTAGAAGGTATAGAAGAGGCATCCATCTTTGTTCATGTGGCTATTAATGACATCTGTGGTAAGGTGAGTGCTGTCAGAACAATGCAATTTGGTCTGCATGTGTAAATGAACTGACAAGATTTTATATCACACTAGGGAAGCCCAGTGGGTGAGGGTCCAAACTAACTTATTTATTCTAATTTCATCTCTGTGATTGTCATGGTAGCCTGAGATCTGTCTGAACACAGACAAAAAGACAAAGGTTACATTATAAAAAGAGATTCTTGCAGCACATTTTAGAGGGAGCCACAGGGGGCAAGTTATTTCATTATAGTGTATGCACATTAATATGATTAAGTGTGGTTATGTCCAGTACAGTCAGTGCACCTTGCTGAACAAAAGGTTATACCCCTGAACCGCGTGTGCTTTCTGTCTGCAAAGCTTATTCTTTGAAGGCTCTGTCTGCCTGATGTTCTTGCATTTTAAATTTAACTAAATTGTTAGACATTATTTGCTTAGGGTGTTTTTCCATAATAGCACTTGAAGTGCAGGGGAAAAAAGATCCTCATAATCATTGCTGGGCTTATTCTTCCCTGCTTATTTGTTAGTAATAGTGTGTTTGCTTCATGTGCAGGAAAAATACAACTTGATGGGTGCTGTGCCTATTAAAATAAAGCCTTAACTTTTCTTTGGCCAGCTGGCAGTGACATGGCTTATTTCCTGTCGGTGCACTGGATTTAGTTACTTTCATGGGATTAATTCCAATGAGTTTCAGGTAGACTCAAGTATGTTGTAGTGCCTTGAGAACCTCAAAACCAGTTTATATCCACTCACAATGTAAGACCGAGCCATCTTTCAACAAGCTGAAATTTCAGTATCCTGACAGCAGAAGGCACCGTTGAATAGGCCAGGAATTGTGAGTTCTTTTTCTTGTGGTGTGCCTCATGCAAGAGGAATTAAAGTAATTCTTAAAAAGGAAAATATCTCTTTAAACTGCTAGGTTTTAATGGGGTGAAACTAAAATAACTACAAGGAAAACATTTTCTTTTTATAGAACGAAGGGCTGTTTCTGGAAAGAAGGTCACTTCAGATATTTCAGTTAATGCCTGTAAAAGGAATGAGATATTAAGCTCAGCTCCTGCTTTTTTGTCTGATGTCTAACACAAAAGCCTTTGGGCAGATATAGCTTCATCAGGATAGGGATGGGAGTACTGCCTGAAACTCTGTATGATGGCATTATGAATCTGTTTGAAGGTAGCTCTGTGGAGCAAGAGACTTTAAAAGCTTTGGGTAAAAGAGAGAGTTAGTGTTGGTCTGAGTAAGACAGAACAATTTTTAATTCCTGGCTGTAGGGTCTGTCAGAAATAAAAGGCTAACATGGAGGTGATGGTAAAAAGACCAGTCCAAATCTTGAGGGAAGAGTGATACCAATCTGAGTATTTCAATGCTAAGATCTTTCCTGACTTTGTTTTTGGGTTCAAGGGAAGTATATAGTGTGTAAGTCGTGCCTTTTATTGGCAGTGGGTAGGGGTGTGATTCTGTCTGTAACGTTGCAGATGCTTGCTAGATGTGTGCATTAGCACAGATTCAAACAGCTTTAAATTTTACTATGAACTTCTTTGGAATTCCTGTGTTAGGCCTACTACTCTTTCTTGAATAGTTCTATCAGACACTCCACGCTTGTAACAAGAAGGTCAGGTAGCTCATCCTTGGGCACGAGGCCAGTGGGAATTGATCTGATCTGATTAGTGGCGGTGTCCTTCACCTCAGTCCTGTGTTTGCTGTGTGGCTCCAGCAGAGAGGCTGACTGTCCTTACCAGCCTTACTCATCCTTTTGTGAATTCTTCTTCTTAGTCAAAATGATAGAGAACAGACAGGTTCTCTTCTACCTCTCAGTGCTGCTGTATGCAGTCTTTATGCTCCAGTTTTGCACTGCTTTCAGGTGATGCCCTCTGTGCTGATATTGTAAGGATAGCAAATATTTCGGTATTCTTCATTAGCAATCAAAGCCGGGAGTTTAGTATCCACTGTCAAATGGGACAAAGACAAATTGGGTCTGCCTGCTGTAGGGGCTGATAACTGCATCAGCTTCTAAGTCACTGCTCTTGACTGCAGTGCTTTGTGAAAGAGATCATGTTCACAGTCGTGTGAAAATATGAAGAAAATATTGAAGAAACACTACACAGCCCTTTCTGCTTTGGTCTCTAGATCATGTTCTGCTGTGAATTTCGGTCAACAGAGTTTTGCTAAAATAAGAACTGTTTCCCCTCTTCTAATTATTGGCAGAAAAATCACCACAGTTATCAGTCTGATTTAATCCATCCTTTAACTCAGATATTCTACTGCAAGCATTTGGGGGCTTTTTTTTCTAGATGTAGATATTCCACCCTCAGTAGCTTAATATCACAGAAGTACGGTTAGATTTCCTTCACCTTAATTAGTGTTTAACTGATTATTTTTTTCTAGATTGCACTGTTTTCTTGGAGACACTTCTCTTTGTCTGTGTCTCTTCCATAGTCTATTCATGTATTGTGGAATTTCTTGTGTTTTTCTAGATGTGCATATCTTTGAGATTCTCCCTCGCTGCTGTTTTGTGTCTTATTTGCCTTTACTCTGTCTGTTTGTGATTTCAGTGGGCTTCTCTATGTCAAAAAAAGTCTACTTTTAGAAGCAGAACATTTTTAGACGCCTTGAAGGTACCCCTCCTGCCTCAGGGAGGTGTAGTGACCACCACCACACACCTGCATGCCTCTAACTCTTTTAGCATCGGTGTTCCCTTAGTAGCATTTTGGAGCTCTTCAACTCATGTAATGTGGATTGTGACGTTTGGCTTGGTCAGTTCTATTGGGTCATTGATCAACCAGAGAGCCCTGCATTTATGAAGTAGATCCAGGATAAAAGTCCTTCTAGATCCTTTCTTTCTCTCTTCTTTGAGTCTCTACTTACTGTCTTTTCTCTTACATGCTGTAATTCTTTTACATGGAAAAGAACATTCAACAGTGAATTGTTTGCTAAATTGTGGGAAAGCCTCGTGCTGCTTTGTAAGTCTCCTGAAGAATTAAATAGGCCAGTGACAGCTGGAGTAGAGGCTGAAAGCACATATTCTGGATCTCCGTCAAAATGGCTCTCTTTTTCCTTTTTTTTTTGTAAGTTAACCAAATTTGTCTTTGCATTCTTGAATCAGTCCATTGATTCAAGCAATAGCGGCTAACTTAACAAAGATGCACCAAAGAAACCAGAATGATACCTGAGGTCCTGCACTGTGTGTCACCCATTTCATCAGTGCTTTTCTTTCTTTTGTTTTTGGGGATATTATTTGTATGTGTGTATGACAATTTTTGTTCTGGATTTTGCAAACATTTATATTGTGTGATTTTTGTACCAATAAATATGTGTACTTGCCAACTTGCAGCAATTGGAGCAGAAGATTTTTTGCTTCGCTCCTTAACAAATGCTGAATCTCATTTTGAAGCTTTCTGGTGGAAGCTGAATCCACTGTGATCCAAGCAGACTGTTCAATAGCCTGGTTCTCACAGGACACGTATTAATATTTCAGTTACATTTTCTCTGCCATGTATTATTGGCACTTTGTCCTCCACAAATGGGGGGAAAAAAAAAAAAACAAACAATCCCTAACTTCTTTATCTTACCCTGTATATATTTGTAAAGTCCATTTTATGTCTCCTGTTAGCCATCTCTTTCTCACACTGGGTCTTGGCATGTTGTAGCTAAACTTCAATCACAAACTGCTAAACTTCCAGCCTGAAATAATATTCTGAATGGTTTCACTGGGGTTCATCTCAGGCGAATAAATCATGATTCCACATGCCGGATTGCACAGGACACTTATGAATAAAAGCAGCTTTTAAGCTAGTGCAGCTAACTGTACAATGCAACTAGTTCTATTGGTGAGTTCCTATGAAGCAAAACTTGAAATATGTCAGCATGTACTCGAATATTTTGGGAGCGAATAATAGACCATTGTAATTTAAATGAGATCTTTCTGACCCGTTGTTTAGCACTGCAGAAAAGTGGCCTCACATGGGACATCACGGGGTAATGGAGTTGAACGGACAGCAGGTGCCAACAAGTACTGATGCTGATCATATTTATCATGGGTTTCTTACAATGCTTGCGCGCTGCATTTTTGTTCATTGTTTATGCTTGAGGAAGAGGACTACTGATATTAAAGAATCTGATCTAACTGGGAAGTAAAGGGAACAAAGGAGGAGAAGATTAGAAGGGAAATGCTTTCTCTTTAACTGATTTTTATGTATGGGGCTCTATGCACAGAGCAAAGCCCGTCTACCCTTTATCATACATCATACATCAGCTTTAAAAGTTGGCAAGTACACCCGGAATGTTTACAGGAATGCTGAGACTCTTTCAGTTTCACTGAAATGTAAATCTGCTGGATGAAGGTGGGAGATCCTTAACAGTTCGTGGTTATATATATTCAATGCTTAAATAAGAGCCGAAGTGTGGGAAGTATTCTCTTACCAACCCGACTAACTTCCTTTGTTTATAACGTGTTTCTTCAGTGCTGAAAACACACGTGAGTGTCTTTGGATGTGTTGTATAGTAGGAAATGATCAAATGTAATCGCACAGGAGAAAAAAGAGGACTCTTTGAGGATCCTGTGCCACACACCTAGTTGTCACATGTAACTGCTGCTCGTAGTAGTGCTCAATGCAAGTGCAGTGTCAATCTCGTTTATGCTGAAAGCCAAAATATGATACTTTTATGTCCACTGTGTATTTCCTGACAGCTTCTAAAGAATGTAAAGCTCCATTTGAACATCCAATTTGTTATTAGATGTATTAAGTCAAGACTATTCTTTAGCCTAAAAGGTCACTATCATTTAAATTCTGTAACCACCCAATGTTGCATGAAAATTAAAATTGAAATGATTTCAAAATATCTTTTTTAAAAAAAAAAAAAAATGCTGCCATTCTACAGCCTGTTTTGTGTGTGCTGTATTTTTTTTTTCTTTCCTTTTTTAGTTTTGTTTTTGTGTTTTCTCCTGTCATTTATTCAGGGCATTCTTTTTGTTCCTGCTCGGACCTTGGTTGCATGCTACAAAGTCCTTGTCTAAAGTATGAGTGCTAGTTGATATCTCCAGTGTAAGAGACAGGAAAAATAATTGGATTTGGCAGGATCTAATGTGCAATTCTGCACAAGTGTTGTGTCCTGCACAAGTTGGGAAATTCAGCTCTGTGTTTCCAATTAATTTAATTCTTTGGCAATTCTAATTGGCCCTATCCTAACATTTTTAAGTCTATGAAATTGCATTTTTTTAAATTGAAAAACATGCTCGATTTTTTAAAACTGTTCTATTTTCCTGGATTACTGTAGTGACTTGATTGCCTGTGCCTCCTCTATGTTGTGCTATGTATCCACATGATAGATCTGTTGGGACAGAATTGTTTTAAACATGCACATTGTGTTGGGAAAATGGCCCATACCTCACAGAGCTTTGTGTTTAAAAACAAAACAACAACAAAACCAGAAAGATGTATTGCTTGAAAGGAAACCCTTCAATTTTAATCTTAGAGTCTGAGTTGTGTGGCATTACGAATACCTGAGTTTTGTTGCTTTCCACATGCACTGAGAAACTCTTCAGCTTTGAGAACTAGACCCTTATTCACTGACGTATTTCCTTTTTCACTTTTTCTCTTCAATATTTTGTGATTGTTTTTTTTTTGTTGTAAGTAGCTATAAGCTAGTAAGAAAATTATGACAAGTACAGAGATAAGGCTGGTTGGAAAATTTTATGTAAACACGGTTCAACAAAAAATGTGAAATTTTGCAAAACTGTTGCTACTGATCTCTTCCGTTTTTAATTCTTGTCCTATTTTTGGCTATGTTCTCATGCTGATGGTAGGCATATGGCAGAGGACTCCTTGTGCATGCGTGTGTGTAGTGCATGAGTCTGTGTGATTTGATCGTTGAACTTGAGCTCCCGTGCCCAAAGGAGGAGACTTGCACTTCCTAGTAAGACTTTGTTTTTCTTATTTTTCCAGGTCAAACAAGCTCTAGGCCTAAAGGGCCTGTTTCTCAGAAATCCAAAGCAGGCCTCTCTGGACAGTCATGCTGCTGGTCAGCTCCACCGCAAACACTCCTTTAGCAGCCACATCTTGAGACGGACAGCAAGTGCCCCCACCAAAAGCCAGAAGAAGAAGAAGGGCTTTCCCGAAATTGCTTTTGAAACAAAAGACAACAGCTCTGAAGGGGCCAGCGAAGACCGTGAAGCAGAATCTGCCTCACAGCCTCGCTTTGAGCAAGAGGCAGAAAGTGCTCCTCTGTCACCAGCTCCCAGAGATGGTGCCAGTGGGGAGGTACATGGCAAAGGGTTGAAAGGTAAGGCCCATAGTTCTCGTAAAGCCAAAAGCCACAGTTGTGCTCAAGGGGGTGCTGCTTTCAGTGAACCCATACAGAGGTCTAACAGGGTCCGGCTTCAGGAGCACCAGAGCGAGAAGCAAAGCGTCTTTGCACGCTGCGCCATCAACAGCTCTGGTAGGATTGGCGTGGCCACCAATTGCATGAAATGCATGATTGGTTCCAAAGAAAGCCCAGATCTAGAAAGCAAGTGGAGCGACCATCCTACCAGGCCTCTCGCTAAAGATACGCTTCACCATGAGCAGTATAGCAGTATAACTGGAGAAGAGAGGTTAGAGCTAAAAGACTGGGGTGGTACAGGCCAGCCCAGACCGCAGTCAGATTTGCAGTCTTGCAGCAGCTCTGGAAATGCCGATGACCTAACAAGGAGCACCCAGTCTTTTGTGACCCCAGGGAAGAAAAATGTTGAATCTAAATGCCATGGAATAAAGGCTCATTCCCGGCAGCGGTGGCAGTGCCAATCAGGTGGCAAGTATGGAAGCACTGTCAACTTGGTTCCAGCCAGCAATGGCTCTATATCCTCCAACTCCAGCAGTCTAGAAAGCCTTGGAAGCCCAGAATTCCCCAAGCGCTGGTCTGAAGCTTCTCGAAGGCAAGTGGGCACCCTACAGAGGGAAATGAATGCCTTGTTCGTTCAAAAATTGGAGGAAATTCGAAGTAAATCCCCTATATTCTTTACTGGTAAGACTAGATTTTCTTCACCCTTCTCCACCTTAGATCACATCATTGTCTCAGCTGCTACGTAGCATCTTAGAACCTGCTCTGTGTTGCTTTGCTATCAAGAGCGCTTTTTCTTTATTTTTTGCAATGACAAGAAAGGAATTGCATAAATATTTTTGTTTTACTTTTTTTATAGATGTGTCTGGTTTAGATTAGTCCTTCCCACACCTAGCTGACCATCTGCAGTAGTAAAAACTGTCAGTAGTACATGAATGTTTGGGTCGCTTGTTCAAGGTTTTTTTGTTTCCTTGTTATTTTGTGTTTTGTTTTATTTTTTAGCGAACGTGGTATGATACTAAGTAAATTTTGAGATCCAAACCAGAGCATTAAGTAGAGATTGAATATGGGAAAACCATGTTAACAAACATTATTTCCACTCCCAGTGTTTGTGTTTTATTGAGCAATAACCACAGCAGAGCTGCTATTTAATGTGCACTCCTCTAACAACAAGCCAGTCCCTTCCTCAAAGAACTTGCAGTTTTGTATGTAAGTTACTGACATCAGTTCAGGGATCAGTGGATGGAATTCTCTGGTCTGGGTTATTAAAGAGATCACACTTGACCGTTCTGGCCCTTCACATATAAATCCTCAGTATGCAAACACTTAGATGTGCTAAATGTTGTTTGTGTGATTTGACTGTGACCAGAGGGCACAGTTACATAATATAAAGCAAGCAAGGTATGTGACCTGATGTTACTTGACATCAGCCAAGCTGTGTGGACTGTTAACGTTTCCCAATTGCAAAGTAAAATCTGTGCATTTAAAGGAAGGCTGCTTAAGCTACAGCATTTTATTTTAGAGTTGTTTCAAACCAGGGATATGCATGTGCTCACTGGGATCGTGTGGCTGTATCTTTTCAAATGAACTGTATGTGAATATGGAAAATAGGAACAGAGGTTACTGAGATATATATATTTTAATAAGGAACCTGGCTTTTTTTCCTCCTCTGATTTGGCAGAGAGGGGAAAGAAGGAAAGAGGTTTTGACAAAATTTCCTCTCTAACAGAACAACTGTGAAAAGGAAGTAAAGAAATACAGCTTTTCCCTATTACTGCAGGAGTGTCTCTTCAGATTCCTTCCACTTAGTTGTCTAAGGAATTTGAGCATTGATGATTACATTTTCAGGAACCCTTAAGTGACTTGGGTGCTTCTCAAAACATAATCCCTTTTTTAGTAATACGTTCTTGTCCATCTGTAGTGGGCTTCTTTGAAAGCCTCATACAGAAATCTAAAATATTTGGTGATCAAATTTCTTTTTTTTTTTTTAATTTTTTAATTTTTCCCAGTATGTGCTTTGAGGTTTTAGGAAAATACCAGGGCAACAGGGGGAAGGAGGAAGTTTGCCAATTCCTGTCACTTGAAATTAATCCAAAACAGCAGAACCCTTCCTATGCCTAACTTACTGGCGTTGGGCTTTTCATAGGCTCTGAGTAGCGTGACATACGGAACCATTTCCCATTGTCAGTGCCAGCTCCCCTGCTAGCCCCCTAAGTTACTAAACAAATATTGTGATATGCTTGAAATTTGATTAAATCCATCTGACTTCTCACGCATAGACTCAGCAAACCTTTAAAATTGTGCAATAGTCACTTGGCCTGGATGCTGATGGTCCGGTGACAAGCACTGTTGCACAAACAGCGTGCTTTCCCCATCCGCCCGCTCCTTTAGTGCCCTGGGCCAAGGCACCAAGGAAACCACTAAGAGCAGCCTAACACGGCTGCATTTCATAATTCACATTCTGCTGATGGGAAGTGCCACAAGGGTGAGGCAGGAAAGTATAGTCTCGTCTGACCTCTTTATGGCAACAGCATTACAGTTTCCAGTGTTTCGCCTCGTCAGTACACCTTAGTCTTTATAGGTGACCTAGCCTGGATGGGAAGAAGGGAAGCTTATCAGTATGACCAGCTCTGGACTCCTCCAGATCCCCCCAATTTGGCCACGTTTTGAGTGGTGGATGCTTATGTACGTGTATGCCTTCAACAGCCAAGGTGCCTTCATCCCTTTTAAGACTCCCGACTAATGAAGTACCGGCTGTTCAGCGGCCATCTCTTGTTCAGCTTCGTGTCACTTGGAAAAACTGCTGCTGAAAAGACCTAGTATGCTCTTGGCATTTCCTGGCAATGCAGATTATTTTGTCTGTAGCACTGGGAAGCGGGTTTGGTGCTAGCTTCCTTTCCCTGGTCTGGTGGAGTTCTTTGCTCCTCAGTGTTCTCTGCTCTGGGGCTCGGCAAGCAGGTGGCCAAACGAACAAGTAAATGCACAAGTGTTTGGTCCTGAAGCAGTGCTGCCTGTGGAAGCTTTGTCATTACTTTCAGTGGAAGAAGAGTTTTACCTGAGTGAAAAAGAGCTGGAATAGAGAAGACAAAGCTCTTCTGGATACTTTTTTTTTTTTTTTTTTTTTTTAATAGTCATCAAGTCTGATCCTGGTTGGGCCATAAAGCTTTTGGGCTCATGCTGGGGTCCTCCAGCCTGGTCTTACTTGAAGTGAACATGGGCTGTCAGTTCCTGGGAAGCAGGTGTTGTTATATTTATGCCTTGTCTGACATAGGAACGTGCTGTAAACGTGCGTCTCTTCTGTGGGGTCTCCATTTTGTCTCATTTCAGTGGTACGGCTTTGTACTGCACTGATGTCTTCCAGGCTCCAGTGATGACAGACATCTTTTGGCCATTTTATTTGCACCCAGTGTAAATGTAGGCTTTATACCAAATTCTGTGTGGCAGGTGGGAACAAACTCATATTATGTTACTAAAGTTTTCTTCCATGGTAGTAAAAATTGGTTTTTATTTTCTATAGCAAAAGAAGTGGACTTAAATCTGTCCATTTATGGATTCCACTGAGTGCTCTGGTTGGTCAGAAATTCTTAGGATCCTACAAAAATGTGTGAATATTTGTTTCCCTTCCCTCCCTCAGCACTAATTTATCCTGTTATGTGCACCTGCCTTCCCTACATTAACTGGATTTTTCCTCTGTTCTGTCCCATTATTCTACATGCACACTCTCCCTGTCTAGTTAAGAACTGAAAGGACAAGCAAGTTAAAGGTAATTGTCAACCGAGTGTCACTGATTCGAGCACCTTGTTGCCTGTACTCCTGGTTTTTATTTGCTTCCTGCCTTAAAATGATCTGCTCCAATACTCCTGAGGTTGTGGTCTGCCCCGGTGCATCGCTAGTTCTTGCCGCATGTTCGCGTTGTGGTTTGGAGATGTGGGAGCAGTCTTTTTGGCATGATTGCTTGGTTTGTGCAATACAGGGTAGAAACACTGCAGGGGGAGTGGGTTTTATTCAGGTAATTGGTGGATGTAGTGAGTCTTCAGGGTTGTGCTGTTGGCCTGGTGTTCACGAAGCATGCTTGTGTGTGTGAAAAAGAAACTGCAAGCTTTTAGGAAAACAAAGTCACCGTGTCATGTTTTTGGTTGGTTGGTTTGGCTTGGTTTTAAAAGCAAATTGACCACATTGCATTGTACGTACACAGATCGTTTTACTACTAAGCTGCTTCGGAAGTCCTATGGTGCTTCTCTTTTGAGTAATCAGTTGTTGGAATCACATCTATTGGTCAGGCAATGATGTTCTGAGTATTATATATAGTTTGATTATGATTGGAGGTACTGTCATGTTTGAGTGCTGCGGAGATGGAAAAGAGCAATTCAGCTGTTGCTAGATGGGGGAGGATGAAAAGTTGGATTCTAAGAGGGGATACAAGGGCAAAAAGAAATGGATGGATACAGTTATGCTTTGAATAAGACAACAAAAAATAGTGTGTTGCTAGCATGCATGGACTGAGATTTTTCAAAAGCAACAGGCTTTTGGGGCAGCTCAAACTGAATGAATAGAAATTTTTGCTGCCTTTAGCTAGGCATTTGAAATCTTCAGTTATTTTTAAAAATCATTATTACTATATGCAACTGCTACCTTAAATACAAAAGGATACCACATAAAGAATAGATCTGCAACTAAACTGGCATTGATAATGGTTAATTAACCATGTGTCTGTTTTTCTTCTTTCTTTCTTTTTCCTCTCTTTCATGTCTCCAATTAGATGTCTGCCATTTCTCAATGCAGAGGTCGGTCACTTCTTTATGCAGCCTAGAAACTATCACTGAAGAGCCTGTTGTTGCCAATGAAAACCATCATGCCAGCCTCTTCTTCCCCCTGCCCGTTACTTACAGTGATTCTGAAGAAGGGTCTGTGTCTGATCATTCCACTGAGTTTCAGTCCAAAGCAAGCAATGCATCCAACCAGCCTCAAGAAGTTCTTCTCACTAGAGAACAAACACCAAATCTGGCTGCGGAAGACCACGTGCAGGCAGCCACAAGAGCAGTTGACACAATTATATCTGTCCAAGAAGATGAGAGGACAAGCATGGCAGGACCTCTAAAAGAGGAAAATGGTTGGACACAGACATGCCGTGAAGCCGAAGATCAGCCTAGTTTGGCAGTGCGTCCTCAAAAAGCCCGGCCAGTAGTGGCAGCAGGTAAGGCTACTGGCCAACCTGTAGAAAACTGCCAGAAGCAAAATGGCCAGACAGTTCAGGTACTAACAGACTTGAAAAACACCATTGAATTAAAAGGCCAAAAACTTGGTGCAGCAGCCATCCTGCAGCAAAACAATGTGATTAACGGCACACAGACGACTTTGCCTCCAGATGTTTTCCGGAAAGCCCAGGCTGTACAGGCTCTACCTTCTCAGACGAGCTCTTATGTGTTAGTAAGGAAGTCAAAGAGTGAAGGGATGAAGATGTTGGACTCCTCAGCTTTAATAAAAAACCCAAGTAGCATATCTCCAGCAGCAGAAGTATACTTTGATGCCACAGTTAACGACCGGATCTGGAGCAAGCTAGATTGCAGCAGTCATCGTGACAGCATGTCTTCCTCCTCCAGCATGTCCTCCAATGACACTGTGATAGATCTCTCTCTGCCCAATCTAGCTCGCAAAAGCCTCCCAGATCTTGGCATCCGTCACGAGAATTTTGAGCCCCTTGCAGCTAGAAGGGGGATGCGCCCACGTTCTGCTACAACATCAGGTAACGAAATGCCAATGGTGAGCAAGAGCAAATCCAATCCTAACCTGAGGTCTGACCAGCTGCCGGCAGATGAGCTCTGCCCCCGTCCTCTTGCCAGGAGTCCTCAAGATGCGTTCTCATCCATTCCTAGGAGGCACACCTGGAGCAGGCTGTACATCGAAAGTCTCAGGCAATCTTCTAACAAATCCAAAGCCCAGGATATGGTTGGGAATAACCAGGCAAAATCCAAGAGTCTTGGAGACCTTACCTCGGATGATATCGTGTGCACTTTTGAAAGCAAATACCGTAGCATCAGCAGGAGTTTTGTCACTCGATCGATGCGGGAGCAGCGCCGCTCTTCAGGCCTGAGATCCTCAGTCAAATCCCAGGATGAACTGACTGAGCAGCTAAAGAAGCTGACGGCCTTTCAGCAGGAAAATGATATCACTTCCCCCATCAGTCTTGATCCAACAGAATCTGAAGAGGAAGGGGAGAGCCTGGGACTCCTGCGCAGGTCCTCCTCTCGCAGCCAGAGCAGGGTGCGGTACATCGCCAACAGGGCCAAGCAGGCTCAGGAGAGGCAGCGGCTGCAAAGCCTCGGCCAGCTGGGTGGGAGCCCCATTGAGGAGAGGGGGAATCCAGAGGGAGCCTGCAGCGTTGCTAAAGCAGTTTGCATGGATATAGCTTCTCCTACCGTGTTTACAACCCAGCCTAAGAACCAAATTGATTATAACACTGACACAGAAGTCTTCTTTATGCTGAAACTGTAATTCTGGTGAGCACTGAGTAAGGTGATGTTTACATTTCTGTCAAAACAAAACAGGGACCTGAGGGGCAGAAAATGTCCTCGTACAGCTTAGTGCTTCCTGGCCCTCCCTTGATGGTAAAGGTACTTTAGACCACGACTCCAAAAGAATAGCTGAGTGCTAAATTTGTCATCAGTCTGTGGAATTAGAACAAATGAGTTTAATTAGAGACTTACATTTTTACAGTCTTAATGACCTGACCTCGCTTTTGTATTACACTTTCTCCAGCCTCAAATCTGGCCTCCTTTGTGTGTGAGCATTGTTTGGCACTTGCAGTTTGCTCTGTGCAAAACTCACGTTCCGTGCTCATTTTGGTAATTGCTTTGTATAACAGCTAAACATCAACGTGATGTCCATGACTGCTAAGTTAAATGTTGCTCTTACAAGTTAGGGATCCATGAAAGGAGGCTGGATTTAAAATCATGTCCCTTGTTTTGTTTCTTTGAAGAGTTTGAGGCATCTGGGAAGTGGTCAAAATTGCAGTGGAATTGTTTCCTTATTAATGTAGTAGATAAAGCCTATCTTCCATCACGGACTTGATTATTTCAGTGAAAATCCATATTGCCTCACTCTTTGAAGAATTCTCACCGTGTTCCAAAGCAATGCTTTTATTATTTTTTTTTTTAATCAAGCTTGTGTATGTATATATAAATATATATATATATATACATCTGTGTGTATGTAGGTATGTATGTCTGCCTATACATGTACACATGCACACACTTAAACTGAACTGTGACTGCTCCTTGTCTCAAAGCATAATCTTAGGGAACGAGACAAGAGGAGGGAATTAGAAAAAACATACAGGAAATATCTTCTGACACTAATTCAGAAATGGCTAAAAAGCACACTAATCTTTCCTTGAAAGCAGAACCATTCCTTCTTTATGGTATTTTAACAATGCTGCTGTACATAGCACTTTTTGGATGAATTTTACTACTTCTGTATTGCACTGCCATGCAAAGTTTTCAATGATATGTTTTAAAAAAAGATATATTTAATTTTTTTAGATGAACATATTTAGAGTTATATAGCAAGCTGAAGAGAATAATAATTTTTCCTCCCATTTTTTTTTACATTTTATTTTAGGGTATGTCCCCCTATTCTAACCTTCCCCTTCCTTCCCACTCCCCCACTCCAAAAAAAGTCATTTATTATAGATGTGCATTTTATCAGTGATGGAGAAGAATGTTTACTGAGATGCATTTTAAAGAGAAACAGAGATTTAATTTTATTTTCAGGCTGCATAGAGTCCCTATTATTGAAAAGATATTTTGCTTTTGTTTGTAATGATTCTTCTGTGTATATTGCAAAACCGAAAAAATTGTTTGTAAAACCACCTTATACTACTAAAATAAACATATTTAATCTTCCAGCTGTTGACTATTTAGCTGTAACATAATGCTTTTTTTTTTTTTAATGCTGTCCAGAATTTGTGGTATGCAAACATGGTTAATTCTACTTGTTTTGCTTTAAAAATTCCTTAGCGGTTGATGTTTAATTTTACTCTTTTTCAGAACAGTAACCATTTCAGGTCCTGCTAAAATTTTCTCAGGTCCAGCAAAGCACCTGCAAGTACTGGTACAGTGGCGTTCTGCTGTGGGACACACAGCACATGGCTTGTGTGGGAGCAGTGTCTGGCAGCCAGTAATGGCTGTGTAGATGAAAATTCTGGCAAGACTCACGTAGTTGGTAGTCAGACAGACAATCCAAGGACCTGATCTATTCTGTCACAGCCAAAGCAGTCAATGTTGTATAGAACAATACAAAGATAAACTCTATGGTTTTCCACGTAAGATAGATAGCCTTGTTTCATTACTGAGGTTGTTCAAGTCTGACTGAAAATACTGCAGCAAAAATTTTCTCTTTGCTGATCTCATTCAAGAATCTCTTCTCTTCCTATCCCAGCAAAGTACACAGCAAAAATGTGCATTACTTAGTTCATGCTCTCTCCTGGAAAGGTCTTGGGTTTACTTCTAGGTTGCAGGGCTAGAAAGGAGTTCTTGGTTCTAATTTTAGCATCATTTGGTTACAAGCATTTCAATTCTGAGATATCAAAATGTGAGGCTAACTGTAGGTAATGATTTCATCTTGATATGGAGGTGGGGGCTGGGAGGGTTTAAAGTCTGTGATTAAATCTTTTTAAATGACCTTCAGTGTGCTTTGTCTAAACATGTTCCCTCAGCTTTCCATCCTGGCTCTGATCTTTATTGCTTGTCTTCATAATTTGGAGGAGAGGCCCTTGAGGTTTGTGTAACAAAAGTTTGGAACATGCACTGAAGTAACCCTACAATATCTTTGCAGCCTCTGAAGAAAAAAAGGTAAATCAACAGCAGAATGTGTGATCTGCCAAGATTAGTCTTGCATTGTATCTTAACACAAAGCGAATTTCATTAACATTCTCGAGACGGAAAGTCAGCCTGTAATACTTCAGATTTGAGCTGAAGAGCTGCAGGGAGTTGCTGCTTTTTTATCTTTAAAGCACACAAGTACATGCAAATTGACAGCTTTAGAAAGTTAACATTTAAAAAGCCTATTTGTGTCTTTTCGAAGACCAAGTTGCACATTTTTTTAGAGCTTTTATCGATTAAGCAATACTTGTTAAATTAATGCACCTCACAGAAGGCAGCATCATGCAGCAATTCAAAACATCTTCCTTTGTTCACATTTTTAAAAAGCTGTGCTTGGATTTAATTTACCAGGGCACATGTGAATTTTGTCCTGCCTGCAAATTCGTAGGAACTGCCTTGACAAGTTGTTTTGTCGCACTACATAAGACCATTAATGATGTATCCATTTACTTGTCTGAGTGGAATGTATTTCATAGCACCAACACCGCGGGAGTTTACTATGCAGTTTTGCTCTTCATCTGTTCTTCTTCAGGGAAGAGGGAGCACTCTCAGATCTGCTCAGCAGGCAGGGCACTGTCTAAAAAGGTAAGGAAAGCGATAAAGATTCAGCAACAGTGGAGGGAGTCTGGAGTCAAGGTTAGCAGCACTGATTTTCTTTCCTTTTAGGGCTACCTCTCTGCTCTTATTCTCTTGACAGTTTTCTCCACCATTCATATGATGATCAAGATGAAAAAGCAGATTCTCCATCTCCCTCGTGAAATTGCAGGTAGATTCAGCGTAGATCCAGGTTGAGCATGAAACCACAGCAGGTTGTGCATGCCAGCTGCTCAGCTGGCAGCATTTGCTTTGCAGTAATCACTGCTTGCCATGAAGAAGGTGCAAATATTTACTACAGTCACACACCTTAATACAGCAGGGTTGAGAATTCATCCAAGATGGAGGCCAGAAGCACTTGCAAATGCTGCACAGTCACTGGTATTTGTTCTCCCTTCAGGATGTCATGTAACAACAAAAGCCTGGCAGCAGGTGTGAAGGAATTCAGAAAGGCAGGTGAAAACAGTATTCTTCAAGAAGGTCAGTAACTGAGTAAAAAGCTACTGAGATGTTTAAAAGTGTCATTTGCTCTGAAGAATAATTAGCACAGTGATAATTTAACCAATAAGTTTGTTTACATTTTTGTTGCTGTTGTGTTTATAAATGGAAAGATTCATGCTGAATCTGGTATCACAATCAGGTTTTTAAGTACATAGATCTTTTAGGATTTGGAGTGGATTTTTCTTGTTGCCCTGCTCCACCCCCTGCCAAATAAATGAAAACTCCAAAGCCTTGAGCTAAATTGTTTTTAGCAACTCTGATCTTTATATTTTTTCCTGTTTCTGGAATAGTCTCAAAGTCAAACTGCTGAGAGGATACAGAGGAGGAAAAGGCATTATGGCTGGTAGGGAGGTCCTACTAACGTGTGAAAACACTTGCTGGGCTGTGTCTCATCCAAAGCTGCACGTAAGAGCTCAAGTGAGGTTTGCATAATGAACACAGGTTTTTAATGCCAAGGTATTTTGTTGTCATAAACCTGTTTGGGGGGCAACAGCAACCATCATAACTCTGTCCAGAGAAAGCCCATTTTTTATCTTTTTCTGCTGGTTTGTAGAGTAACAGCAAGTATCTTCCCTTGTCCAGAGCTCATCCTGTGATGTCTCAGCTTCCTGCCGTGTGTTTTCAGCTCATTACAGTGTAAGATTAGGAGTCCTAAGTTTCCAAATGACAAACACTACATGGTTGGCCTTGCAATTTATGGTCCGTATTTCTCCAGCTTAGCGTTTAAGAACACTGATGTTGAATGTTTGTTTGTGTCTTTAAAAACTCATTTTGTCAGAGCTGAGATGCTTTCAGCTGCTTGGAGTTGAGTTTATTAGTGGCTTAGCCCTCATTAGCTGCCAGCTGTGACAAATCACGTACCATAATGTGCATCTTACTAAAGCCTAGAAAAATATTCATGAGAAGCAGCTGGGAACCTCAGCTTATTTGTTTGTTGCTCACCTCCCTCCATATGCAGCCCTTTGCCAGAATCTCTAGGGTGAAGCTATCATACAGGAAAGTGAAAAACAATTGACGTGCTGGCCACCAAAGGTAGTACCTGGCAGTGCAGCTGTAAGCAGCCCAAAGCATCTAAGGTGAATGGATCTTATAAGATTCTTTTTGGTTTGGCTGAATAGAGAGCATGTAGTTACTGTTTATAACCTACATGAGCATCTTGCCATGTTGTAAGGATGACTTGCACCAGCTGGTGTCTGACGTGCATTAAAAGTGAGCTCCCCTTAACTGCAGCGAGCTGTGAGTCAAGCCCTTTCGCTCCGTTAAGGCAGACATCACCAAATGCAGTATTATAAGCACTTTTTATGGAAAGGTAAGTGGTTTTCATTTTGGCAGAAGACAAGCTGTGGTGATGTTTAATGATTGATTTGCTTAGTGGCATATCTAGGAGAAGCTTAGGGAAGAAGGCACAAGCAGCTGGAGTGTTTTCCATCTTGGACAGCGATTAAAGTCAAGTGGGAAGTAATTTTTTGTTTCTTACTCAAGTGTGGACATGTTCCAACTCCCCTGCAGGATGGGTTGTAATAATTTACTCTCTTCTGAATTCCTGTGAAAGCCCTCCTTTGTAATTGCAGTGCTTTGGTGTGTGTATTTATAAATGACCTGGCCCAGTAGAAGTGGCTGCTTGGCAGGGCTGTCCTGTAGCTCATGTCTGACGTGGAATGAGTAACTGGAAGGGTGAAGGGAACAGGAATTTCACTTCTTTGTCCATGTCTTAAATGGTTATGTGCAAGCCAGGTTTACCTTGAAGCTCAGGCTTTTCCTCAGTGCTATGGGCATTGGGAGGAAAAACATGGAGCAGATCTGAGAGGGTTTTGGTGTTATACCCGAGTCCTGCAGCTGATCTGAGACACTCAGCATGAAGAAAGCTTTAAGCCTGCAGGACCAGTAGACAGGAGATGGGCACAGCTGAAAGGGCATGGCTCAGTAGAAAAAAGGCTTTTACAGTACCAAGCAGTAGCAGTCAGCTTTTCTGACCCTTGATGTGGCATCGAGCTGCTGGACTAAACTGCTTCCAAACATCCCCCTCCTCTTTCCCCAGCCACAGGTGCCCCTGGAGCCTGCGGTGCCAGCTGTCAGTGGGCATCCTGCAGGAGCCCCCCCTGGCTCCTCCCTCGGGGCTTATAACAGCCCGGCGCTGCCACGCCGCCTGCTCCAGCAGTCCCACGGTGCCTGCTGCTCATCGGTGTTCCTGCTGGTGCCCAGCCAGCCAAGCCAAGCTGGGAGAGGCTTGAAGGAGTTGCTGTAAGTGAGATGCTGCCTTCACTCGCTGCTCTGCTTGTTCCAGCCTGCCTGCAGCAGGCTGTCTCCTTCCTAGCTGGTGGCTGCCCAGTTTTTCCATGCTGCTAATGCCTTCCTCCAGTACTGCATGCAGAAGGATGGCAGAGGAGTAGGTGGTGTCTCTTTTTTGTTTAGTTCTTGAAAGGCTGAAAAGCTTCTGAGGAGTGAGAGCTGCTTCTAGCAAAGTAGCATCTTAAATCCTTAGTTTGATTTGCTGTCAAACTTGAGAAAGTTTTGTAGTACCTGGCCAGGTGGATGTGGTAAGTGGATGCTGCAGTTTAGTTTAAGCAGTAGCTAAAGAACTCGTCACAGGCTGGAGGTGCTGAAGCCCTCTGTGCTCCCATTATTCTCTCTGTAACTGATTACTGATTCTGTTTATTCTTAAATCATTCCAGGACTAGATTAAAGGAAGTATATTTGCCTTTGCGAAAATGCTTTTTTTTTCTTCACATATTTAGACTGTGTTTGTTCTTAGACAGTAGCCAGTGTGTTAACAACTCTTTCATTTTTATTATTACCAGCTCTGAATACTGAACAGCTTTTTCTTTACTGAAGAAAGCTGCCTGAAGTATAGATCACTTTATAGTGTATACACAATTGCAAGGAAAATTAGCAAAAATTTAGAGGTTAAATCTAAAGCTTTAAAAAGAGAAACCAGAGAAAAAGAAAAAAGCAATTCCTCAGTGGCTCAACCAGAAGATCTCTGCTGCTTTCTCCTCTCTGTGCCTTGGTGGCTGATTGGACTGTCCATGTGCTGCCCTCCCAACAGCTAAGAGTATCTAGCACTTTGTCTGTATTCTATAATTACTTTCAGAAAATTTAGGTCGCTCCCTAACTTGAATGTCAGTGCTCTCCTTTGATCCTTTAACACTAATCCCATTTTGAAGTATTTTTAACAATAACAAAAAGAGGCAGCATTTAAATTTAACACAAATAATCTTCTGTGTAAATTTTATTCACTTCTTATTCTTCATATGAAAGTGAAAAATGTAGAGAATGAATGAGGAAAGCCACTGAGCCTTTTTAATGTCAGGAGTTTTCACAGGTGTGCAGGTTTGGGGAAAAATTCATAAAAGTTGATGAGATAAAATTAACTGAAGCAACCTTTCTCTCTTTGAGCACATCAGTCAGAAGCAGGTAATACCACACTGTAGCACCTTTTTCACCTGCATAGTCTCCTAAATGGTGATTTTTCCTAGTACTTTTTCAGTGTGTCTTTTGTAGTTTCTGTGACAATGGTATCCTGACCCTTGGTTGTCACTGTGATTACAAATACAATCAAAAATGTAGCAGAAGCTTGAGATGGAGTATAACATGGCACTAGCTGTCTTTCATAATTCTGTTGCTGTTTTGCCATGACACATGTACAGTTATTTCAAGTCATGCAGAAATTTTGTTGCAGTGTTTAAAATGAAAAACAATTGGGACTCTTCCAAATGTGGTGCAGACAATCCAAGACAAACTGATTTAACTCAGCTTTGAGGAACCATAAAACCAGCCTTAACTACTTGTCTTTCATCTCAAGCAGGAATTTCCTCTAGACAGTGACTATTTCTGCTCCAATGGACAAAGGACAACACTTTGTGTTCTTTGTGCTTACAACTGTGCTGCTCCTGAGAGAATCAAGCCATGCAGGTGAGAATATTTGGCCAACAATGCTGGCTGCGTCCAAATCTGATTTTTTTTTGTTCTTCACAGTCTGATAATTCTCTCGTTCTTTGACGACTAGTGCTAGATTAAGCCTGTATCTTAATCTATATGCAAAAAGGGAAATATGGGTGGAGGACATAAAGGCACGGGTGTTAGCCTGGACAGGGAGGACAGGGTAGAAAATCGGGGTGAGGCAGTTCTTAACAGTGCTACAAGCCATTTCTCATGAAGTCAGGCAGAGTCATCTCCCATCAGAAGGCTGTTCATGCTCAGAATAGAAGGGGTAAGGGCAAGGCTGATTTTTGCAGCCTCAGTAGCTTCCTGCCTTCAGGGCAGTAGTTTCAAGCCTTTAGGGGACAAGATTTGGAGGGATGAGTCCCTTTTATTTGCGTTATGTTTTTGTAGATCCTCACAACGAGGACCTGGCTGCTGAGAAGTGTCACTGCCATGAACTTTGGGTTAGCACTTGGGTTAGTGCTGCAACTCGATTACTTATGGTCCTTTCAGGAGCCCTTACAATGGGGCTTTGAACAGCTGCATCCAGTGCCGCTGTGGGGGAGCTGAAGCCCTCAGTACAGCCTGTTTTCTTCCAAGAAACCCTAGCAGGTCTTCAAAAAGGAGCCTCAAATGGCTTTTACTGGCTCTAATGAGTTTCTGAAGGGAGACAAGAAAACTCCTTTGTGAAGATTTCCAGCTCCCGTGGAGAACTGTAGTGGAGAGGGAAAAAGCAGTTTTTGTTTTAACAATAATGTAGAGTTCAGCACAAGACAAGAAAATGCAAAACCAGAGAATGAATAATACATAATGAATGAATATGTTGTTATATTTAATGAAAAACTCACAGCTTTTGCTTGGAAGAGCAAGAACACCCTCAATTTTTTGTTTTCTCTTGAGGGATTTTTGGCCTTTGTACTGTGTGTTCTTTGATTGCAAGGAGCAATGTGCACATTCCAGAAAAACATCCTGGGCAATTAATAAGCCATATAGTGGCTGTGGTTTTAATTCTGCATCACAATTATTACAGCGTTCTTCTGAGTTTTATGAGAAACGAGGCTGTGGATCAAATAATTTAACAGGATTTATTAAAAGGGCAGAGAGCAGAACCAGAAACTCAACTAACCCCATTAGTGATACTTCTACAGGTGGATTTTTACCAAATAGGAAAGTATCAGTGCCTTTGTTTTACAAATGGGAAACAGAGGCACGAGAAGAAGTAACATAAAACAGGTCAATGGCAGATCTGACAACAGGCAGGGTGTTGTTCACTGCAGGCTGCACTGTCTCTCATCACGTTTAAACTCTCAGCTGTATTTACTTCCCTTACTGCATAGGATGCAGAGAAGAGGCAAAACAGGGCAGACTTGCAGACCCTTCTCTAGTGCAGTACCTGTTGGTTCCTGGTTTTGGTCCTGATCCTTGTGGAGCTTTGAATTTTCACAGGAAGGAAGGAGTCGGAGTGCTTCTAATTCTGGGGGGAATGCAAGAGGATGAGCTAGAGAAGGGTTTCTACCCCTGTAGTTGCAAGACAGTCTGCTTTGACAGGAAGAACCTCTCGTTATTAGGGGAAGGGAAGAATTAGAAACCCCAGTGCCTTGGAGCGTAATGCTGATGAGCTTCTGCTTTTCCTTAGGGTTACAGGCAGAGTTTTGCAGGAATTAGGGAGGAATCTTAGCTGTGTGAAGTAGCAGAACTGCTGGCTTTTCGACTTGTCTAGAGGGCAGGTCTGAAAAATCCATCCTTCAAAGTGTGAAGACCAGAATAATAAAGTTACAGTCAGAATCCTCTGAAGCCTGAGTCTGGCGGTGTACATTTCTGCTTCTGTTTGCTTCACACTAATACTGTGCTGTGAAAGAGGAAACAAACTTGGCAAAATTGGTGTGAGTCAGCTGTGCTGTGAGCTTCTGAGCTAAGGGTAGTCGTTCTGTTTTAGTGCAACATGAAATGAGTTTATGAAACTTCACTCTTAAGGAACCGTAAAATATAAATGCTGCAAGGAGTTATTTTGTTGTTTTTCAGGAGCGATGAGGAATGATGCTGCTGCGAGTAAGGTACGTCCAATTCACTGGTGCAGAGCTATGAGTGAAGTTGTTTGTGAGAAAGTGTTTTAAATACAGAAGTAGATGTGACAGTGTGCAAGGCTTTTCATCTGTGACGGGCAGGCGGCTTTCCTGGCAAAAGCTTTAGCTGTTCTGAAGTGGTACTGATCAGAAAGCACCTTGAGTTGTGTAAGGTTGGGAGATGCACTCCTGAATTGTGTGCCTATGCAGAGGCGAAGTTTTGTCTCCTTTCCTCAACATCTCAGGTTTCCTACTGTTCTGTCTCCTGCAATTGCTCTCTAATGAGGCCTTAATTGGCTGCTAGCTGTTTTGTCAGCAACATAAATTGATCTATCTTTCAGAAGACTGTATGCACCGTGTATCTGAAGAATTGCGACAGCATCTAAAGTGATGTTTTATTTGCACAAAGTACACTGATAACATGCAGTAAAGCAAAACATTTGTGATTTATTAATTACTGTCATGGAACAGCAATTCCTGAAGAAGGTAGAGTAGTGGTGAGGTGACCTGCTGCAGCTCAGGGGAGCAGATTTCTAGCTGATTTAACTCACACACACACAGTAATGTAAACCCTAGCTAAGTGGGGCCAGTTCTGGGAAATCCAATTAATTCTTCACTTTTATTTGTAGGACACTGACTTGAGGGGACCAGAAGAGAATCTTCCAACTTTGACTGTCACAACAATCCTGGTAAGGCAGTTACATGATACTTACAGTGGCTGTGAGGTAGCTGCAATTATATCATTATTAGATATATTATACATATCACACATTTGCCCAAATTAAAAACATGTAATTAAAAAATGGGGGGAAAAAAAGAGAAAAAAAAAAAAAGGAAAGATTCATTGACGCAGTCAGGATCATTCAGAAGAAGCAACACCAGCAGATTTTCTGATTCTGCTGTCAGACACTAGCACGTAACTCTCAACTGATGGGCCAAAGGTAATGTATTTGGGTGTTTAGCCTGTGAAGAGGGCATCGCTCGTTTATGTAGTACATGTGCTGTGCAAAATGCAGCTGCCCTTCCTGGAGCTGTATTCTTTTACTAGCAGTGGCACATGACTCCTGTGAATATCTTTCAAGACTGGAAATGTTTTCCTCCTGATAATGTGGACAGAGGTCTTTGTGGAGAGGTTTTTTTTTGGGGGGGGAAAAAAGGGTTAATTCATAGTCAATTGCATGCTGCAGACTGGTGGCATGTAATTGTGTGCATTTCCCTCTCTATGCAGGAAGATCCCTACGTCATGGTGAGAAGGGCAGAGCTGGAGGGGTACTGCATTGACCTGCTGAAAGCTCTTGCTTCAATGCTTCACTTCAGCTACAAGGTGAAGGTGGTGGGAGATGGGAAGTACGGCGCCGTCTCTTCCAATGGAAACTGGACAGGGATGATTGGAGAGATTTTGAGACAGGTAATTTTCATCGTATGTTTGTGAAAACTGAAGCTCTAACAGGAAAGAGACCAAAGGGCTGGGCTGGCACAGCTCTTCATTAGAATTTCCTTGGGGACTGAGCAACTTGGAGTTGTTCTGCCTGTTGTGTAGAACTGATGCACAGAAAGACTTGTAGCTGGTTTTGTCCTACAGATACTGACACTACAAAACAAGGAGACAATGGCCATAGTAGAAATCATTGTAACAAGGCACTCCTGCTGCAGTTCTTGTCTTGTTTCAGAGACTGCCCGGTGCCTTTGTAATCTGAGAGGCTGCACGAGACATTGTAGCTCTGTAATGAAACAAAGGCTTTAAGGAAGAGGTACCTTGTACTTAAGCTGTAGGCCAAACCTGTCTCTTCTGAAATGTAACCCCTCAGACTATCCAAATAGCTGCTTGAACCTGCTTTTTATCCATGGGGTACCACTCCCTTCAGCCAGCATTCTGCCAGCTTTTGGGAACACTTGAATCGAATTCTCTTTGCTCCTCTGAACTCAGTAACATGTCCTGTCAGCCACGTAGGTGCTGCAGCCAGAAAAAGAAAGGAACGTGCCTTCTGTTTTTTGTAAACAAACCCACTGTAGTTCATGGTGCACAGCCTCAGCTTGTTTGGATCGTAGGAAACCAGAGGCCCCAGACACCAGCGAGCCCCCCACTATGAACAGTGAAAAATGGAAAGCTGTCCTCTGGAGCTCGGTCAAAGCCCACAGCTGTCCAGTGAGACAGAGAAGCTGTTTGCCATGTAGATATCTGCCCACTCAGCCTGGGAAGTGTTCTATTTGAGTGCAGAAATCATCAGGTAGGTTGGATAGTTGATAGTATTTTTTTCATCTTACAGGAAGCAGACATTGCAGTGGCTCCCCTAACAGTCACATCAGCCAGGGAAGAGGTGGTCTCCTTCACCACGCCATTCCTGCAGACTGGGATTGGAATCTTGCTTCGAAAGGACACCATGTCGCAGGAGATGTCTTTCTTCCACTTCCTGGCACCTTTCAGTAAGGAGACCTGGACCGGTCTCCTATTTGCTTATATTCTGACGTGCTTCTGCCTCTTTCTTGTTGCCAGGTATAAACACATGTCACAGGTTTTGCTCAAAAGTTGACTGTTTTCCCAGCTATGAGGAGATCTTGGTTTTAGAGAAAGTACAAGTTGCTAAAGGCCTGTGTGTTTGTACTTCAGCTTTTCTTCCTCACTCTTTTTGAAGTTGTTTTTTACTGTGACCACGTTCCTACGTGTTCTCTCTCCTGGTGTTTTTATGCACTCAGTCCTGCACTGACTGTGGTGGAAGGAATTCTTCCCCTCCCTCCTCTTCTGAGGAGATTCAGCTTTCTCCCACCTTTCTTGATTATGCTGCGCTAAGGCTCTCTGCTGCTGCAGTCTTGAACAGAAGCTCTGGTGCTGCTTTTCAAGTTCTATGCGTAGTCTTTTATAGATAACCATTCCTTCCAAGGAGCGGCTTTCTTCTTACGCTAAAGAACAGAGCCAGTGTTGCCTCTTAGGTGGGTCAGGGAGACTAGATGCAGTGGTTCAAGAAGGGATCTGGCAAACCTGTAAGAGGAGCCTCCTGAGCTTTTACTGTTGTGAAATACTTGAGGCACTGAGCAGGAACACCTTTCTCTGTACTGGTTAAACTGGACCACAAGTGAAGAAGGACCTACCATGGAAGGAGAGGGCATTTCTGGGCTAGCTGCACTGCTGCATGTCATGCTACAGGGTAATTTTTTCCTGACTGTCTGGTTTTATCCCATCATTTCCCCACAGGCTGAGCCCCTGCGAATGGAACGAGCCCAAGAATGAAGAGAATCACTTCACCTTCTTAAACAGCCTCTGGTTTGGAGCAGGAGCGCTCGCGCTGCAAGGTGAGCTGAGAGGAATGCAGCAGAGGAGCCCTGGGAGCAGAATATTTTTGTAAGCTGCTTGCTTATCCAGCCCTCATCTGTCTGTAACGCCGGGTGCTGGATGGCTGGGTGCTGCTGAGGGGAAGGACATTGCAGCAGGGACACTCGGCAGTACTCAAACTCTCAGCTGCAGTTTGAGACTTGTTGGAGTTGTACAGGTGGCTGGCTGCAGCTGAGGACTTCTTTTTCCTGCTGTAACGCTTATTCTGGGGAAAGTCAAGCTAACCTTCGCCCTGATGCTGTAGAGTGGAGGCTTTTTATTGCCTCTGGCCACTAATGCTGCTTCAGCTCTCTGCGCAGTGTGTGGTGTTGGTGCTGTTCAGCCACTGAGGGCTTTTCAGGCCTGTGCATTTCCTAGGTAGCTGCAGGGCAAGTTTTGCAGTTTGGCCTTTATTTAAAAAGAAGTCTTGTGCCGGCTTTAACACGAGCTGTCTCTCTCACTGTACATCACCTCCGTTGCTTTTTATCGGCTCTGGTCGCGCAGGTGTCACCCCTCGGCCCAAAGCTCTTTCTGTGCGGGTCATTGCCGCCATCTGGTGGCTCTTCACCATAGCCTTGCTGGCTGCCTACATCGCCAACTTCACCGCGCTGCTGAGCTCCGGCAGCGAGCAGCTACCAATCCAGACTTTTGAAGATCTTGTGAAGCAAAGAAAGCTCGAGTTTGGGACGTTGGACGGCTCCTCCACCTTCTACTACTTCAAGGTGCAGAGAATCTGATTGCACACATACACACGTGCCTTAGGGCTGCTAAGCTGGGGCTGAGGTGCCTGTAAAAGTTATTTTTGAGGGGTGGTGGTGGGAAATAAATAATCCCTGTAAGATTTGAGAGGAAATCTGTGCCAGCTAGATGATAATTTTCATTACAGAGATGGCCCAAAAAGGGAAATGATTTATGTGCTCTTATTCTCCAAATTGTTTCACAATCTTTGCATATTTATCCAGAAGTGCTGCACATTTGTTTTACTCTTCAGTCTAACACTTGTTTTTTTGGGCTGCAGAACTCCAAGAATCCCATCCATCAGATGATCTATGAGTATATGGACAAGAGACGAGACCACGTTTTAGTCAAAACCTACCAGGAAGCAGTTCAACGCGTGATGGACTCAAACTACGCCTTCATTGGTGAATCAATCTCTCAAGACCTTGCAGCTGCCAGGCACTGCAATTTGATCAGAGCCCCTGAAGTTATCGGAGCCAGAGGATTTGGCATTGCCACAGCCCAGGGTTAGTCACAGTGCACCACTTCTGTCCCACTTCTCCACTTGGATTTCATGGATTTGAAATAGCAGACTGAGAGCAAACAGGCTGGCACAGCTAAGTCCTGAAACTCAGGAGCGTTGTTTCCTTTATTTATTTACTTAGTTTTTAAGCCTTGGGCCCGGGAATGATGCAGAGCTCCTATAGAAATTTTTCTGTGAGCTTGATTGCTTGTATTTGTTAAAGGACCTTCACTCCATTACTATTCTGCAAGTGCATACAACAGGAATCATTGCTATCTAAAAAAGCACTCAGCTTAGTCTGTGCTGTTCTGCAGAATGATCATTTCATAGCTGGGAATCAGCACCCAGCTAACCCTGCTTGGTAGGGTAGCACCAGACTGCTTTAAAATGTTATAATATTCATGATCTGTCTTATACTCTTTTTCATTCTACTGCTGCTAGCATCCCCATGGACTAAGAAGCTCTCCATTGCGGTCCTCAAACTGCGTGAGTCAGGTGACCTTGACTACTTGCGGAACAAGTGGTGGGAGACCAGCTGCCTTCACAAAAGCAGAGAGCGATGGAGTCCTCTCCAGCCCCAGGCTCTCGGTGGACTCTTCCTTACTCTTGCAATTGGCCTCGCACTAGGAGTGATTGCAGCTGTGGTGGAGCTGTCAAATAAGAGCAGACACGCTGCTGGACACGTCAAGGTAAGTGATGGTCATCTCCTGTCTTCCCTCCTTGGATCCCTGCTGTTTAGCACGGACAAATTAGGTACCATTCTGCCCCACTGGGCAGAATACCAGCTTCCTTAACATCCCGATCTTGCTTTGTCTAAGGAAAGGAATGTAATGGGATCAAGGAGACTGCTAAGTATTCACTCTTTACATCTTTGAAACGTTGTAGCTTGGACTGTGTGATAGGCAGGTAGCCAAAACAGTATAAAAATAATAAAATGAAGCCTAAAATATTGAGTAGAAATATTTACTGTAATGCAGCCAAACTGCATTGCAACACTCTGAGTGTGTACAGAGGACAGTAAATCACCAATAACAAGTTTATTCTCAAGTATGGCTATTTTCAAGTCATTTGACAAGCAGGAACCCACATGTAAGTAAAACTGCACTGGTATCTGAATGTGCATTTTGGTGTTCTTGTTCTCCATCCATTGGAATGGATGGGCAGCGCACATTTTAAAAGTGGATTTTATGATGCAGAAGAACTCACCCCCTTGTTTTCTCCCCTTGTTTTTCAGAAGTCTTGTTGCTCCATTTTCACAGAAGAAATGTGCACTCGTCTACGTATAAAAGAAAATACAAGACAAAGCCAGGAGACTTCAGGAAGGGCTAATGCTTAAAAAATTGTTAAGGAATGGGTGTGTATTAGGGTTCTACCATATGTATTTCATAGGAACTACATCACTGTAGAAGGGTATTTTTCTGCAAGTCTAGAGTGTTAGTTTCCTAATCATAAACACACATCACTTCTGGATTGGTGGTGGAGCTGGATTCAAAAGAAAACTAAGCAGCTGGGAGAAATTTAAATTGATGAAGGATGGAGTGCAACTGTTAAAAATTAAGGAAGGTTAAGATGGGGGAATCACACCTATGTTTAGTTTAGAAGTTTACTATGTAAGTGAATAAATGCCTATAGGAGTGAGGGCGTTAGGATAGGTTAACGTGATGCCTCTGTTTACTAATTACAGTATGAGGAACAATCTTGAAAATTAAAGCTCTCACCTGATTGTTCTAATCACAAACAACTGCTTCTTAAATATTTTAGTTACAGACTACTCTTCCCCTCTTCTAGGCAGATGATGGTCACTGTGAAGGTAATTTCTGAATCAGAAAGGACAGTACTGTTGCATAGTCCCCCAAAATGCAGGACTTTACTGCATTCTCTGCAGTAGCCTAAAATCCAAGAAAGGGGATGATGCAATTAAGGAACTAGATTTAAGAAATGTCTGTTTCCCATCAGATGTTTCCTAGGTTGTCTTAGTTAACCTGATCAGGAAGTATTTAGGAATAACAATTAAAATTCACCAGCATGAAATTTGGTAATCAGTCAATTAAAGGAAGTACAAACTTACTAAGCAAGGGCAAGTGAGTAATGGGTATTTTACATTATTCTCTTGCTGTCAAAGAAAAACAGTTGAACTTCATAGGGAAGTTAATTAGGAAACTGTTAAATACGCAACTGAAATAAGATGGTTTTCTTTTCAGAGGTGGAATGACTGATGCATGCACATGCTGGTTTGTAAATTCATGGTTAAATGACTGCATTTATGTACTGCACATCTGATGGGGTGGGAGGGAGCAAATTCATTTACTTGGAAGTGTTTTTTTAACTGTGCTGCATGAACGAAGAGACAAATTCACATCAGCTCTAGCATTAAATAAATGAAGAAAGCAGACACTAATCTGCCTTTTGATGGGGAAATAGCTGGGTGTTCCTGAATAAAGCATTACAGAGTCACTTGAAGCATAGTGTAGACTCTAAACTTCTGATAGCTGCCCAGAATTTAGTATAGGTGCAGCTTGCCACCCCTCTGTGGCAACAAGAACAAACAGTGGAAGTAGCAGGAGTTACGAGTTCTTCAAACTGCTGTAGTGCTGTTAAGTTATCGGCTATGTGCTCTCAAATCATGACACTTCTATTTTAAATGCAGCTTAAGCAATGGTGGTTAGAGTAGGAGGTGGATCAGTCCTTCAACCAACTTAACTACGGAGCATGAAACAGGTTGGGTAAGTTTAAAAGCTGACATGGAAAAATACAATGTCAGATTCACTTAGCACTTTAAAAACTATTTGGTATGTGCCATGGCATTACTGGCAGAGTAGGCAGAGATGTATAAAAAAAGGTTTCATTGACATTTAAATATATTTCTATATGAATGTCTCACAGAACAAAAAAATAAAGTCTCTTCATCACAAATACTGCAGCATTAAAATAAACACTTACCAAAATAAACAATGAGTGAGATATACATATATATATTTGAGTGTGTATACTATAGAGTGAATCATATTGTTGCTTTAAGTCACAAAAGCACAATATAAATATGGAATTTCCTGTGACCTCTTTTCCCTGTTGTAATAAAAATACATTCTTTACAGTTAAAGTAAAACTAGTGCAAGTCCATTCTGCTGCTCCTGTTCACCCTGTCAACCGGATCCATATCATTTACATGGCACTTCGTACTTAAAAATGACACTGAAGATTTTCCCTCCGAGACGATCGGCAAGCCAGGAGTTTTTGATAACAGCAAGCTTGAGGCTCTCGCACTTCAAAGCCGCGTAGTAATTCGTGTGGATGGCACGACCCATGCCTTCAATGATAACCAAGTCCGTCTTCCGTTCTCTGACCAGCACAGCCAGGCCTTTATCCAGGCGGCTGAAATGAGAGGTCTACTTAGAAGCAGTCATACTTACATATGCTACATATAAAGACTAGATGTTCTACGGGCTTTAGCTTTTATAGAAAAGGTGGTGGGGCATGGAATTACTGATGGCATTAAACAAGGAACACCTTAATCAAAGGAAATGGGATTGAAATGTAGTTTTAAAAGCTTCATCAAATGCATACAGAATTGGGCTTTCCCAGAAACCACAGGTTAAGTTCTCTCTGCAGTAGAGAAATATAAATAAAAAATAAATAAATAAACAACATGAAATGCTTCTTATGCTCAAGTGGATTGCACACAGTATATTTTACATCAGCAATAATTAAGTTGCCCATGAAACTGACAACATGTAATTGCTGAACACCAAAATGAAACATAAGCTGTAGAACAACTAGGAAGGCTTGATCAGTATCACAAGTCTGCAAATCCAGACTGAGCACCTCTTAACGATTTCTGTGAAGTGTGGCTGAGCTATTCCAGAGCACATGAGAAGTCTCTGGTTATCCTTCACCTGATGAAAACAAATTTGGTACTTTGCCAATATACCTTAGGTCTAGACACGGAGAACTTGAACCTGTCTGGACCAACAGCAGCTTCTCTTCCTTCAGTGCAGATCTTTATTTGAAAAAATATAAAAAATAAAAAGCGTTACATGGTCTGTCAAACATAGTCATGCAACTCTGGTAATAAGCCAGACAGTGAATAGTTGAGTGTACTTTGCAAAGGTTTCTTTTCCTGCTAGGACTCAGAAACATGTTTCCTTAAGCAACAGGTTATTTAGTTATATATAAAAGTGTGTGTGTGTATATATATATGTATATATATATATATATATATATATATATATATATATATATATATATATAATATATTTATATATATATTCTCTACATAGGATAGTCTGTGCATTATGCATATTTTCCTCTATTCGTTTTTAACATAAGAAGTACAGGGGTTTAGTAGCTTGAGTCCTTATCAGGGATGACACTAGCAGGAGATAGAATGACGTGCCAACAAGAACCACTTTCTAGATTTTTTCACCTTAAGCTGATCATCCTCTGTATCTTACTTCCAGGTTGCAGAGTTCAGACAGCAATAAACACAAATAACAACTATGTGTGTTAGAAGAAACTTTTTTTTTCCCTTTTGTATGCTACATAATGAAGACAGGTTATAGGCTTACTGAATAACTGGATCCATCGCTGCTATCCGCTCAGCAACAATCAGGGATTCACTGTAGGTGACATCGTTTAGGGCAGGGCCAGAGTTACAAGCCAATATAACCTGAGGCAAAGATGTCAGAGTAGTTCACTGATTAATGCAGGCAATACACGGTGTTAGAGCTTCTTGTTTGTTTAAAGATTGTCATTACCTGGCTTATAAAATAAAAGAGGCCTTGAGAGAGGAGAAGGCCTGAGAGGCCCAGTCCTCATTTCCCCCCACCCCTCCCAGGTTAACCAGCTACTTCAGGTCTTTTGACATCATAAACCCTGGCTTAGCACACTTAGATCTCCCAGAGTCTCCCTTTGCTCTGTTACATTTTGCAGTCTACTTAAAGTTAGACCTCAGAGTACCAGGGATTTGGGGCCTGAAGCTCATTGCCCTAAATTGGATCATTCTCAATTGAGGTGTGCTGAGCCAGTCTCACAAAGTGTACTGCTAGTAGGTATTTAACAAACCTTTTACCAATTACAGAAGCTCCATTATGTGCTGACTCTACAACAAAAACCACTTACCTCTGTCCCTCTAGAGAGGAGCTCTCTCACAAAAGGAAAGACTCCTAAAATTATGTCTATTCCACTGTTATCTGCGAAAATTAAGGCACATTTATGAGGGGGACCCTCCTGCAAGAGAAAAAACAATTCATTCAGGCTTTAGCTCATAGTTCAGGTCATTAAATAGTTCGTGTTATTTAGAAACACTCATTTTAAGACACCAGGTTTTATACCCCTAATTGATTGGCAATTTTCATTATCTAGCAGCAGCATAGCACTTCACCTACCTCTGATCTTAAGCAAAATCAGTTTCCCTAAGATTGTCTTTGCACAGTTATTTAAAACAACCTATAATTACTTCACTTAATTCGAGAGCTGTCTCAAACTCTGTTAATTAAGCTACAGCTGCCAAAGATGTGTGTGACTCCAGCAGCTGGGAACAGGAACTTACTTCAGAGGGCTCTGAAGGGTGGGTAGTCACACCTATAATCCTACCCTTGGGAGGCTAGATTAGAAATCCCATTTCATTATGCCATGCAGCTGGAGAATAACCTTCCCTAAAACAGAAGCAGCAGCATGGACAGTTGCCTACATGAACATGTTGGTTATCAGGGTAAACCTACCTTTGTGGATGTTTTAAGCTAGCATGACGTAGGGTGAACAGGATTTCCTTCTGCCAGGAAAGGGCAGGATGGACTACTAGGGGCAGTGACATCCTAAAATTTTGATTTTTTTTTTGATTTTGATTTATTCTAAATCTGATTTTATAAAGTTTAGTTCACTGCAGTTTGTAACAGCAGATGAATTTCTCTGTAACTAATGTTCAATTCCTAAGGAAAAAAAATGGTCAGGACAGTGCTTGAATTTCCTTAACTAGCACCGTCATAAAGGATTACATTTTAGAGGTCTTTTCCAACCTAAATGATTCTATGATTATATGATACTTTTAAGACACAGTATGCAATGATTTGGAGCGGTCCGCTTACACCAAACGTTTGTCTATCATTTCCAACATAGATCTACAGAGAGAACCAAAAAAACATCAGCTTTTCAGTGAACCTTAATTAAATAGTAATAAACATCACACAGAGCCAAAAAGCTTTGGTAATTGATTAATTACTTTCAGAAAGCTCCTTAATTAATGCAGATTTTAGCTTGATTACTGAGATGGAGGAACAATACAGACATTACATTTGGATTTAAGTTTTCAAAATTACAAGTCCAGCTGTGTAGAAATAAAAGTGCCCTGATAAGGAAGGGAACTATGGGTATGTTGGAAGAACTCTGAAAGCAGCTGGGTTATGAATGTTGCAGTTCCTGCAGAAATTCAGCTAAGAAACTTGGTAAGTAATGAAGTGTCAAATCCCTTTTATTCCTGTCTTTATGGTAAGGCTGCTGAATTACTGGTACTGTGTTAACAGAGTTTATTTTGAGTTGCCTGAACAGGGTTCTATTAAATCTGTTAAAAACAAGCTAACACTTTTTTTTTTTTTCCCCTCAAGATTAATGTATTAAATTACTTATGGTTAGTAACAATTGTGGCATCATACCTTCAGTCGCTCTAGCCACTGACTGTAGGAGTCTTCTAACCAGGGACGTTCTGTGTCACAAAGAAAATCATATTAGTGTTACTTTTAGGCAAGGAGCAAATCTGTATGTTTGGTCTTTTTAAAGATGCTGAAGCAGTTTGAGCTCAGGTTTTGAATGTTAAAACTGTATATTCAAGAAGTTGCTAAAGTCTTAATTATGGGAATAGCTCAATTACAGTGCTCTTGAAATGGCATTTTCATAATAAACCAATGGAGTCACGTGAGCTAAATACCATTATGGCTCACCCTAAGATGGGTGGGGTTGTACTTGAGGGGACACTACTGCTTTGACAGGATTAGAACACTACAAAAATAGCACAGCTGAGATATTCCAAACACCTGTGCAGCTAAGGCTTCTGTGCAAAGAGATAGGCTTTCAGGTTCCAGTTCCTTTGGAATACAAAGAGCAACGTTCCCCTGGAACTCTGTAAATCTGTATTTCAGACAAACCCAGCAAGTATGAATGGGTCCTCATCATCTGGGCAGCAGAACCATCACAATCACTACCTTCCTGCTCTCCTCCACTCACATTAACGCAATATCCAGTTCCAACCACCACACATCTCCCCCTGTACCTTGCAGTTTTGATTTGGCTTCTTCAAATCCAAATTGTGGCTCAGATTCCAGAACGCTGTATCATGAGAGAAATAAAGGGTACGTAGTTAAGCAACTTAATCACATAAAAACACAATTCAAACATTCCTCTAGCAGGTGGTCAGCAATTTTATTGCATTGATTATTACGAGAAGTGTGGGTAGGTCCATTGACTGAGAAACAGACACATTGTTTTGATGTTAAACACAAAAAGCTCAGATGTACGTTAAATTAGAATGTTATTATGCTAAAAGAAAAAAGCTCCAACAATATACAAACATTTGCAGGAACTACTCTACAGGCAAAAAAAGAAGACTTTTGGTCTGCAAACTGCCATAAATGTAGTCAGGGTCTAAAATACCTGCACAGGAAACCAGTGCTATACAAAGTCTAATTTGAAGATTAGTTCACAAAAAATATTTTAAAGTTGTACCTGTGTAGGCAGGGAAAAATGAAAAAAAAAAAAAACACCTTAACTAGGTACAGGATTTAAGAGCTATTGGCTGTACATATAGCAAAGTAGCTCCAAACACTTAGGTGGTGATGAGCATACAGGTAATGAGGCTGGATTCAAAGCTGCCAGTTAAAACGTTACACCATGTGGGCAGTGCTTGCCAGTCATGTCTCAAAGTTCCTTACATGTCATTTAGTACCAGATGTAACTCAGCCTGTACATCTCTTAGTTCCTTCCTCAAAGAGAAGGAGAGCTGCACTTACCACAAGGAGCAACTAGACTAACTGCTATTACAGGTGGCAGTTCGTTTCTGTGGCTGTGGGCAGCATCAGAAGTACCCCAAGTCTAAGAGGGCCAAGGCAGCCTTGAATCACCGCGTTTTGAATGGACTTCTTTTTGGTTTACTCAGGGGGAAAACTCTTTAAAGATGCAGAAAAGGCAAGGAAGAGCTGAATGTCAGCTGTGAGGCAGTGACCCTTTCCCGTGTTATTGGATCTATGTGATCAACCCCACAAAAACAGCTGTAAAATCCAGAGTTGCAAAATTAAAAATATTTTAAGACAGCTTGCACTTATATCCTTATGTGAATTCATAGCTGAAAGGATGTAAGGAAAAAAAGCTCTAAAAACAGCAATAGGAATGTATGTTGATCAAAAATACTTAGTGTTTTGTCATCATAAGAGACCACCCAATCTAGCTTACAGCCCACTGAATGAGTGATATCAGGACAACTGTGGGTTGCAGAAAAACAGCGTATTTTCTCCTAGCGGTACATAGTATCGGTTTAAGTACAACATATACCCAAAAGCAAGGCTATTAACCATGCTACAAGCAAAGCAGCCAGGCTGGAATATTAAATGCTCTATCACTTAATTCAAACACTCACAGCAATGTGTCTGCCAGGTTTTAAAGGGTGGAAATGTAAACTTTGCTGCACCACAACAATGCTTGCAAATAAACAACCAACATATGATTAGGTAAAATACAAACTATAATTAAAGTTAGATGGGTGCACTTTATTTACTTATTTTTAAAATGAACAAGTGGATATTCTGTATCTTAAAAGGGTGCTTTTAAAATATTTAACACCTACTCTGAGACTGCTTTTGCTCCCCAGTCAAAGACATTCCCCGCAAGAAGTCCTTTCACCAGAGCAAACTGCCTCTCCTCCCAGCCTAATGAATCCAAAGATTCGATTACGCTTTGAAAACATTTTAAGGCTATGCCATTTTCTTTCTGCTTTACCTGTAAGAAAGACATGAAACATTGGATTTATAGACAAAAAATTCTTACCCATCATTGGTTGTCTCAGTCCCAAGACCACGTTCAAGCATTCTCCTCTACGTTCATGGCCTCTAATGGACCAACAAGTTACTGTTATCAGCATGCTTAGTAACAACAAGAAAAAAGTTTCCTGGGATTCTAATAAAAAGCTTTATTAGTGCTAGAATGTGTTCTGTTGCCTAAGAATTACTTTAATCTATTTGTTGTTTTTTTTTTTTTTTTTTTTTTTTTTAGAGGTATGATAGATCTTGGGCAGACTGGGGAATGGAAGAATAGACACACAAAAAAGACACTTAAGCAGCAACACGATCCACCAAAACCAGGTGATCTGCATGAGGAGGCTTACCACTAGCAGTTTTACAAAAACTGGAGGTGTTGTTTGTTTTTCTTAAATTTTTGTTTCAAGAGGTTCATCATCCCAGATGCCTAGAAGCTCTTGATTTTTTTTTTCCTCCACTTCTACCTCCAGTGAGATCAGTGTTACATAGCTAGTTCTACTTAAAAATGTACAAGTGGTATTGAGTACCATCTTTACATCATCTTTTTTTGCCACTATCTTGTCCGAATTACAAAAAAAAAAAAAAGGCAAAAAAAAAAAGTAAAAGCCACCTCACACAGTCAAAAGCCACCTCTAACTTTTTCTTAGAGTGAATGTGACAGTGCAGCTATGCAGAAGCTTCTACATACTTTGCAGAAACAGAGCAACAGTCAAAAAAAAAGTCTCTAATTAGGCTCTGGTATTGTTATTGTTCCCGTGTCTGCACAAAAGTGGTGAGGATCACCAGTACAGAAAGCTATTTTTGAGAAGTGATGACTTCACATGTCCTCTCCCCCAACAATAGTACATTACAGAATAAACCCCAAAGACTGAACAACTGCAGAATAGCAACAAATTCTTTTAAGAGCTACAGGTTATGTGTTTGTGTACACTCCAACCCAACTCAACAAAGTATCTCAACAGTTACAAAAGCAATCAAACTTTTTACAGCACAGCAGGAAATTAACCCAGAGACAAGATGCAGGAAAGTGGCACAGTTTGGTGTAAGGAGAGACTGCCTCAGCAATTAAGGGACACAGCGAACAGATTTGTTTTGTTTTTTCAGGCCTTTTTGGGGAGTGATGGTGTGGGGGAGGGTGACTTTGCTTGTGAAACTCTTTCTCCCTGTCCTCAATTTACTTTTCTTTCCTTTTTGGGGCAGAGGAAGGAAAGAAAATACAGTGTAAGGTAACTAAAAGAACACAGAAACTTCATAGCATTAGTGACTTTTGCATGGAGATCTTGAAATTGTTAACTGCTCTACAAGATAATAATGCCAATTGCCTTTTACCACTGTCTGAAAATCTCAGATTTATTCAGAAGTACTTACACAGCTACACATAACTTTCCTTAATTTTGAAAATGTTTTTTGTACCATGAGGAGAAAAACAGGAAAGAGAAATTCCTGAAGTCTGCTAGACTGCATTATAGCCTCAGTATAAGAGGAAGTAAACTGATTACTCAGGTCACTTCTAAGGTTATCCATGAGCAGAAGTGGAGCCTCTCCATATAGTCTCCTTACTTCTAAACTGAAGGAAACAGATCCTCACTGAAGGAGCAAGTTACAATAGCATCTGATGAAGGACACCAGGTACTCATCAGGAGCAGGATGGACACCACCAGTTCCCTTCTCAGAAGCACGACACAACCAAAGCTGGTAACTTTTTGTTAGCACTACCCTCAACATGACCGCATTCAGCAGGTTAGAGGTCAAAGGCTTTAAATCCCACCAGCAACTGCTGTTTCTCCTCAGAGCAGCAACCACCAACCAGTTAAAGCTGCTGCAAGGTAGTTACTACTCTCCCTTTATAAACCATTACTTATACAAAGTTTTAGAGTATGGAAAAAGTGTCTTGAACTTACACATTGTCCACCCTGTAAAACAAGAACAACTTACCTTTGAATAGGGATCCGGAAAATTGAACTCGTTTAAACAGTGTTCCCTTGTATCCAAAAGACTTCTAACTGTTAACGTACCATATGCACTTTAAAAAGGGAGAGGGGAAAACAGATCAACTACTTCAAACAGAAAAAAGATATTTTCTCCTGTTTCCTCCATAATTAGGATGAATTCCAGTAAGTCACGGCACGTAAGACAGACGTTTCAGTTAAAAGTCTTCACATGCCACATGTGCTAAACAGTCTTTAAGTGGCGAATCTACTCAGACTACTTAAATAGAGAGGGGAAATGTTCAAAGCAAAGTTGCCAGACAACTGAACTAACACATTACTGCTTTAAATAACTTCTAGACCATTCGTCAGTTTTCTGCTGAGATAGAATTTAACTCGAAAATTCTAATAGGGGAGATCCCATGGTTCTGTTCAGAGGACCTGATATTTGGCACATCAACTTGCTCCAGCCTAAGCAGATTTCAGTTTGTTCTGCTTAATATTTAATAAAAGCTTTTATTTAGCTTTTAGTTAGTTTATAGTTTGCTTTTAATTTGCTCTGCTCAACAGAAGCAGCCAGGTGATGAAAGCAGGAAAATGAAAGACACTTACAAAGGCTGCTGTCTGAGTGTCTGCAGCTTGTTCCAGTATTTCTGTCGGAACTTTTCAGCTCTCTCAGGTGCATCAACAGAATCTGGTTGACTGGCTGCAGCACGTTTTGCCACCTGGTAGAGAAGAGGAAAGACTGAAGTTACCAATCAAATTACCTTTTCTTTTTAACTGACCTAAAGTTCAGGCTGAAAAACAACCCCTCCATTTGCTTTATTAATAATTATCACTCATGCATACAACTCCTTTGTGACATTTACCCCATCCAGTGCCTCCTCAAAACAGGTAAGCCAGTATTTTCTGGCCATGGCATCATCTGTGAGGTCAACAGTGTCTGGAATATAGGTCGATGGGTCCTTTAGCAGTGGCAGGTTAACAAGTGGTCTCTCCAGCCTATCCATTTCAAACATGTCAAACTAGGTAAAAAATGAAAGAATTATTAGAGCTTGTTCAGAAATTGATTCATAATAAGTGAAACTAGCACAAGGCCTACACAAGTCCGTAAGAGTTTTATACATCATCTTTGGGTCTAAAGCCAAGTTCTCTTCTTCCCCTTTCCCCCCAAGTATAGGAAGCTACTTTCTGAAGACTGGGAGGAGATAAACCAATGATAGAGGAAATTTGAGGGGGGAAAAAAAAAAAAAAAAAAAAAAAAACCTTGACATGGAAAACACTGGCATGCTGATCAACAGAGGACAGTAAAACATGCTGAGCTCCACTGTTGTTCCCTTTTCAAAAGCACTTCAGCAGATCCAGTCTTAGAATATTTTACGAACCTGAAAGTATTTTCTAATTGCTTACTGTATTGCTACTTCAAAGAAAGGGCAGGAGACTTAATGTTTTCTCCCACCTTTGGTGAGGCAGAACAAGACAAAGTAGCAGCCGTGATCTGCTTTTATGAAGCATTACATCAAACCATCACAGATGACACAAGACATCATTGTGCACAACATGACACCACCACACATGATACAAGATACTGTGTTAGTCGCTTCTTTCGGCAAGCAGCATAGTCTCAGGGGCAAGAAGCAAGTAGCTTTAGAATAATTGTCCAGGCTCAAAGCACCATTGCCAAGAGAAAGCACTTAGTTTAGGAAAGACAACCACATACTGTACCACTCCTGGTTCTCTGCATGGGATAAACATCAGGTGATGTGCTCATGAGACCAGAACTCCCAGCATAATTCTCTCCCCAGCTATACTGGTTTGGATCTAGAAAAGAGAAAGAGAGAAAGACACATAATCTGAAAATAAAACTGAAAATACTCCCATGCACGAGTCTAGAGTCAGCACCCCTTCAGAGAAGCTGGTTCACTGCAAAAGCCATTTCTCCTTGTCTTTATACATAAATCAGATTTTTCCCTCTAGGCCCCCGTAGGTATGTTTTAACTTCTTGGTGACTTACCTACCTCTAAAGAGCTTCAGATTAAACTGAATGAGACACAAGACAATTACAATTCTAAAATAATTTTTAAACCTTTTTTTTTTTAATCATTAATGGCTATAAGAGCAGGATGTCTTCAAAGCACTATTGATGGCTAATTTTTCTGTCATCAGAACTGATGTCTTATTTCTAAATATAAATCCATTATTAACAGAATATATTGCGAAACTCAAGGCATAGTGTAAGGTTCATATAAACACTAGTTATTTCTAGAGTTTTTCTAGAAGTTTAAGTTCAGATGTACAGAACATGCTACAGAAGTAATGTCTTTAATTCCTCAGTAGCTGGTTACCTGCCCACATCTATAAAGTGGGTATGAAATGACTTCCACATCCATTACTCTGAGGTACACTTGATATTTACTAAAACTAAGCATCATTAACCACCTCATTATTTTTTCCACTATTAGTAAGGTACTGAATGGCTTGCTAGTACATCAACAAGAAAGTAAGAAAAGGAAAATACAAATGGCAAAATTCAACCAAGGCATCCTATACCCAAAGAATGCTGGAAATAAGTGTCTCATCCTTCATAGATATCTCTGAGGCTTTTCACTCAAAAGAGTAAGTTTTGAGACGCCGGTCTTCTGCAGTACATTAACTGAATTCAGAAGCTTGCCCCTTAAAGAGGAGGAAAGTTCTCAGTAACTCAATTTCCCCGATTTGATTTTGAGGTAATGACTGCTCTTTGCAGAAATGCAGAAAAGAGAAGAGCCAAATCCTGCTGGATTCTCAAAGGTGAGCAGGAAAATAGTGAGAAATTAACATGTTCTTGCCAGAATATATAAAAGCAAAGCCCAGCATCTGTGTTTATTAGTGCCAAATGTATTTATGTAGGCAACAACTTACATGCAGCCTCTTAAGAGAAACTTGGACATTACACTGACATTTCAGAACACAGCATATACAGAACATAGCAATGCTGTACTTACTGTCTTGTTCAGCTCCTTTTAAAAATGCCCCAATGGCTCCCAGGTAGCCTTCATGTCTCAGGAACAATGCCTGAACCTCTCCCTGCCACAATATGAAACATTGCAATTGGATGGTCCCTGATGGCTAATATGTACTTCTTTGTCACTAGATTTACACTTAAATTTAATAGAAACAACTAAAGATGATAATATTCATTTGTGCTACATTCTAACACATTCAGTAATTTTAATGGTGCTCCAAAAATGGTGTTTCTGAAACACAGCTTCAGGAGGAACTGCTTACACACATCATTCCACAGTTCTAAGACAGCTGGAAAAAAATACATGCAGAAGTGGTGCGTATTCTAAGCCTGTGCAACCACAGAAGCAGAGGGAAGCGAATGCTTTGCCAGGAAAGACCACTGCATCATCCCATGAATATTCAACTCCTCTTGCTTGAACAGGCTGGAAATATAAGGTCAGCTGATTTCTAGGTCATCAACCTAGGTGTGTGCCACTGTGCATCCAAAACATTCGAGCCACTGTTCATTTTATTTATTTCATTCTGCTACTGTTTAACATGCAACAATATACAGTCACCCTGTACGTTCTCCATAGGCATTTTCCCCATCAGGTTGGTTAGTTTAAAAGTAAACGTATAAAAGAATGCCAGGGAAAACAGGACCACCACCCACCCTAGCACCCGTAGCTTTCCTAGACAAGGCTGAGTGAGACCTCCTCTAAAGGACAGTAAGCCAGGTCTAGAGCAGATAATATCAGAAAAGTTAATGCTGGGTTTAACTATAGTGGAGGGGAAAAAATAATAATTTATAATGAGATTTTTGTATAGACTGAATTGCTGATAACATGCTTACAGCAATCTAGAGCTGCAGTTTTGTGGTAGTTTTCTTGGAACGCAACCAAGGTTTTACAGAAAGACTGTAATGGTGAAACAAAGGAAAATAAAGCAGCATATAGGAGTCGCTTGCTTGAAGCACTGAGATGAGATAAAATATAGTATCATTGGTTCTATAAAACTGCGACATGCATTGCAAAGGTGCAGGAACCAATCTACCCGTACCAAGCATTAAGTGAGCTTTTGGACTGCACTGGTTTTCAACTGAAATATCATTAGTATTTGCCACATCTTCAAAACCTGGAAATAATTACAGCTTGTTTTTTTTTTTAATAAAACCATCTACAAAAGCCCAAACTACCACCACCAATACTAGCTTCTAATTATCTCAGCAGAACAATCCTACACTGCATAGCCTGGGGGGTGAAAAGAAATAGTAGAAGTCAGCAAGAGGAATTGAATAACAGTGGCAGCTATCTAAGAAAATAGTGACAATTACTGACAATCAAAAATAAATAAATACAGAGAGAAAAAGAGGCCAGAGAGAACTCCTAGGCAATTCACATTTATTTCACCCCTCCCACAACAGATCCTTCTAGCCCTGCCTTACCTACCTAAGAGCAGTCCTTTAAGCTGATTTAAGGTGAGAATCTATTCTAAGTCCCCCAACCTCCTAGAAGAAGATACCTAGACACATGAATTTGCTATTAGGAGAATCTCTGTTTTTGTTACCTTTGAGAAGAAGTTGATACTGTAGGTTATTGTGCGCATGGTAACAGGGTGACCCCGAATAAAGAATCCTCCAAAATATATTTTATCTAAATTATGGAGTTTAGCATAGAGGCAGGCAAGTTGACCAATGTCATTGCTGATCATGTGTAGTAAGCTTTTTGCCATATCTTCTTTGGAAAACTCTTAAAAGAAGGAAATAGCAAGAAAAATTAAACACAGCTGAAGAATGCTTAAAGGAACCATATAGTTTTTTTTAACAAAGAACCTGCAGCTAGAGAAAAAAAATCCCTTTGTTTCACCAGTCTGTGTGTGTAGAATAAAGGTGTTACCCCCTGACCCAAAATCTTGTTATTAACAAAGTATTTCAAACAACAAGCAGTGTGTATTTGACTGAAAACACTGTGGAAAAGCACTGAGCTGCTGTGAAATATTGCTTGAAAGAAGTCTGCTTGAAAGGTCAATAGTAAATGGCAGGAACTCCGATTCTTCTCTAGGAAACATGGATAATGGTTTGTCTATCCATCTTGACATGTGATGTGCTGCAAGCATTTTATTAGAACACTGCAAATAAAGTCGCAAGTTAAGAGTAAATCACCGCCACAGATCTTTTTCTGGACCAACACAGCCAATTGTATTTTTCACATAAAAAAAATAAACATTGGGCTAACTAGACAGTTATTTTTGTTGTTTGCCTAGGCTTATGGAATCCCAAACTGAAAAACTGAATGCCTATTTGCAAGGCAGTACTGGATGGTATCTCTAATCAATAAAGTATCGTGCAGGCAAAATACACCCAGGCAAGATCATAAAAAGCACTGGTAGTTATTTTCCAGCTCTACTTGCCTGTAGAACATTACAAACATCAGATTCCCAAGTGCTGGAGGACATGGTTGAATTTCTTCTCCTCATTAGCTTCAAAGAGCAACTCTAAATAACTGGAGCGACTCAGGCAGTGTTCAGGGCCCCCCTCAGCCCACACACATAACACAGGGAAATGGATAAGGCAGTGTACATTTACATTGATGGAATTGGCAACTGTTTTTCCATCCTGACAAGCATTCAGAGGAAGCTTGTACAAGTAGCAAATCCATGCTGACAGGCAATGTAAACTATTAATTGTAGAGCAAATCTTGGGAAGATCTTTTCTATACTGATACCTTTATCTGCTGTAGTAGATTTCCCGAAGCTGCTAGCTATCAGATTTCCACTTAGCCCCAGGGTCTGGCAGGCGCCTCCATACACATCTTTCACCAACATGTCTACATTTGTGTGCTGTCCCTTTGAAGCAAGCTGCAGCAATTCATCGAATTTCTGAGGATGAGAAGCAGAGTTACTCTAGGTTTTTGGGACAGCCAGAGAACCTTACCCACAAACTGAGTTCTGCAGCATCCTTACTGACAAAAATAAAATAAAAACAACAAACCGAAACATGGGCTTTGGCTTGGAACCAACCCTGTCAGTAAAAGAGAAAGCTTTTCTAGTAACAAGGATTTATCCCAAGCCCACATCTTATCAAACAGACCGATCTTAAGTTGGGCCCCTTCCAACATCAATCATTCTGTGATTCTGTTATCTACAAATAATTAGTTGAAGTTCCCCATAAAAGCAGAAGTGGAGTGCACAATTAATCACTTTGTCTGTCTTGCAGTATTCTGGAGAACTGAAAAGTCTCTGGCAGAATTAAGCCATACAAAACTTGAGCAGTATGAAATAAAGCAAAATTTGCCAAATTCTGCTCTCTGTGCAACTCCATTGAGTATGGAATTGACCATAGCTTGTACAGGCATAAATAGAAAGGACTTTATCCACCATCACCAAAAGGATTGGATTTTATAATATTTTGGCAAGTAAATTACCAAAAAGTTCTTAGTCTAGCACCTTTAATCTCCTCCAGATTAGAGCATATGAAAGTCAGAACCCTCATATATCTCTTATCTTGGAATGAAGTCAGGAACAGAGTAGCTAACAGCAAGTAGAATTATGTCTTCGTGAGGCATATAAAAAAAAGGCTTAAAAACAGTTGTCTGTCTTTACAAGTGAAGAAATGCATTAATGTCCCTGAAGTTAAACTTGCACAAAATATGCATTATCCCAATAATTAATATTTAAAGATCTGTTAATGCTAATTTCCATTTCTACAAAATTATAAAAAAAGTTAGGAGCCGACATTGTCATATTCTAAGATTTGTTTTTAAATGCATCAGACAAAAGTATTGTAAGTATGGGTCTTCCCTTTGACATTTTCTTATTTGGTGCATATGTAACTCTAGCTTTTTCTACATTGGTGACATTTAGGAGCACATATTTAAGTCACATGGATCTCTGAGACAGGAAAAAAGAGCATGATTTAAGAGCTGAGTTAGGCAGAGTAGTACTAGATCAGGCCTTATTCTGGCAGATGACCAACCTGGGATTGAAGTGTTGAATCCCTGGAAGCGTGAAGTATAATGTAAGAGAGGTGTAACTCCTCCTCCCTACCTCCAAATATTTTGCAATAATTAGGAGCTCTCTCTCTTGCTTCTGTGGATACTATTCCAGGTACTATGCAGGCATTTCATTTTGAAAAAGAGTACAGAAAATTAGCAGGCTATTCTTTGCCTTATAGCCATTACTCGTCCTTGTTGACCAACTCCTTGACTCAAGCAGGATCATTATTTTGCCACTGCTGAGCATCTTAACATTTTTGCCTTTGTTCTACTAATGCTTTTTGCATTTAAAGCTTCCCTTTATACATCAGAAGCACAGAAAACGCAAACACAAGTCAAGGACTCAGCCTTTTTCTGACAGTTTAGGACCACATGCACCTAATGGAGAGGTATTAAAATCGCCCTGAGTGCTGCAGAACTGCCTGTTCTGTGTCTGTACAAGGCCAGCAGCTCTCTGAATAGAACGTAACGCCCCATGAGAGATATTTTTCTTCATTTTCTAGTGCACTGATGTTGGGTTTCTAGTTTCCTACATAAATATCACTTAAAATCATTATTTCTCCTTATTTAAAGTTTTAGCACTCCACCTCTTAGCACATCTTTTATCATCCCATACCGCTGAAAACCGTTTCTCTGGTACCTTTGTTTTTGTGAGCAGTGCTCCAAGACCCCAGAAGGTTCCACCTCCAATTGAGCTCCCTCCTATCCATTCAAATTTGTCTTCTGTTTCTACCTGTCAATAAAACAAAGCAGATTTGTCCAGAAAATCATACTATAGCTACAAACACACTGTAAAATATGTGAGCATGTGGGGTTTTTGAGAATTGGAATTCTCACACACCTACAACACAAGTAGTATTTGAAATCTTTGTATTTAATTCTAGACCAAAAATCCTACTTATAGATGTTTTATTTACATTTATATAGTCCCCCCAAGCAGTGTATTGAAAGACAAAATTAGTTCTGATCTGACAGCCTTTGTCCTGTCAGTTAATATAACAACTTCTCTAAATACCAAGTTGAATTTTATTTAAAAAGATCCTGCAATAGTGAATGGGAAAACATTCATAACTATGTAAGAAAATTAAAAAAAAAATACATATGTTTTCCTTCTAAACTTTGTATTACCCAAGAAGAAACAACTACAAATTTAAAATAGTAATGTTTCAGATTATGTCTGTCAAATTCTACAACAAAATGTTTTAGCAACCACTCACCTTCACTATAGAAACCCCAGAGCCAATATTCACCAGTAAATAAGGAAAAATATTTGGGTGATTTGTCTGAAATCGGAATTCTGTATCTGAATCCTTCTGGTATGCAAACACTTCATGGGGTATGTTCCTTAGCACAAAGTTGCATCCTTTAATGAGGCAGGTCATTACGTCTTCTTTATCTACTCTGAAGGGGAAAGAGAGAAAACCTTATAATAACTTTCACAGCCCTACTGATAAGCAAGTATCCTTTACATTAATTTTTAAGACTTTACACGTAGGAGATACTAACCCACACCATATGGCAAAAGCCCAGATCTCTTAAACCACAAAACCGAGATCTGCATATGTACTGACATTCAACTTCAGTGACAGAACACAGTCCAACGCTGGACAGCAGTTACCCAGTAACTTTGATCTTACATTAATCATGCTGTCAGTAAAAATAAGTCTGTTCCTGTTTGCTTGGTTCTACTGCCTCTCTAGTGTGCCAGTGCTCACACAACTCTGTGTGCACCCATGCAATAAAGTAGGTCAGAAACTTACCTGGCAATTAATGGAACAAACCAATTTTCTAACCCAGCATAATATTCCATTGCTCTTCTGCTGCCTTCTTCAAAAAGGACAAAAGGCCACCTCAACATTTCAGCACTCATTTACAACAGATTGTAACGACTGCAAGGAGCTTACTGCTGGCATTACCAAACACAAGAAGAGAGACTTCATGGGAATAATGGGCTTCACAACCATACATATCCTGAACAAGAGCACTAGGAACATGATACGTAACTTAGAAAAGTGACTTTTGTGAACTTCTGTATTGTGTATTGTTGCTGACGTATGCTGAATTTCCAAAAGGAAATATCATAAGCCCTTTTTTTGGAAAGCACATAAGCAAAGCACAAACATACATCTCAATTAATACAGAATACTTTCAGTTTGTCAGGAAAGAGAAGCCGCTTCTACGGACCAATCAAGTATGGTTTTGCCCATAAAAAAAAAAAAAAAAAAAAATCAACACATGCCCCATAGACCAAGAAAAGAGGGGGGGACTTCAATCTAGTCTTGATTAACTGGTACTTAGTAACAGCCAATAAGGCTGGTTTGAAAAAAGAAAAAAGGTAGTAGAATCCTACCTATCAGAAAAGAAAGATATTGAAAAAGCAATATAAAAGGAGATGAATGGAGTACTTCAGAAACTGAGGAATATGCTGTATGAGAACTGCTCTGAAGTTCTTCCCCAGTAGCAGCAGGTAATGTTTTATGTCGGTGTAAATGAACGATATGTTTATCTATATTTACAGTGGCTTTTTTTAGCATATGGCTTTTGATAAAGTTTTTGAACGGTAAACTTATGAGGCTGTAAATTCAGGAAACTACCATTCTGTCTCCTACAAGGCTATGCTGCATGAAGTTTAGGCATGACCTATGCAGTAAATTACTATATTGCCTCAATTATTTAATTCTGGGCATGCAAGGAAAAATGTTAGAAGCTTCGTAACCTGAGAACCAGGCAACTATAGCTATTAGGTACACACAGAATAAAAAGCATTTGCCAGCAATACTTTGGCTTTTAATAATACTGTCTGCCTTTTGTAGATTTCACCTTTAGATCTGAAATACTGACTCATAATTAAAAAAACACAACTCAGAGTAACAGATCAAAAGCTCTCAATTAAAATTGTTACTAATGAGCAGCTCACTACCGACTTGCTGTAGTTCAAATGTTATTGTACTTTATATGTTACTGTAGGTTTTGTGTAGTTGGGTGTTGACTAAGAGTTCAAAAGCATGCTACTGTCATCTAGGATACCACCACCGAAATGCTGCTAGTTGTGAGGTGAAGAGTAAAACAAACAAACAAAAAAAAATCACTGTAATTACAATACAGAGTAGTTTAGGTTTAAAAATGGAATGGGTGCAAGCCAAATCCTTTATACAAAAAGCTGTGATAATACCATGCTTTCTTCCTTGTTACAGCCTTTCTCCTAGCCCCTGGGTTCCTTCCTGTTGGCTCTGTTACTGGACTCCTGCTGTGTCAGCTCATGATACAGTATCTTTCTGCAACTTATGTTCAGTCTGATCTGACCAAGACACATGCACAAATTCTCCTGCCTCAGTTTTGCTATGTAAAAGGCTTTTAAGGGCAAAAGGGAGAGTTAGTCTACTAAAACACACTTCAAAGAAACGCATTCCCATAACTAAATTTAAACAGTTTCACTTACTTCAACCCCAGCTTCTTTTCAATAAGATCTTTGAATTTATAGGCGCCGCCACCTGTAGCTTTGATGACTTTAGTCTCTGTATTGACAAGATGGTCTTTGATGAAATCTAGACAAGTCTCAATGTAAGTGTTCTCAAACTTAATGAAGTGAAGTCGAGCTGTAATCTCCTCTTGAACCGATATTTCATACAAAGGTTCATTTTCTATGTCCTTTAAAAGAAAGCAATTTCTTACAGATTATTCAAAGTCCTTCCTGAAGAAACAAGGATATATGCTGAAGTACAAAACATCAATACTTGTGCTTCCTAGGCCTTATAACCCTGTTAATGCTGCTAAACAATGTCACAAACTACTTTCGAAAAGGAATACAATTTAAACACATCTTAGTATTATTTAAGCTGGGAATATAATCAGTTTTCTTGCATGTGTTAGACATGCATGAAATCGAAGCATGAAACAGTTATATTTACTTGTTTTTTCACAAGTGTCATACTAATTGGTCTAGAAAATAACTATTTGAAGCATTAACTGCACCATCCACACGTATCTACGGTGAAAACAATGAACATAACTGAGTTTGCTCATGTATGGGCTGTACAACATTGAAGCCTTGCAATTTCAGCAAAGAACATGTACGATGAACGTACAATCACGTGAATTTGTACCTAGAGCTAGATTAAACTTGCAAAGCAAAAGTAACCACCAAACCCATGCTAAGGGTTGGTTTCCTGTGAAATATGCTACAAGGTTTTTAACCAAAGCCACACTCTGAGCTGCTGTACGAATGCTTAAGGATATTGTGAACTCTGTCAGTAGAAACTAGATCGCGTGTTTTAGAAAACGTAGCAATTTTAGGTAAGATTTCTATCGTACTATGAAAAGCCAGCCTAGTACTTCACTTCCAGTCCAGGCAGTACCCTTCTTATGAGTCTATCAAATGCAATTGAGTGATGATGCAGTTCTCACCTTTCCAGAATGATCAAAGGATCTCACTCTTGCCACTTTGTGCTGCACAGTCGAATAATAAGCCAACTTGGTTAATGAACCACCTGTTAAAAAGATGACAAGTAATGACGAATGCCTCACCTTAGAGCAAACAATCTCACTTATGTTTATGTATGCTTTGCCTAAGAGTTCTTGTTTAGCTGAGTTCTCCTCTAGTAAAGCCAGATATAATTAAGCAAGGTGCCTGCTGTAGTGACCCAAAGAACCCTTGACTGGAAAACTGATTTTGCTTAGCTAACTCCAAATGCAGCACTCTATGGGTAAAGCTCCCCAAGATAAGCATGTGCCCACCTGATGTGGAGACTGCTGAAGATGAGCAGAAATAAGAAACATGAACTTCTGCTCTATAGCTAAGTGAGGACTGAAGGTAAAGCATGGATTTGTATAGCATCTACTTGCTTACGTTATTAGTAAGATTCCTAGAATCCTCCAAATTTGCTGCTTATAAGAGGATTTTATTTGTACATTTGCAGTGATTGAGTAATGTATGAAGTCAGACCGAGTCACATCATTAAGTCATTTTTCTTAGGGCAAAACAGTACCTGGTGGTAACTTACTCAAGTAGGTATTTGACCATGAAAGTCATGAAGCCATTAATTTCTTCAGAAAAGTGGGGGAAGTCTGCTACCCACTTCTGTATTAAGGTATCAGTATGTTTCATAAAACTCTCAGCTGCTGTGGCTGTTTGAGGAAAACTCCGAATAAAAGTAGCCTGGGCTGCAGAACCACATTTCTAATACAGAAAGTCAGCTCTGACTTGGTACCTGTGTTGCGAACACGAGTACGAGGCAGGCAGAAGGTCTGTACTTCTCAGTGCTAGTTCTAGCATGTGGTTGGATTTAAATCTGTATGCATAACTGGCCTCTTGACAAAGATTTGGCATGTTACCCCCCTTGGTAATTTTTCCATGCAATCTCACAGAACATGCTGTAAGAAAGACCAAGCAAATAATTATGAGCAGCTTCTGGATTAAAACTTAAGTCCCAACAGTAAGTAAAAATCCGTCTGTTGGATCATAACATAATGACTACATGCAGTGGCCCTACGCTCTGCCTTACAAACAAATGAAATAAAGAAATGCAGTTTAGGCAAGTAGAAAAAATAATTGGTTAGTGCTCGTAGCTTTGCCCACGTAGCAGTACTCTCAACTCTTCCACAGTGCTGAATAAACAAGGAATTTTCTACAACCTGTGAGAAAATGAAAGGCTTTCTCCAGCAAAATTCAAGTGAGGTCAATTTGGAGCGATCCCTGGCAGACACTTATAGCAACAAAAGCAGTAAAGCTTGCCTGCTCTCAGATCTTGTTTCAGGTCACTGGCCAATGCTTTAAGGGTTCTGGTAAACAAAATCCAAACTTGTCTGCTGGCTTACTGCATTAAGGTGAGTTTTTTACCAAAAAAAAGGAAGAAAAAATAAATATATATATATTTCTCTGCTAGGAGGAAAAGCTTCCTTCAAACCAATTGCAATGGTTGTTTTTGAAATACAATAGTTTGTAGGGCACTGACAGATGAATTGCCATTGTACCTACATTAGTATCGCTAGGTAAATGCTATGTGAATGTTCACCTAGTGATGCTTATATGTCCTTCCCTTCCTCAATCAGTTTTTAAAGACTTAAATCCACTCGGAACACCAGCTGAGCCACGCAGCCAGGCTTTGTAACTAATCCTGCAGCTCTAATTCTGCTCTGACCCTCAGAAGCGCCCATTCCAGCTGTTATTTTAGCGTGAAACAAACAGCTACCTTCTGAGGGTGCAGGGGCTTGCTGTGTGGTAAAAGCCCTTATATTAGGGAGCGTTTTTCCCTCTGCAAGCCCCCAGCACCCAGAGCAGGGCAGGACCCAGGGGATTAAGGGCGCAGAGTGACCGCATGGTGCCATGTCGGCAGAACGCTTCATTTTCTGTGCTTTTACGCCCTTTTACTGACTGGAACTTATGGAATGGAAGCAAGACGCGTGCCCGGGCTCTCCCCAGGGGGCACCCCCTCGTTGCGCTGGGGCCTGGGGCCAGCCCTCAGGCCCCGCCGCGGGGCGTGCGGAGGAGCAGCCCCTGTTAGCGGGCCCCGCTGCTCCGGAGGCACCGAGGGGAAGGGAAGCGGGGCAGGGCAGGCCCCGGCCGCCGCCTCAGCCCGCCGGGCTCCCCTCGGCCGCCAAGGGCAGCCCCGGGGTGTCCCTCAGAGAGTCCCCCCCCGTGGCCCGTTAACAGCCGCGCGCGGCACGCCGGGACTCGTAGTGCCGCTCCCCGCCCGCGCCGTGCAGCCGCCAGGTAACGGGACTTCAAGTCCCGCCGTGCCCCGCGCCGCCCCCCGCGCCGCGCAGCCTGCCGGGAGCCGTAGTCCGCCTCCGGCACTCCACACCGGGCGAGGCGCCTCAGGGGACTGCATTTCCCGGCGAGCCCCGCGCCGCGGTGGGCCGCCGGGCCCCGGCGAGTCCCCTCAGCGGGGCGAGAGCCGCCGCCCGTTCCTCCGCCACCGCCCCCTCCTTGCCGCGGCCCCCCCGCCCCCCCGCGGCTCCGGCGCGGTTACCGATGTCGATGGCGAAGCGCTTGGCGTTCTCCAGGTTGGGGAAGATCTCGTCGGGCGGCAGGGTGATACTCTTGTCCAAACTGCCGTGCCCGCCGCTCCCTCGCCCGCCCCGCTCCGCCATTTTGAGCGCAGCCCGCTCCTCGCCGGGGGCTCATTCGGTATGCAAATGTATGCGCATAGATTTGCATGGCAATGAGGCGGGGCGCGTGCACTATGCCATGAGGCAGCTGGCGGTGTGCGCATGCGCGGGGGCGGCCGCGGGTCACCTCAGCGGGCTCGCTGAGGGGGCCGCGGCGCTGTCGGCGACTATCGGGCGATATCGGGCGTTATTGGGACGTATCGAGAGCCATGTGGGGCTTCACGCCTGCAATAGGATCCCCCCGCGTCAGGCTGGTGGCGGCCGGGGGTCGCAAAGCGCCTTTCGGCTGCCGCCTGAACGCGATCGTGCCCGGCGCTCTGGTCTCAGGGCCGTGAGGCGCTGAGGCCCCAGGCGGTGTGGTGCTGCCCTCCCCGAGCCCGGTCCCTCCTCCTCCAGCCCCCAGAGCCCGGCACCGCGGGGAAACCATCCCCACAAACCACGCAATGAAGCCAGCAAGTCGTTCTTAGCCAGATTTTTTATTTATTTTCGTGCCAGTGAAAGTTTGTGCAACTTCTGAAGGTCACAACGGTTTCTGTCACGGGTTATGTGGTTGGTGCGTCTCACAGTGTGTCAGAGCATCCGCGGGTTGTGCTGAATTTACATCCTGCCCTAGGGGTAGGGTACCAAACTAAATATAATTTGTACACCTGCCTTTCATAAAAGACTTAGATAAATATTTATTGCAAAATCCACAGCACAGCCGTAACTTCCTTTCCTATAAGGAAATAAACATGAGCTGTTGCCTTTATAAAAGGCGTATGCATCCTGCACCTCACAAGCAGTACCCTAGCTTTGTGAGCAAGACATCCCGAGGAATTTCCTCTACATCCTTTGGGGAATGGTTCGACCATTTCCAGAGCTCGCTTGGTACGGTCTACAAATATCATAGAACCCCTCACGGCACCCCAAGGGCTAGGTTTTCAGAGGTGTCTGGTGACCTCGGGGGTCTCAGGGGGGCAGGGAAGGGCTCCCACTGGGCGGACACCCCTGAAAACTCTAGCCCGAGCGTCTCGGGAGGCACAGCTTTCTGACCAGAAGTACCCGGGCAACCTCACTAAGGTTAAGAACCCGCAGCGTTCCTCTCTGAACAGCCCACTCCTCCTAGCAGGAGGGTTACGTCTTGCATTCCTACAGAATTACTTTCCCTCCACGTGGTGGGATCGTTGCAGTCCTTCAGGAAGAAGGGAGGGAGGCATCCAAGCACCATAATGCTCTGTAAAAGGAGAACATTCTTCCCTACACACAGGAGAGGAGCCAGGGGACTTCTCTAGCGAGTCACAGTCTCCTCTGGAAAATGAGCCAACGTCCAGGCCAGGTGGGAAGCGTGCTCTCGGCCTACCAAGGCCTCCAGAGGTTGCAGGAGGGTTTCGCTGGTGCTTGTTTTGCAGAGGGCTGCTGGCTGGAAGTGGGTGCAGAGGAAGAACCCGAGTCCTTGGGCACTGCTTGTGACCTCTGGAAATGGCAGATCAGCTTCATCTGGGTCTCTGTGTTTGCTGAATGGAGAGAGAGGAATTGCAGAGCTTCCTTGAGGCACCAGGCGTACCCTTCGCAATAGTCCTGCTGAAGGCTTTTGGCAGATGCTGCAAAAGCTGAACGAGTGGAAGAGAAGCGTTAGACAGGCACACTCAGGCTGGGGGTTTGTAAAAAAGTAAGGGCAGGTGATCAGGGAGCGTACTGACCTCGGCTGTACTTCAGGTAGCTGACGGTCATCTCCAGGATGTCGGCTTTCTCCAGCTTGGAGTTGGGCTGGTGCCTCTGGAACTCCTTCTCCAGGAGCAGCTTCAGCTGCTCAATGCTGCTGTTAATCCGATCGCGGCGTAGCTTCTCTACGATGGGTTTCCTGAGCTGTAACACAAAACAGGAGGACGGTTAGCGACCAGACTTCCCCCTTCCATCTCTGTATAACCCGCTGCTGAAGCGGTTCAGCCCTTCTCATCATTAAACCCTCGCGGTCAGAGAGCAGCTACTTACCCTGTTCTTCTCTTTGGGTGTTAGGATTTCCAGGGAGAGAGCACTGGGTGCCATTACCGCGAGTGGCTGGCTGCAGGGCCGCTGGGGAGGGCAGGGAGAGCTCCTCTATTTATACGCTGTAGCTGCATACAAATGTCTGGGGCCGAAGCTTCTCCGAGTTTCCCACAGTCGATAGCCAATCCAGGCATGCGGTGGGACAATAGGGCCAGCATCTATTACAGCATGGTAAATTGAGTGTGAATTGCCTGGGGATAATACCCTGCTCCCAGAGGAGCAGGTGGACTGAGGAGCGTGCGACACAATAGGGCTTGGCATGAGGGCGCTGGGGTAAGGACGTGGGAAAGCGTTTGGCGGCATTATAACCCAGCTTCTGCCCGGTGCTGGGGACGGCGACATCTCAATGTGCTGCCTTTTCCCAGGCCATGCTGAAATTAAGCACAGAAGACTGATCCCAGGAAGAGATAATGCTCGGTCCCCATGACCGAAAGAGGGGCTGAAAAGGAAAAGACGCAGAATTAGAGGGGCTAAAGCCTTTCATTGACATTAAACCATGCTTAGATGAATACAGTACCAGATAATTTTCAGGCAACAAGTGACTGAAATCAAGGGAAGAACCCTTAAAACAACTTGCTCTAAGCAGCCAGCTTGAAACATTTCCCTCTCCCTTGTCTAAATGAGTGAAGTCTCTCCACAGGCTGTGTGAAGAGCTCTTCCTTGCTTTTGTTGGGCGGGCTGGGCTCTCCCGTGGCAGCCCGTGCCGTCCCCAACACGTCCTGTTTGATTTCATGGCGCTCTACAAACGCCTCACCGTTCCCTTGGCTCAGAGCCCCTGAGTAAAGCCCAGCAACGAGAGCAACTGGTGCTCACAAAGCCCCTTGGAGCTTCCCAGCTTCCCGTGACCATGATTTTTGCTCTCCTTTCCTAGCCTAGAGCCGCTTTACGTTTCCTGGACCACAGTTTTCATTGGTGGCACTTGGCAAAAACCCAGCACTGAACACGGAGCATGAGCCCGGCTCAGAAAATCACCTCCCTGATTTATTCTGCCCGTGTGTCCCCGGCAGCATCACCGGCGGCCGGGGCACCTCTGTGGGGCACGGGGCCTGGTGCAGGACCCGCAGCGAAGGGCCCAGCCCGGTGGGAGCGCAGCTTCGACCCCGTTTCCAGCTCAGGAGCTCTGAAACGAGCGCTTTTAAATCACTCCAGCCCCTGGGCTCGGGGAGGCTGCTGCAGCCCGTGCCGAGGAAGGCTTTACCCCTGGCTGGGCGCGGGCAGCTGGCGCAGCAGGCGCTGCCTTTCTGCAAGGCCCCACGGAGGCACACGCCTTTTGTTGGCAGTTTAACACCGTGAACGGGACAATGCGGGAAGCCCTCGGCTCGCGCCGTCCCATGTGAATGGTGAACCAGGCGAGCTGCCTGGCGGCCCTCTGGGGCTGCGGCCCTCGGCTTCTCTCCCCCCCGCTGTCAGCTGAAGGGCAACAAGCCCATAGCACCTCCCGAGTCGGCCTCCCACCCTCCAGAGCCTTTTTTTTTTCCCTTTTCTGCAGTTTATTTTGATTATTGAGGGCTGGGAATGTGGTGGCGACAAGGTATCTCCCGGCTGATGTTTCAGGGTCATAAATTCTCTGTCTGTTACAGAGCTGGGTTCAGCACGAGATCAGGTGTGAGGAGAGGGAGGTCTCCCAGCCTTGCCTGGTGCAGATGTTGGAGGGTTTAGGGGTCAGAAACCTGCAGGCAGTGCTCGTGGGTGCTGTGTGTCAGGCACCAGCCCCAGCTTCCAAAAGGTAAGAGCTCGATATTTGGGGGAGCTCAGGGCCGGGAGCTTTCAGGCCCTGCCTGGCAGGTGCCCATTTCAGCCCCTCCTGGGCGCTCAGGTGGCTTTGGAAAGCAGCCCTCTGTACAGCTGGGGCTGGGCTTTCTGCTTGTTGGCTCAGGGTTTTCCTTTCCCTGTTGCTTGCAGAGCGTTTTTATTCCAGGCCGTTTCCTCCACTGATGTCAGCCTGTCTCATGAGGGCTTTTGATGGCATTTTTGAAGAAATAATTACGATTTTTATTTTTATTTTTTTTCTGGCCCTTCCTTAAATGGTTTAAAATCTTTCTGACAAGCCCTCTCAAGACACCTATTTAGTGTCAAAGAGCATAACATTCCCAAGTTCTAAAAGGGCTCGCAGAGTACTGATCGATCAATGTGCTCCTTGGGAAAAGAGCCCTCCAGATGGTCCATCGGGACAGGAATTGCTGGTCACCACAATGCTGAGCCAAAAAGCGTCACTAATGCGGGCTGTTGTGAGGCACGCTTCCTTTGTGGGCCCTTTGAATGTCATAAATGGGGAAGAAAGTGTGGGAAACTCCGCGAAACTCAGGCCCACACTCTGAGGTTAATAGGGGCTTTGTCGGGGGAGTCCTCCCGGGCTGTGGGATCAGCATAATGAACAACATCTTCCTGAAGGGTGGGAATGTGTCGGGGCAGGGGAGCGTCACCCCAGGGGACGGAGCAGCAATAAGCAGCTTTGCATTCAATTATTAGAAGTGATAATAATTAATAAACTGTAAACATAACCTTGGCTTCGCAGGGACCGCAGGGACTGGAGGTCTGCCTCTCAGCTCACGAGTAATTGGGGAGCCTGAGCTTGGAGGAAGGCGGCGTTGGAAGGTGAAAATGAGAAGAGCTGCACTTGTATGGCGGTGCTGAGCCCCTGGAGGGGCTGGGATCCCCCTGCTGCCCGCAGAGCAGGAGCTCACCCTCGCTCCCTCACCCTGCCCTGCCAACAGTAGGTGTGGATCTCCCTTTTCTGCTTTCCCCACATGTTTCAAACAAGGCAGAGCACAGAACAGCAGCAGCCCCATGCCACTGCTCTTGGTCAGGGTGCTGCGGGCTTTGGGACCCTTTGCCTGAGTCCTGACTGCCCCAGCCTGCTGTCAATCTGCTGCCTTAATTAGGCTTAATTTAAAAACACAGGCATAGGTGAACAGCTTGAACGTTGCTGGGATTCAGGAGCTTGTACTAATTGGCAAAGACAAGTCAAGCACAGCAAGGTGAAGTGACTTTTTCAAGATCACCAAGCAACACGGAGATCTATAAATATCTTCTCTGAATTATTTAGGAGCTTGTTAGAAAGAACAAATCTCTCTGCAGCACGGGTGGCAGCTCCCGATGGATTGCAGAGCTGTACAAAGAGCCCACCTTGCGCTGCGTTGGCAGGCAGGTGAACAGCACGCAAGCAGCTTGTGCATTGGGGGTAAAATAAGAGCCAGAGGGCTCCATGCAGCCATAATGAGGCAGGGGAAGAGGTTCTCCATGTGCCCAGGAGGTGGATTTTTGGCCCTTTCTGTCTGTCTGAGGGCTGCATCCCAAACCAGGTGAGGACTGGCCAGGTGCAGGTAGTGACGTGTGCATCCACTCTGATCTGGTCACCCTAGGAGATCTGAGTTTGTTTGATCCCTAAATAAGCAGCCACTTGATGAGATCAGCTATTTTTGGTTTCATTGTGTTCAGGGAAAAAAAACGTGCTAGAAGTGAAGTTTTTCAAGGGCATCCCTCCCAGGCACTCTGGCAGGAGGTGGAAGTGTTGACCAGTGGAGTTCTGTGCCATTAGCATGTCTTTGAAAGAATGAGAGAATTGTCGTATATCCAAATTATTGTGTTCACTGTAATTATGTTACTGTGATTAGATAATAGTATTGTGAGCTGATGGTTTGTGCAGGTTTAGTTTACTTTGAAGAGAAGGGAAAACAAAAGGTGAAGAGTCCTGACCACGCACGAAATGGGAACTCTTCTAAGGAGTGAGTGAATGTTGCCATGGGGAGCGCTGTTTTGGTGAGGCTGCTGGTGTCCAGGTGCTCTGGGGTGACTCAAGGAGCCCCTTCTCGGGCTTTTCTTCCTGCTTCTACCTTCTGAACGTGTTTGCTCACTCACCCTGCCCAGTCTCTGTGTAGCTGTGTGGGAGGAGGACAAGCTCATCCTTCTGGACAGGTGCTCGTGTTCCTCACCAGCGTGCAGCTCTCACTGCCCCTCAGGAGGGAGGAATCGTGCTGCTGCAAATCAAATCCCTTGCCATGGGTCACCCACCTGGTGCGAGCCGCGTAGGCAGCCTCTGGTAAATCTCCCCTTAAGAGGATATGGCAGGTTTGTTTTCTGGATTGGGGTGGGCTGAAAACCCCAAGGGAGGATGATGTAAAATTGGCACAGAAGCTGACTCTTCACCAGGCTGGGTAGAAACCCTCTGAAGCCTGGCGGAGCGTCTCAGCTCCAAGGCATGTTTGGGACCCTTAGGTGGGTGTCAGAGGAAGAGAGCGACATGCCTGAAGAAAAGATTATGGGGAAAAACTTAGGAGAAGAAATGCTGTCTTAATCTTTGATCGCTATCAAATTGTGTGTTCTTTTAGCCATATGTAGGTAGCTTTCATTTCAGCTTAAAAAAAAAATCCACGTTTAGGTAAGAGACGGTGCTTGCTGAAATTAAGAGACAACAACTAGCTCACCCCACTGTGGGTAGTTTCCAGAAGAAGGGTAAGATCCCCAAGTACAGTCTTACTTGGGTAAGATCCCCAAGTACCAAACTGTGGAAGTTGTTAGGAGCTATGCATGTTAGCACCTCTTAACTGGACAGAAAACATAAGGCTGGGCTCAGGTTGGTGAGCAGATTAATGGGGAATGGGGGAAATAAGCTGGTTGTGAAAGCAGTGATCTGCTGAGGTCTGAACAGGCTGCTGTTAAGTACCTGGGGCCACACCGCTCAGCGTGCCACTTCACCTTCACCTCCATCTTTAGTTTTGATAGCTTTTCCAGGGGCTGCTTCTTTGCAGGATCTGAAACCCTGTTCTGCCAAGTGAATTTTACAAATAGGGGGATGAGGGGCTCAAAAAATGACACCTCCTGCTCGCTGCCCCACTGCGGCGCCTACGTGCAGCTCTTAGTCCTGGAACATGATCCATTTTAATCACTTCAAACCAAAGGCTGAAGGACTCAAACCGTTTTTATTGTATTGTACAGCGAAGACTCCAAAGTTGAGCATCACACAGGATGAATACATCACGACTTTATAAAAGCTTTTTAAGCTCATTAGCATGTTCAGTGAATGCTTACACAGTACTTACTGCCTGCCTTCCTCCCCAGCCCTCACCTAAGATATATCCCAGGTACTTCCTTTACAAAAGGCATCAATTATCCCTCAACGGAGAGAGCACATCCTGGCCATGAAGAGAATTTTCCCTACAGCTATCTGTTATCATAATAACGATCTGTGAGGAGGTCCACTAAAAATAGCACAGGAACTTCAGAAGAATCGGCGTTCCTGAATGCCATCTTTCACTCAAAAGGTAAAGGCTCAATACTCTCTTTATGATACACAGTGCATTCTCCAAAGTGCTCCTGCTTTAGGAAGGCCAGCACATTGTCGGGAGACAATGGAACACTTGAACCAGTGACCCAGGGAGTTCATAGAAAGATCTCCACTGACAGCCACGGGCTCAATAGCCAAGGGAAGGGGTGGTGGGAACTGGAGGGCATTTTAGTCCCCGCAGCGCTCAACCCTCTCTTTGGCAAGGAGCCACCACCAGGAGCAGCAGCTTTGCTGCCAGATACAAGCACACTCCTTCACTGTGAAGGGAAACTACTGAGCGACCTCCCACCTCTGGAAAGCAATGTTTCCTACTGTAAAGAGGGACTCTTAAGTCACAGGTCCCTCTATTTTTTTTTTTTGTAACAAAACATAGGAATAAAGCAAAGTTCATCAGCAGGTCTACCAGGGTCTCCAGATGGTAGAAGCCGGGGTCTTCTGGGCAGGCTGCTTTCTGGCGAGCAGACAGGGTGACAGAGGTGGCCTGCGAGGAGCAGGAGAGTACGTGACATCTGCACCCGTCTGGGCTTTGCAGAAATGCTTGATGAGCTGGGCCTGGGTTTCCCTCTTGGGTTCATAGAAGGACAGAAAATGCATCGCTTCCTTGAGGCACTGCAGGTATCCGCTGTTAAAGTCCTGCTCTGGATTCTTGTGGATGAATGCTAGAAAAGAGAGAGAAAAGCACATTCAGGGGGTTAAGATCCATGCATGAAGCTTTTTCCAAGAGCCCAAGTCCACAAACCTTGCTCGTGGGACCAGAGCTGGCGTGGTGCTGCCCAGGGGAGTGGGCTGTGGGTCGTGATCGATGTGTCTGTGCTCACCTGGGTCCTGCAGCTGGCTCTGCTGTTTCAGGTAGCTGACAGCCACCTCCAGGATGTCGGCTTTCTCCAGCTTGGAGTTGGGCTGGTGCCTCTGGAACTCCTTCTCCAGGAGCAGCTTCAGCTGCTCGATGCTGCTATTAATCCGGTCCCGGCGCATTTTCTCCACCACCGGCTTCCTGAGCTGGAAGAGACAGGGCAGGGTGTTTAGGGTTTTCTGACACCTGGCCTGCTGGCCCCTCCTGACCCAGGCCGTGACATGCTCAAAGTTCCAGGACGCTTTCTGTAGGAGACCTTTGCCATGCTGCCTACCTGTTGTCTCATTTTAAAGAATCTGTATTTCCCTTTCTGTCTCCTTACCCTTTTTTATGCCCCCTCCTCATCTCATCTTTCCCCGTGTCATTCTTGTTTGATAGAGGCAGCGCCTTGCACGGGGCACAGGCCAGTCCTGACCATACCTGCCCGATCCCGTTAGGGGCTCTACTTACTTTATTCTTTTCTTTTGGCAGCAGTTTCTCCTCCACGTGGATCACGAGAGCGTTACTGGGAGCCATTCCCGGTGCTCTCCAGCCTGGGCACTGAGCACACGGCTGTGCTCTGGCAGCGACCGGCCGCCTCTATTTATACCTCGGAGCATTTTGGCAGCTACGTGAGTCTTGGGGTCGCTGGTGTTTCCCACAGCCCTCCAGCCAATCCAGGCACGCAGCCGAACAATAGGGGAAGCATCCATCAGTGCACGGTGCATTGATCCTAAATGCCCCGGAGAGAATAACCTTCTGCCCACGCCGACTGGTGGAGCGTGCAGCCCAGCTCTCCGGGGCTGCCCAGGGATCTGGGAAAGCACCGAGCCTCCAGCTGGTTGTCTGGGGTCGGTGGCATTCCGGAGGCCCTGCATGTGCCAGGCACATTTGTGGCATGGAGGAGGCACACTTTTGGGGGGAAGTCAGGAAAAAAAGAGAGGGAAATGCTGTTTAGGGTGAAAAGCAACAGCACCAGGGACATCTCGCTGCTCTTTCTTGAGAGGGTGCTTTGCAGCCAGCCTGCCAGCTGCAGTTTGCTGGGGGCTGTGTGTGTGTTTGTGCTTCTCCATATGGTTCTTACACTTTTTTACAGCAGTAACGGGTGAGCTGAGGTGGTGAAACAACAGGTCTGTTGGCCCAACGTGTGCCACTCAGGGTGGTGGACAGGGTTAATAAATAAGGAATGTGAAGCCAGTGGAGATTGTGACCTCTGTCTCTTCCCCATTAACACACGGGGCAGTGAGCCCATCGCACCAGTGTTCCCTTTGCTTTCGTTAAGGGCAGCCAAGCAGCTCCTGGCATGCCACATTCTCGTCCCAGCCAGGAGCATCGCCCTGCTCCGCTGCAGACTGGGCTAAAAATTAAGCCAACGTTACCTATTTTGTAGGAAAGGCAAGAAAAAGAGTGAATCTTTGTGGACACTTGAGTCACCTCTGGTTTCTGTTTCTGGTTTCTGTCCCAAGGCAGCACTGAAAGCCAGCCGGGAAGCTCTAGAGCAAAGCTGCACGGAGGTGGGCTCATCTGCTCCCTGCACACCTGGAAGGGTCTGGAAATGGAAATAGAGAGGGGAAGCGTGTGGCCAGGTAAGACAGTCAAAGACACGTTCCTGCTTGGAAATCCTGAAGCAAAGCCCGCGTAAGGGGCAGTTGGAAGGAAGGAGGGAGGTGTCACCGCAATAGCCAGCTTCATGGCTCGCATTGTGCGGCCTGAATGGGCTTAGCTCTTTGTTAAGGGCAGATGTTGTCCTCCGAGCCCTTTATCCCCATGTTGTGGGAAAGCCAGGAGACAAGTCATCTCAGGAAGACTTTGAACCGGTCAAAAGATTATGATGCAAGATAAGATACGGCTCAGAGACCATGCCCTGGGTTTTGCCAGCTACAATAAGGTGTTGCCCTTTCTTCTGTAGTCTTTGACTGGCCTTCCTCCAGCACTGGGCGTCCTGTGCTCGCTCTCTCCTCAAAAGGGAGCAGGGGTGTCAGGCCTGGAAGCTGGGAGGTGACAGGTAGGCATGTACCAAGCTGGTTAAAGAGACTCTTCGATGTCAAAGAACATCTTTCTCCCAACTCCTGAGAAGCAGCCCTGACCTTTATTGCTGTATTATAACTGATAGCCAGATGGTCTTTTGGGAGTTGGATCCTTTCCCTTTAAATCATTCAGGTTCAAGCACCATCACTAATGTTGTGAGTAGTTGCGAGGCACGCTTCTATTGTCCCAACAAGAAATGTTATCAATAGGGGAAAAGTATGGGAAACGCAGAGAAATTCAAACCCACACAGCCTGGTGCTAATAACTCCTTTGTGGAGCCCGCGCTGTCAGCAGGGCACTCTGAACCCGCATGGCTTTTTCACTCAGCACGGCTGAAAAGCGCGTGTTTGGCCGTGCGGGCAGGAGTTTCTCAGGGATTTGTGTTCACCGGGAGAAAGGGGCAGCGTGGGGCAAGGGGGCAGGGATGCAGGTTCGCACACGGGGTGGCCAGCTGCAGTACTGGGGCATCCCTTTGTCACCGCTGCTGCAAAGCAGGGCCGGGCAGGATCTGTCCTGTGTGCAGCCTGACCTCTGGTGAGCTCCTCTCCCTCAGGCCAGCCCCTGGTTAGCATTGCTGGAGAGGTTTGTGGGCACAGGTAAAAGAGATGAGATTCAGGACTGCACCAGCTCTGCCCTAGCTTTCATGGGTACCATGATAGCAACTGTATTGCTGAGGAAGACAGCAGTGAGAACACCTAGAACACGTAGACTGATGCTGATAGATCTCTGCTGACGGTATCTTTGAATGCCTGGTGTAACTGAAGGGTCTGTCTGTTGGGCCACACTCGTGTGCAGACATGACCTAGTGTCTGAGGTTCCTAGGTTTTGGCACTAGGGTTTCAAATCCCTGCAGTGTCACCACACCCCTTCAGCTTTATCCTCTTGTGATTTGCTTCTTGGTGTTTCCTTGGATGAGGTTTGAAAAGACAGGGTGCTGTCTATTGGAGGGGATTCCTAATAATTCTTTGACACTTTTTTTTAATTTATGAGCCACTGCTTGCCGTTGTGTCACAGAGCAAGGTCCCTTCTCCCAGCCCTCCAGGTGCACCTCACCCTGCCTGCCAGAAATTACCTTGCAGAGCTTGCTATTCAGGATTGGCTTCTTCCACTAGCACAAGCCAAACATAATTCTTCCGTCTGAACCAACAGAGTGGAAGTGTAGTGAAACCTGCCTCTTCCAGGGGAAAAGGTTATGTTGTTGTTAGACTGACTGTATAAAATATTACATTAAATGTCATTAGCATGGCATCATCCTGCCTTCTTTAGACATCAGAACCTTGGCCAAAAATACCTTTAATTACTGTAAAGTACATTCTTTACATGTTTAACCTTTAAAATTAGTTTTTCTTTGGATTCAGAATGCTTAATATGCTGCCATTCCCAGGTGCATAAGGGGAGAAAAGTGGACTTTGATCATTAAGAAACACATGAGACAACTCGATCTGCATTTTCAGGGTTGTTAGAGGCAAAAGCAATTTCCATAGCTGCTTGTGTGGGTGACCCTGAAATCGTCATGCCCCAATGACATAGTCTTACTACAGTGAGTATTACAAATAATTAAAAATTAAGGAGAATTTATTATTTTTCTGCCCAGCTGAAATTCCCACAAGTCACCTCTCAGCATATTCAAGAGTGCACAAGAGGGATTTATTATTTCCTGGTATATTGACTCTGAAAGGTCTGGGGATTACAGCTGCTTTGCACATGAATAGCTGGAGTGTGTTGTACAAAAGGCATGGTCTGTGGGATAATGGGGTTGGATGTGGGAAAGCGCTGACCCTGGGGGAGAGCAGGCTGGTGCCTGATGGCAGGAATCAATTATGTCTCAAAGGAACACATTGCCCTGGGAGCAGGCTTTGCGGGAGCCACCATGTTATGTGTTTACCACCCTCCTCCTTCAAAATCCTGTATAAAACAGTCACAGAAAATATCCTCTCCTGCTGCCCTTGCTGGGGACCCAGCCATGCCGGTTGGTGCTGCGTTAGGGTCTTGGTACCGCAGCTGGTCCCAGCTCCGGGGCAGCGCCGAGCCACAGCAGTTTTCTTGCACGTGCTGCCAGTTTGGAGAGCCTAAACCCCCCCAAATACTGGTGACTCCAGTGGGGACACACGCTCCCAAAGCCCTCCGAAATTCCTAGAGCCCATCAGTCACCGCCTCGGCTCCTACTAGGGGAGGGGAGAAGCCTGGCACTGCCAAGGGATGGAGCAAACACAAGCTGCTGAGCTCATGCACTTCCTTCCCTGTGTTTTATTTATTTATTTATTTATTTATTATTTTTTCATGATGGTGGTATTCAGTTTTTACACTGATCTGGTATTAATGCCAACCTTTCAAATGTCAAAATTTGGGCTTCAACAAATCATGAAATGAGCTGAAAGTTGTAGGGGTTTAACAAACCTTTCTGACATGAACTCCTACTGAAGGCCGTAAGTATCATATAGCTCGTGATAAAATTCCAAGACTTAGCAGATAGCCTTGCCAAACATTTTGGGGAGTAAAAGTTCTCCTGCAGAGAAAGGATTTCAGAGGAGCAGGTTTAAGATTGGGAGGGTGGTTTCAGGGTCTGGTCCCAAGGACCACTTGGTGTGGCAGGCAAGGTGGGTTGAGCAGGTAGCAGAATGAGGATGGATCTGCCTGACAAGAAGGGTTTTTCAGAAGCAAGATAACCTAGTCGAGAGCCGGGCAGAGGTTTAGCAGAGGAACACACTTAGGAACTCACATGGCACGTAAGGCAGGGTTGGATGCCCTCACCATCATGCTCCAGGCAAGGCACCTTGTCAGATGTCAGTGTCAAGGGAATGTGGTGCAACAAACAGAGCCCAGCTCTGAAGGAAACAGTCTAGAGAGGCAGTGGGTAGGAGAACGACCCCCAGAAGGTCACCTGTGTAGCTGGCAGCATAAACTGTGCCTACGAGCATTTACAGCGCTAGTTTGGGGGGGAAGCTGTTAACTGAAGCAGCTTAATACTGAGGCTTGGTTGGTCCCCAGGAGCAAGAATAAACAAACTAAATCTTGGTTTGCTTTTCCAAGAGATTAACTTCATTTCTTTTGATGAGGTTATCAAGTATTTCCTGATCAAGCATTTGAGCGCATCTTCCTTTTCAGCCAGTTCATGGACTTGAAAAAATTGTGCTGAACACCCTTCTCAAAACCCACTGCTGAACTTGAGAGCAAAGGAGAATTTTTGCATCTGCTTATTGAGGAGAGGCACGACTCCAAGTGTGGTCTGGGCAGGTAATCCAAGTTCTCCCACAAGCTGGGGAGCTGGCTGCTTTTCAGAGCTGACAAAACTAATTAAAACAAAAGTGAGTGCTGAGCATCCTTGTAAAAGTCCCAAACGGACCACTTGGGTATAGAAGCACTGCAACCATGAGGCTGTTTGAAATATTGGGTTCCTCCTTTCTGCCTCATTTTCTTCCTTTGTAAAACGTCACTAATAATACATCCTCATCTTGCAGAGGAGGTTGCTGAGAATTCATTAGCTGGTATTTGTAAAGCACTTTGAAAATGCAAAGCCAGTGCATTATTCCTGGTCTTCTGGATGCTTTCCATGTTATTAAAAACAGGATTTCAGAAAGGCTTATAGGGGATCAAAACAGCATCCCAAACTTGAAAGGAAGCACGACTGTTAAACCATCAACTGTCGCCTCCCCCTGCAGCCAGATGTTAAGCCCTAAAGAAGTGAAGTGGCACAAGGAATTACTTTCCCAAGTTCCCCCAGCTGGGCTGACAGGCCTTGATCAATGGTTTTCTCCGCAGTGAGTGCTATGCAGATGGTCTACCCAGAGCAAGGTTTCTGTGAAGTACAAAGGGAAGTCAAACACCATTTCTAATTCAGCTTGTAGCATGGCACACTTCCTTTATCCTCCGCCTGAATGCAGTGAATAGGGGAGCAGTGTGGGAAACTGGAAGGGACTCCAAACTCACACAGTCTGAGGGGCTGTAAGACACTCCTATGCTCAGACCACATCTGCCTGTGACACAGAGGGAAAAAGAGTGACAGGACGAAAAATCAGATTATAAAAACCTGCGTGATGCCCAAGGAAAAGGAAAGAGGTGAAGGAAGCTATGCAGGGAAACAGAAATGCCAGGCTCGAAGACGGGACTGCCAACAGCAGAGCGAGGCAGGGCTAGGAGGAAATCCAGAGGAACGAGCTGCAGGAGCAGAATCTTGCTCTTCCGCCCGTGAGGCCAAAGAAAATTGCCCCACTGAAGGCAGCAGAGGTGGCGTCAGCCCACACCAAGGCCCCTGAGCCACATACTCTGTTCTGTTTCTTTAATTCCTCAGATTTGTTTAGTATGTCCCTGGAAACGCAGACCCTTGCTATCAGTTGAGCCACTCCCAAGCTCGTGCAAACTGTTGGAAACAGACCGAGAAGCTTGTCCAGTCCTTCAGTGCCCCGGTGTGTTGCTCTGAACTGCTGCTTGTTGTAACGTAACTGTAGGGTGTCATTACAGGACGGATTCCCTCCTGCCAGCCTGGGGATCCTGCTGCAGGTGAGGCATTGCCACAGTTCAGCTTTGCCGCAATAACATGATTTTGTTTTGCTGCGACCATCCATGGAGGCCTTGGTGGACACCAAGCCTCTGCTGCCGTGTCACAGGCAGGCTGCCCCTTCCCCATGCTGCTCAGTCCTCTGTCTTGCTGGTGTTAGTGAAGCCTGGCCTGCCTGAATGCGATGGCAAACATCACAGCACGTCACAGGTAGGGATACGATGGGGCATGGACCCCTAGCTCCACGTGCCAGCCCACGGGCTTTCCTGGAACAAACATGGAAATGCTGAGCTCTGGAACGCCCCCAGGGCAGGCAGCATCACCATACTTGGTGGTGGGATTTTCACATCTCTTTGCTGCACAGTGCCAAGGGCAAGAGGTGACTCTTTTATGGACCGTGAGGGCATGGTGATAGCTGTGTATGGCCCCTGTTGCTCACCCAGCCTCCCGTTCCTGAGGAGTTGATGCCTGCCTGCTGTGCGGGCTCATTACAGGTGGGCCAGGAACTGCCCCTTGGCCCTGATGTGGGCTCAGGTGTTGGCCAGGAGCTGCAGGAGCCAGGCTTGGCTTTTAAGAAAATTAGCTCAGATTTTATACCAGCGATATTGCGGGGAAGCTCTTCTCTTCATTAACACTTCTGCACTGTTCCGCGGTGTTTAGAGGAAAGAAATGGGAAGCAGTAATTGATGCTGGTAATAATAACGAGATTCTGGTCCTGGTGTTTGTCAGGGGCAAATGTGGATAAATCCCCCTGTGGAGGTGATTTGTGTACCCGGAGACTCGAAAGCAGCCCTGTAGGTACAGACCCTACAGGCTGAAAGTAGCAGCCTGCTCCCCAGAGGCCGGAGTGCCTGCTGGCTCTAGCGAGGACCTCCACCTGCATGGGGCTGTTAGGACGGGACCCATTTTATTTTCCACCTCAGTGTGCTCTGTAGGACGAAGCACTTAGCTGAGCCCCCTGCCCCGTTCTCTGGGGCGTTGCTCCCCGGCACCTTGGCGCTCTCAACACCCCTGACATAAGGCTGGGGAAGTTGGCGTACCTTGGGGTTTCCCACACCATTTCTTAACCGCATTCATGCCCGTCACAAAGGAAGTGTGCCTGGCTACAAACCACATTAGCAACGGTGCTTGCCTCTGCATTGTGTTCAGTGGGAAACCCTGCTCCCAAAAGGCCATCTGGGCAGCACAGAGCAGGAGAGAGGCAACGGGGGCAAGGAGCGGCCCTCCAGACCTGGGAAAGCAGCAGCATCCTTGAGTCACCCTACAGAGCTAACATCTGGCCGAGTTTCTGGGGGAAGGCTCTTGCTCAGGCCCTATTTCAAACACCCAGATCCAGCATCTCGGGATCGCCATAACTTTTCTGTCCAATATTCTCTGTGGGACCACACTAGATGTGGGTAATTCAGAATTCATTATCCTTAGCGCAACGTCCACTGGCTCAATTAACTTTATACCAGGGGTGATTTTTATTATTGTTTTTCTTCAGGATTTCCAACCAAAGCAGAAACAGAGCATCCATTTTGGGTAACTGGGCATCTCATTTGAGTTACTGTTCCAGGATGGTCAGTAATTGGCTGGTTTTACCCCTCACAGACTGCGAAACTACAGAGAAAATAAAAAGCTATTTTAAATATATGCTTTTATTTGAGATACTTTAAAATCCACATGTGGCACAGAGCAAGGATGTAGGAACCTCCATGGATATATCATCTGGGGGGACGTTTTGTATCTCTAAGGTTAGAGGGCCGCCATCCTCTGTGGTAAAGTGAATTTCTCAAGGCTACAGGAGATTAAATAAGCATTCAGCCGTCTCAGCAGCAGGCTTCGGGTCAATCTGGATCCTAATGGGGAAGAAAGTTGGAGCACTGGCACCTCTTGTGCCAAGGGCACGACCACTGCTGCCCTGCGATCTGGCGAGGCTCTGGCACAACTTTTCCTTGTTGCTGCTTGCCTTTGGGCTGGCCAAATGTGGGGAGCTGAGCTGCTAGAAAAGCTGGTACAGGGAGGGCATCTGGTACTTGTAACACCTTCCTTGGACTAAACAGGTCTTGGACTAAACAGGTCCTTCCTTGGACCTGTGCTGCAAGGGGAAATAGGACTTAGAGCTGCTTCCTAGCGAGTCAGTCAGGGAAACAGAAATTGTCCCTAGCAAAGTTGCCAGTGGCCACTGCTGATTTTGTAGTTGCCACATTTCTTCTTCATGCACTTGGTTAATGAGCTCCAGCAATGAGTTACTGCTCAGGAGTTTCTGTTTCAGGGAATCTCCCCCAGAGGGATGCGCAGAGGGAAAGATTGGTTTCAGAGGTGGCATTACATGAGCTCAGAGATAATCCACCAGCTTTGAGGAGAACATGTGAAATGGTGTCACAAAAACTTTCCCACAACTTGACATAAAAGCCTCGGAGCCCAACAGCTGCTGCTCTGTGCGGCAAGAAGGGAGCCTATTCAGCAGCAGCACAATGGGGACGGAGCAGCAGAGCCTGCAGGAGGGCACTGAAGCCTTACCTGGGCCTAGAAATAAATGAGTTGCAGGGTGAGAGAGATATGTAGGCATGTGTGTGTGCATTCATGTTAAAATATGTCAATATATAGATGACCACACATAAATTAATGTAAGCACAAACAGGATTTACTTAGCACCTTTTCCATTTCAGTAAGAGACCCCAACCAAACCCCAGCATTACTTTACAGACTTTATCTGACAACTACCACGCCTGTGTTGGTTCTTGCAGAGGGGATACCGAAGCTCACAGGAAGGTGAATTGCACCGATGGGGTCTCAGAGCACACAGGGAGTCAATCTGGGAGCAGCACGGCTCTGACACGCTGCTGGCAGCTTTCTCCATGCAGGTTGTGGGTGTAGAGGATGCAGGGAACACGCTGCTGCTGTTCCCTTCTCCAGCTGTGTGCGGCTGCAGCTCGTAAAAGCAAGCAGCACTTGCATGGGCAGGGGCCAGGTTAGGTGCAGGCAGATCTGGTTCGAGTTTTGCAGCGTGAATCTCCGGGGGTGTTTATGGGATGCAGAGGGCAGCACCATTAACACCCCCAGCTGCAGGCACTGCTGGAGCAGAGGCTGCATCTCAGTACAGAAACCAAGCCCCTGCAAAACAAGGAGTCAGGAACTTGATTTCTGACAATTTTGTGGGCTAAGTGAATTTGTTCTGTGTGTAGATGAAATAAAGGACTTAGAGCAAAACAAGTTTTGGGAAAGAAGTGAGAAATCAGCACGTGAGGCTGACCTGAGCCCCACACTCAGATCTTCCTCCTCTCGGTTTGGTCGTGCAGGTGTTTGGAAGCAGCAACCTCAGGTGCTTGTCACAGGGCTTGAGAGTGTCCCAAAGAGGTGCCCGAGATCTCGAGGAGGAGACCAAAGTTCAAAAGAGGAACTTTTTGGAAAACTATGTGTATTTATGGTTTTTACGTATTTCTTTGCAGTGAGGCAAGCCAGAAAAGCACATCTCTGTTTCAGCTGTGCCACACTCACCTAAGGGAGTACAACCGAGTGCCTTGCAGTGAGCACAAGGCAAAGGGGCTTACAGAAACCGCTCGTGTGTGCGTGTGCAGCCACGCACGTGTACGCGTGTGCCTCGGAGTGTCCCCAGAGGGACCTGCACGGAGCTGTTGGGGTCCTGCCATCAGTGACCAGCCTCCGTGTCCCGGTGTGCTGGGAATGCCACTGACGTGCAGTGGTGCTCAGCAGCCCCTGCCCCGGATGGCCAGCTCTTTCCCAGCTTCTGAGGCGTAATTCGGATCCCGCTCTTTCACGCCCCACGCATTCCCCACCTGCTCATCTGGGAGAAGGTCATTATCCCCGGGCTATTCACTGCCAGCCGAGCATGCAAGAATAGCAGCTTCTCCCTTTGTGCTGCCCATCTCGCTGATTGGCCCTGCAGTGTGGGAAACTCCGCCGAGCCGCAGACCCACAGGCTCTCCGGGAAGCTGCGGGGTATAAATATAGGGTAAAGGCAGCTTCCAGCACCACGTTTCTCCTGGATTCCCACTCTGAGACCTTCCCTCCTCTCGGGACAGATGGCTCCCAGCGCTGTGTTCCTGGAGCCTGACAACCTGCTGACGCCAAAGGAGAAAAACAAAGTAAGTCCAGCTGCAGAGAGGCAGCTCGGAGCCACGCTCTCAGCTGTTCTCATAGCAAGTTACAGCAGCTGAGAAACTGTCCCACGTTATTTGGGAACAGTGTGAGGTGGCAGAGATCTAACCGTGGGTCTCTTTTCCTTTGCTTTTTACAGCTCAGGAAGCCGGTGGTGGAGAAAATGCGCCGGGACCGGATTAACAGCAGCATCGAGCAGCTGAAGCTGCTCCTGGAGAAGGAGTTCCAGAGGCACCAGCCCAACTCCAAGCTGGAGAAAGCCGACATCCTGGAGATGACTGTCAGCTACCTGAAACAGCAGAGCCAGCTGCAGCTGAAGAGTGAGTATCGAGTTTACTTCAGTCTCCAGCTTACTATAAAGCTGTTACAGTTTTATGAATCTCTACCCATGAACAACTGCTCTAAACTTCTATTTCTTTCTCCTCCCTCTTTTTTCTTCTAGCTGTAGCATCCTTCCATAAAAGCTCTCAGTTTGACTTCAGAGAGGGCTACTCTAGGTGTCTGCAAGAAGCTTTCCATTTCCTCTCTCTTCATAAAGTCCGAACTGAGACACAGACCAAGCTCTTAAGTCACTTCCAGAAGAGCCAGGCAGCAGCTCCAGAGGTTGCCTTTTCCCCCAGCAAGCCCAGCGCCCTGAAGCAAGCATCTCCAAAGGACACTGGTACTCTCTGGAGGCCCTGGTAGTCAGGGGAGTCCTCGCTCCACGGACCTTTGCCTTTAGAGTCCAGAGGAAGGATCTGACTGCATCTGGTAGTCCAGCTCTGATCCTCTCTCCTGTAGGGAATACGATTTCCCCCTGTGTTTTATTTATGTGTGAAAAGAATGGCAGACTTCTGACTTTCATGGGAGCCTTTGGCAGAAGTTGAGGCATTCTGCTGAATATTGAAGCTGTGGGCACTGGTGGCACAGCACCCAGCGTTGCCTGGTCGGGGGGCAATGTCTTCAGACTGGAGGAGGGTGTTTTGTAGATGTCACAGTTGTGACGGACGAGAATTGCTGTAGGAGAGATTTCTCTGATATGACCTGTACGAGCCATCGGCTTTGCTCTGGCTTGACTAGCAGCGCCTGTTTGCTCAGTCATCCTGGAGGATAAACGTCCCACCCTTCTGTTCACCCACACTTGGTTAAATGTCATTTCCCCCTGCTTGCTTATAACTTGTCCTGCATCACAGGTGGCTTTGTTCTGCCTTGGATTTTTCTCTATTGACCCTCTGATAGTCCTAGTGTATGAAGTGTGATGGATGAACAGGAGGTAGGAAACTATGTGGAATATTTCTACTGTTCTGCTGCTTTTTTCGATTTAGGAAAAGAGTGTGTTACTGCTTTATGTTAAAGAAAAGTGGTAGATAAGAAGCTTGATTGGTCAATGTTATACATTTTGGGTGTAAGCTGTGCTTTTTCTATCATTTTCATTATAATAATGATTGCTGTCTGTATTAAGTGGTGTAATTCATGATGGATGGTGTTTCTCCCACTCTTGGGACAGCCCTATGGCATGTGTGCATACCGTGTATGCGTCTCTGGGTTTGTAGAGAGCAATAAAATGCATCTGTGTGCAACTTCTGCTGGGTCCTGTCTCTGTGGGGTACACAGCCACTTGGCCCCCTGAAAATACCACGTCAGCCTTCCAAATAAGCTTTCTGTGAAGTGAAAGGAGCTTATGTTCTTGTCTGCTATCTATATTCTCATGACTCCATCACCTTTACACCTTGAACCCCCTGAGGTAAGCAGGAGCCGCTCACACATCCCAGCTGAATTGTACAGAGCTCCTCCTCAGGCACTGTGCCTCCCAGCCACCCAAAACCTCCTCACCTGGGTGGAAAAGCCTTACACCTGCCCACTGGGTGGCCCTACAGGCAGCAGCTGGGATCCAAGTCCTCCTTTCACCTGATTTTTTTCACCTGGCATTGAGAGGAAGCAGCCTGGATCACTGCAGTACTGGGCACCCTCTAATGCCTTCCTGCCACTTCTCTGAGAGTTCAAAGCACGCTTTTGTTGTGCTTTGTCATTTTTGTTTTGCCACCAGCTTGCTTCCTTGGGTTGCAGTGATGCTGCTGGTAATGCTTGGTGGAGGTTTGGGAGCTGTAAAAGGCAGGCCCTGGATTCAGGTGGGAGGACAGTGAGGGGAGCAGATCCCTCCCCTCATTGGTAAGCAGCTCTGGAGGAGGCACGGGGTCGTTGGGGTTTCTTCTTTCCTAATAGTTGTGACAACAGCCTGACCTTTGGGTAAGCTCATATTTAGGTGCAAAGCACTAAAAGCAGGTAAAACAGATGTGGTAATTCTGCTGCTTGCATGCGAACACAGGGGATGTTTTGGCTAGAAATCCCTCATCGAGTTGTGTTAGCCAACAATTTTATCAAGCTAAAGCCCTTGAAGAGTTTGTAAGAATTTTAATTTTTAGCCACCAGAGGGCACAGCTACCATAAAACCACCTTCCCGTGGCTGTGTTTCACTTTGTTTCATTTCAGTCATCAGGTGTCGGCCAGTGCTGGAAAATCCCTTCTACCTCCCAGTTTCTCTCCATATGATGCTGTGACTGCTTATATGTGGACAGACGAATGGGGTAAGGTGTAAAGCACATTTAGAGAGTGTATTTTTTCCAACAATGCTTCTGATTACACTGAAGGGTTTTGCTTAGAAGATGCCCATGCAAAATGTGTATGACTTACTGAATACATCATAAAAAATCCATAGAAACACTCATTGGGTGAACATTTTTTTTTTTCCTGACTTTTTCTCTGAATTAGTTCTTCGGCAGCTGGCTTACGCTTCATGGGGTTGGATGTTTTCCACCAAAACCACGTGGCTGACTGTAAAACCTGCTAGTGGTTTATTCCTGCTTGTTCTGCGATGCACGTTTATGAAGGGTTATGTCCGTCCCTTAGTTAAAAGCTCTCGTGAACAAACTTTCAAACCAAAACTCCAAATGGCAAGTCAGAGAACTGCCTGAAGAAGAGCCGAGTAGCACTGGGTCAGCCTCCTCCCCTGGAGGAGGGATTTGTCACAGCCTTCAGGCAGCAATTGTGGCTTTGTTTTTGAGAGCCGTGTAAAGAGCCGTGTCCTCCAGCCCAGTCATTGGCGACCAGCAGCTGGGGACGACTGATGCACGACAGGAATTTCCTGCGCTTCCTCTTCCCTCTTGTCCGCAGCACCTTATTTCCCAGGCACGTACAGAGAACTCCTGTTGGGAATCAGCTGAAGTGCAAACCGTGCCGCAGAAGCAGTGTGGGTGGCATCTACAGCAGGCGTGCGTTTTACGTACTGGAGTTTGAAAAATCTTGCTCGTGTTTAATCTTTTGGTCTGTTTTAGGAGTTGGAGCCTGCTCTGTCGCCAGGTGGCAGCATGGGAGCAGGAAAGGGTTCCCTCCCCCTCCTGGAAAACATCAGAAGGGAATCTGCTTTTCCTGGGTGTGTAGCAGAGCCTCTGTGATGCTTAAGTACCTATGAATGTAAAACAAAATCAGCTCTGCAGCAAAACACCTCTGTGAACAGAATTTTCCACTAGGATGAAGTATTTTCTGCAGGAGCTTCCGATTTCTGCCCCGTTACCTGCATTTGTTTGCTCTTGTGGTTGAGGCTGTGTAGGGTTGGGGGTAAGGGGTGGTGGAAGGGCTGGGCTGGGGGCTGTTCACCCACGTCTCTAAGGACAGACACAAACAGCTCTTACACCGAACATAGCCTGGAAGCAGCCATAAATAACAGAAGCAGTACAGTGTGTGAGTGCCTGATGGGCTTTATTGGTTTTGGTAGGGCACAATGTGTGGGGGAAAATGTGTCCGAAAGCTCTGCAGGTTATGAGCATGCATCTTGTTACTTCCTGGCATGCATAAGCCCTGTTTCAGTAGTGAAAGCTCTGGGTTGTTGGGCATTCCTTTAAAAAATATTATAAACTTTCATTTTGGGACAGCTTCATTCTTAACTAATGTGAAATGCATTATTTACTCGTGCAGGTAACAGGAAAAAGATGGTCACACACAGGGCTCCCCAGGTGACTACGTTCCTTTGAAAATACCTGAGAAGTCATCACAGCTCTACGACTGCTGAGGAAAGCATGAAACCTCAGGTAGGAGCACCATGAGTTACTTGGTCAGGTCTCTGCGTGCTGGCTCCTTGCTCTTGCTGGCTCGCACTCTGCTGCTGATATTCTGTAAAACTGTTGTGTGAACGATACTTTTTTTTTTTCCCAACCTTGTCTCGAGACTGCCAGCCAGACACTACCTCAGTCGTGTGTTCAGACTTATCTGCCTAAAACACTGTGGTATGCCAGGCTTCAGATTAGGAGTTGTTGTAACTGCTGCAGCAATGCTCTCCAAATTTAGAGGGGAAGAATAGCAGCTTGTTGGACTTAGCAGCAGCTTTCTAAACAAGGAAGGCTATCTGCAGTTCCTCTTAGATGCTTACTCACACATGAATTAAAGTGAAACTGTTTGCATTTGCTTCCTGAGACCTGAGAGGTGGGAATGGGACAGTCAAAAAAATTCAACAAGTCACTGCTGCTTTTCCTATGGAAAAAAGCAAGTTTTCTTAGGTTAAACAAGGTTCTGAGTTTGGGAGGCAGAACAATAAGTTTCTAAGTATCAGCGTTAAATTTTTGCAAATGTCCATGAGAGAAGGGGGTGTACCTTACAAATGAACTTTTTTTTCCCCTTGGAAAGATGTCCTTTCACTATCCATTTTTGTTTTGAAAAACCTTGGCTGAGGTCTGGCTTACACTACAAAAAGCTTCTTCCTTCTAGATTCTCTATCTCTTTCTAAAGATGTAACTCCAAATAGTAAACTTGTTTTAGTTATGCCCATTTTGCCTCACAAAATTATAAACCCTTTTGATTTACTGTGTTGGCCATGGACTTCCCAAATACTCATAAGAGGCGGGTGTGGGCACCGTGGTTTGAGATGATCTGGGGTGTTATTGCTCTGCAGGTGGGACTTCTTGAACACACCATTCCCAGAGAAGATGCTGTTGCTGCAGTCTCAGTGGGGTGTGCTGCACACAGGTAAGTAAAGGAAACACTTTTTTCTTTTACAGTGACTGCCGGGGCCCTGGGGAAATGAAATAAGAGCCAAATTTGCTATCTGTAAGAACATCTCAGCGGCAGAAAATAAATGAAATAAAGGTTCCTGTACCAAGAGGTGCAGAAGTTCCTTGTATCTGTCTAAATACCTGTGTGTAGGAGCTATATGTAATTTTATGAAGGCTTTTTTATTTCCTCCCTCCAGGCTGCTGCGTGGCTGGGGTCCTAGCTTTTTGTGCTCTTCTCAGTTTTGGAAAAACTCAAACCCTCAGTCTGCCAAGTGCCAGAGCCCTCTCACAATTTGTGTAGTGCCCTGGGGCAGCTGGGCTAGCACCAAACCCACCCGTGGGGACCCCCCTGGTGATGGGGTGCACCTAGGACAGAACGATGCCTGCGTGCAGCCAAGTTGCTCCATGATCCACTAAGCACCAAAGTCCGACAAGGCTCCAGAAAGGCAACCTGCTGCAGAGCAGCAACTTACTCGGAGCTCGTGTCTCTTCTTGTGTCATCAAGGTCGCTGGTAGCTATCATGATGTAGGGGCTGTGACTGCGGAGGGGATTTATGACCGCAATAGGGGTGAAATAAGAGGGCACGTGTGGGACTGTGATGGGTGGTTGTAGCTTATGCACTTGGGCTGTGCTGGCAAAGACAGAAAGCAACAGATGGAGAGATTCTTCTGCAGGTGGGAGGCATAATAAACTTAGAAGAGAAAAATAAAGTAACTTCCATGTGCTGTAATAATAACTTGGAATAAAACCTCCCAGGCACATTTTAATTATCCCTTTAGCAGTTGCATGTGCCAGAACTTCTAATGGCACATCTCCAGAGCTTAATGATTTTGCAGGGTAATTAAATTGTCAGCCGTGTGAACCTCCTCCACCTGACCTCTGCACAGTTGTGTGCTGGTTCCCTTGCTTGGCATATACATACTGTTGTCACTTGCCTGAGTTTCCCAGCAGTAGGCAGCGACTGCCTAGCAGTCGGGTATCACAGTCCCTCTGCTAAGACTCCAGTGAATGAATATAAAATAATTCTCTAGGCCAGAACTGCCATGTGAATGTAGTAATCCAGGACAACAGCTTGTGCTTTCAGACAAGGATTAGATGCAAATCTGACCAGCCCCAGGACCATTTCAAGTAACTAAATAGTACTTAAGTTAATACCACTGTAATATTTGTAGCATACTTATAGCTCTTATAAACAGTTTTAACTGGACTATAGCACTGTATTACCAGTCACAACTTTGGCAGACTCTTCTTTTGTAACTGTGTGGTTATGCTCTTGTGCATAATTCTGAATTGTCTCATGAGTAAAGGACCTTTCCAGCAGGTTGGGAATGCGCTGGGATATATAACCTGCTCCCCAGCCATCATTACTCTTGTGTTTCTTGCAGTGAAGTCAAGAGCTCACCAGATAATGGAAAAAGAGCATGGAAAAATGAAGCAAAAACGAAGCCACAAGGACTTTCTGTTCTCCATACTGCTTACTTGTGGTAAACTTGCCTTCATGCATTAGTAGTCCTGTATGTTTGCTGCATCACTACAAACACGAGTACGTATGATATGCATCAAGATACCGTGCCAGATTCTATCCTTAAGTTTGTGATACTGTTCGTGTTGGCAATTAACAGAATGTGTTGGTTTCTGTATGTGTTGGTTTTGTTTATTTCCATATATCCTCTTGGATTTTACATCAAAAGCTTTTCAAGTTCTTCATCAAATTTGCTTCTCCTTACTGTCCCTTAAGTATTCCAATTGTATGTTATCCAGAGGTACAGTTACTAGAGACTTAGCAGACAAATTACTGCTCAGTGTAGTATATAAAATGTCTCTCTCCTTATAATAACCCTAGAATAAAAACATTTTCATGATGATAAGTAAACTACTGAAAGCTGTTATGAAATCTGTATTTGCCAGATTAATCTAGACCTAACTGTTATTGTTCAGCTCTGAGCAAAGCTGACAAAAGGAACATAATGTTCAGAGCATAGCAGGATTCCCTTTAGAGCCCCAGGGAGAGCTCCTTTCTCTCAGAACAAACTGGGAAAATGGGTGTCTATTACTGTGGTATGTGGGGGGAAATTGAAGGCGTCTCAAGGCCAGGATGCTTTTCTTGGAGAGTCCTGATGCACCGTGAACACCAGACTCTTAAAGGTACACGAGGACAGAGGAAAGAAATGCACTTTGGCTGGCTTAGCTTACTGGAAGAGCCATGTGAAGGTGTTAGATAAACAAGGGAAACATTTTCATTGCCTGAATAAGAAATTCAGCTTTACTATGCACATGCAGCATGGCATGGAAAGTCATAGTAAATGAAGATAGACAAAATGCAGATAAATACAGTTTATTTTGCCTGCCACCATACACATATAATCAAGTTACAAAAGCTGATTTGTCAGAGCACTTGACTATCTTGTGACCAGTCATTTAATGCTAAAATAAATTAAACTTCTTCAAATAGGAAACAGTAGTCAAATGATCTATCAGTAAGGATCAGTTTTAGATGTGATAATGGTTAACCTCACTTAATGCCCAGGACAAAGCTTGGACAGCATTTCATTCTACGGGTTTTAGGTCATGTTGGTAGCTACATAGATAACACCTCAGAAACAATAAAGTTTCTACCCTATTACATGTATAATCCAATCCAGAAGCAAATGCAAACCTAGTCTCTATGACAGTTTTAACAAGATATGGGCCAAGAACATTTGGATCGTTCAAGAGCAAAACTACTTTGTTGCAGTGGATAAAAACCAAAATGGAACATTACTAGGCTTGCTTTCAACATCTAGTTGCAAGCACCTTAAAGCACTGTTGTTATGCAGAACTTAGTCTTAATTCTCACTAGTTTGTTGGTGTGTTGGCCTCTTACCTCCCTTATGATGGCCAGCGTAAAATGATGTAATATGCAGGAAGCCTTTTAGGGCACTAGAATCCCAGTGGTCTCCTGCTACTTCTGCAGTCTCGCAGCATGGTTCTAGTTCTGGATGGAGTCAGAAGCCAGTCAGTTTGAACCAAAACTTCATTAATGTCTAAGCTATCCATTTGTGTCTGTTACTTTCTAGCTTTAACTTGCATCCCCTCTGCTAAAGGACACCAAGCCACATGTAAGACGGGGGGCAAATAAACGTTACTGGGCAGAAATCAGAAGCTCCTGCAGAAAATACTTCACCCTACTGGAAAAATTCTGCTCACAGAGGTGTTTTGCTGCAGATCTGATCCCACTTTTCCTAGGTAGAGGAATACATGCCTGGTTCTGTAAAGGTTTCCTTTGAGAGCTTTTGAGCCATTTAAGTGAGCTTAATCCCGGTGTAGAATAACAATTTTGTTTGTTCTGGAAAGGGCTCAAGTGCAATTCTCCCCAGTTAATAGACACAGCTTTAACATAAAACCAAATGCAATTTAGGCTGCGTTTCCTTGAAGAGGCCTGTGTATGTAGTCATCTGAGGTGCAGCACAGAAACGAATCAGATGTGAAACAATTTTCCTCTATTAGCTGAGGTGAAAGCCAAATTCTGTGCTTTGTGTAAGACTCGTTTGCAGTAGGCAACTTTACTGGTGAGTGCTGAACAGTCTGTTCTTAATCTTTTTGAAGAGAGATTAAAGGAATAAACCTGCAACTCAACCCTATGTAAGTACTTATTCTCTCTTCTATACTTAACTCAGACTTTGAAGGGCACAGATGAGTGGTTAATCCCTGAGGTAGCACTGATTCTCTGACAAAGTAATCTTCCAAGATTACTTTGAAGATAGAAGTAAGATGCTGTTGAACTATATATTCCCAGCTACAGTAAAAGCTGCAATTTATCTGCAACTTGATTTCACTGTAGCAGATAAAACGAACAAAGTTTAGAGGGCTTCATTCAGTGATCTATCCAGCTCTTGTTGTCAAATAGGCCAGAATACTTCAGTGGGTCATCTCTGTTGGGCAAAGCTTTTCCTCTTAAGTGATTTTTGCTTCATTCCCTGTTGTGTAGGCGATCAAACCTCTTGTTAGTGGTGTGCAAACAAAATAAGTGAAGCAAATGAACAGTGTGATTTGGCACTTCATGAGCTAAGTACTTGTAGTTACTATCTCGCTTTCCAGCGATTCCTGTTCTAGAAAGAAAAAGCATTTGCTGGAAGAATATTTAAAATTCACTATTAAGTGTTGGCAGTTTAAAATAGTATCATCATATTAGAAAAGTTACTTAAAAAGCCACCCTAATGTTTCTATAGCAAAATCCTTGCTAAATTGGCTACTGTGGTTTTGTTTTAATTAAAATTTAACATTTGTCATATTTTCAAGTGTAAATACTGAAAAATAGACTATGGCAAAATGATCAGGCTTGGGATTAAGAACTACTTAATTGTTTCCATTCAATTATTTGCCCAAAATAATTTTATACACTTCTACAAGAATAAGCATCTTTTAAAATATATCTTTGAAGGAAGAGACCCTGTAGTTTTATCCATAACAATAGAATTTTTACTCCTAAAATTGATCTTTCTACCTAGTAATACCTCACTTTAAGGTCATGATACAGTTGCTCTTTGGAGCAGAAGAACTCAAACAGGAGAGTGCAGTTCTGCATTAAGTCAGCAGCTGACAGGCATTTTAACATACAGCTCATTTTGTAACATATCAAGACAAATAGCAATCTCTTACATCAAAGCAGTAATCAAAGTGCAAATAGACAGATAATATGAGAATTTCAACTAGCTGTATCCTGAACCTGGGAAGAATGCACCAGAAATGGTATCGGAATACTAGAAAACAGTTCAGTGAAACACCTCAAACAGGTTTGCTGAATCTCAGAAGGCGCAGTTGTAAGACATATTAAAAGTATTGTTCCTTTCTGAAAAATAGATCTGTAGTTGCTTGTTGGTTTGTCTTTTATTTTTAAGAATTAGTCTTTGTAACCCTGATGTGGTATCTTAGTAACAGTCAGGATGTCGTTTCAAACAGTCATGTCTGTTCTGGAGCATACTGTGGCTTTCAGCACAGCCCCTCAGTCACTGAGATTCTTTCGCACTTCCCAGTGGAACCATGAGAGCTTGAGTGCTGTAGTTTCCTTGATTCAAACTACAGTAGCTGCACCATTGGCCTTGGCTGTGACTGAACGGGAAAACATCAGGCACGTCATTGGCAAAAACTGTTCACTGTGTCACCAGAGTATCTGTCATTCTTGCCAGTGTTCCTTTGGTTACCAAACTCTGCATTTTTCTGCAGGATGCATGGATGTGCCTTTTTTACAGTGGAACACCTCTGAGAAGGCTTCGAAGTTCTGCAAAGATCCCATCACCCTGAACAAAGAGAAGGAACTTATTTATGTGGATGCACTGCATGGAGACCACTGCTCTGGAAAACAGAAAGCTATGTCCATGAGGTGATTTACAGTCAGATAACCCAGTTCCAGTCTCAGAGCATGAGGCGCCAGCTCTGCAAGAACACAGCTCATGCAGCTAATTAAGAGCTACAACAAGTATTCTGTGTAAGTTGGCAAACTCACCAGGCTAAGTAAAGGAATGTACTCTTCAGCAGTGTCCTACTGTGGCAGGATTTCCAAAAGTTAGCCTATGTTTATCTTGTCTGTCAGCAGCCAGCTACTAGCAATGAGCCGCTCTCTCCTTTTGTGCTGTATTGGTGCAAAGCATTGAACCAAGCAATGCTATCGGTAAATAAACCCACCTGTACTTCAGAGGGCTGTGAACATCTGTCTTTATTGACTGGCTGGCATATTCTGGTCTGTAGGAACCACACCAAACCTAGACAAGGAAAATTTATCATTAGTGGGTCAGCATTAAAGGGAATTCAATTCCGATACCTTCTCCCTGTTTTTCAAAGTTTTTTTTTCTAAGAGACATCCCATTTGTTACAATATAGTTGGGAATATGTTTTATAGAGGAAGCAGAATAGATACAACAACTTTCCAAGCAGAACTCAACACTGATTTTCTCTCTAAACTCTAGACTAACCCGATTTATACTTTCACGTAGCATGTAGTGGGTATTCAAGGGTTATTACCTGGGCAAAGTTGAGGAAGAAAAGCTGTTTGTGGGACAGATTTAGTCCAGGCAACTTCGGTTCCTTCCCTTCCCGTTCCAGCCATTTTAAATAAGCCTACAAATTATCACAGATTCAATTCAGAGAATGGCTTATTCAAACATGAGTATTTTGAATGTTACTTTGGGGCTAGAGATTTCAGTCACACTGTATGTGAACCCAGCACGTCTGCCATTCTGTATTTTCCTAATTTTCATCTTTCTGATACAAAGAGAATGATTAATTTTATGGGGGAAAAAAAAAAGTCATAAGCATTCTGTTGACTTCTCTATACAAATACACCAAGATAATTTGCACTCAGGTTCTGAAGCAATCTTTGAACTGAAAGCTGTTTGTGAAAAAGGGAAAAACACCGTACTTTCACAGGGAAAGAAGAGTTTCAAATTAGTAGCTGTTACTGGCCAGAAGCTGTGTGTGTTCTTTAGGGAGATGCCTGGAGCTGTCTTTGAGTTTCTTCAGCAAGGTGGTGTACACTGTTTTACTGCTCTGACGGACTATTGGTTTGCTGCTGCATCTCAGGAACCAAGCCTGACCACGTGTGACAGCTGGTGACAGATGTTAGATCAATAAAGCAACTCAGACCAAATGCCTGTGACTGCAGTTTGAAGTAAAATCACCAGCTTTCGTCTGACTTCTTTCTGTTGGAATTTTTGTATCTGGAAATAAAGTGTTAAGTCTTTTTCACGCTTCTGTACTGATGATTTCTGTGTCTTCAGGTAACTGCTTATAAAATATCAGGTAATAATCTTGCTCAATGTTAAATCCATTACCTCTTATTGTTACACATTAATTGGCCAATTTTCTTTTTTTAGCTATATTGACATAATGGAGACAAGTTAATGTGTCCTCATGCTGGTTAATTTCAAAGGCTCTATTACCTTATCCCTGTAGATGCTGAGGTAGTTCCAAAGCACACAAAATGTAAAAAGTAGAGCTGAGGGTAAAAATACATTCAATACCACAGAGCCTCTGAAGATCTGTGTGCAGGACGTTATGTTGTACCACACCACTCTTCCACGTTTGTAATACCTTTCAGAACCAAGTACATATTCACTTTAATGAAGTAATTAATTCTAATGGCGTTCCTCAAGAGTCACAGTTGTCGGTTTAGATTTCTAAAAACTCAGAATATTCTTCCATAAACACCCTTAACTACCACCATATTCAAAACACCGGAGAGGAGAAGTTTTCCCATGATATCCATTAAGATCTGTCTTAGAAAAGAACGTTCCATGCTCACACCCGAGCTCCACGTGGAAAGAGCCTTTGTGCCAATAAATGCCGTGTTCCTATTCGTGACAACGGTTTGTGAATCTGGAAGATGGTTCATCAGCATTCCCTGATGCTAGACACTGTCTTCCCCCCATGTAGCAGGAGAAATAGGATGATTATGCAATGGTGTTTTTAACAGATAATACCATGCTGAACAACATTGGTTTTCAGCCGCAGCATGGAAGTCGTGCCCTGACATACCAGTTGCATTCCTCTTATTTTCAAATTCCTCTGATTTTCAAAGTAACTGACTGACCAAAACAACCTTTTTACCTTGGAAATAGGCAGGTAGTTCTGAGACTAAATATTCTTGTATTTTTATTCTACTTACTAGCAGAATAAATAGCAGCAAGGTAGAAGAAACTTCTGTCCGTTATCTTCCTAAAGCTATTAAAACAAAGCAAGCAACAAAAGGAGCTAGAATTTTAGAGACGTACTTCGGTAGATGTGCTCTGTATCCCTCTCGGGAAGGAGAGGGTACATCTAAGTATTCTTTTCACATCCTACCTGACGTGTCACTTTTGAGATCAAAGACAAAAAGTGTGAGAGAAAAACCTGGAAAAAAACAGTTGCTCTGCTTCATAATATCACAAAACGGTACTGCCATGAAATTAATGCTGTGTTGCTGTGTGACAAGCTGTTTGAAGTTGTAGCTGCCATTTTCAGATCAGAGGCTTTAAAAAATGGAAGGTGCTTTACCTTTTTCCTCCCTAACACCGTACCTATTTATGAACATGGCCCTTGTTTACCTGAGACCAAAGTATGCAGCATCAAGCATTGTAGTACACCAAATTATGGCTGGGATATTTAGGTGTTCTTCTCCTGGGTGAAAGAATGCTATCAGTCCTACTGGGTTTGGATCTATTGGGACATAAGCTTCTGGATATGTAACTGAGGCTTCCAGTTTTAGAATAGGGCAGTAACATGTCAGTTGTCAAATTGTCTATGCTATAAAAAGCAACCCCATTGCTGGATCTCGGGGGTAAAATTAACTCACAGTATATTTGAGAGTTACCTTATAAGCCTGTCGGACTCCTCCATTATCCGCAATGTTTTCTCCTAACGTGCTTATTCCACTGACCTGTAAAAGAACAATCATTTGTTTCCTCTGCAGCCAGTAACATCAGTAACCCTAAAAACCACAAAACTACAATCTGAAGCACTGTCATAAAGCACAGATAGAAAGTCATGTCTGGAACAGAAGGTAGCAGTGACTTTGTGCTAGGACAAAGAAATTAAAATTAAAAAATGAATAGGGTAAAAGCCATAGATGAGAAGAATTTGAACCAAGTGCTTGAGCTTGCTGTTTCAATATCCATTTCCTCCAAAGAATCAAAAGATCCTAAATATGCCTGTTTCTGGGAATGATACTTACATTTTGTCCTCCAGCTAGCTCCCACGTGTAGTTCCCATACTGATAAACCATACAGCGAGACTGCTCCTTGAAATGCATGGCTGAGAAATTGCTCCACCAGTCAAACATATTTCCATCTTTATCAAAATTCCTACCTATGTGAAAAATCCAAGGAAAAAAGGTTAGCTTTGAGCCAGAGTTTGTTAATCACAGCAGCTGCTCTTCCAGTGCAGCACCTGTTTCTTCTTAATGCTCAAGTCACGCCACCTCCTCTTCTTTCCTCCTTTGATTTAGAAGGACTGTGCTCTAGAAATTTACCAGAAATGTTTTTGGTGCAGTTGATTCTCCTCTGGCACAAGAGTACAGATAAAATTTATTGTGTTCATTTCTTCTATTCTCTATTATTCTACGATACGTTGTTCAGCTGGCAGCCCTGACCTCAGTTATGACACTAAGGTCCAGTTTTATTTCAAACTGGATTACCCAGACATCATGTAACAAAACAAAACTTACTATACCTTCTTTTGAGGTGTCTAAGGTGCTTATTTTGTGTATCCATGTGATTATACGAACTAAGGTTCATAAAGAATTAATTATTTTGCCACAACAGGAGAAAGATGGAATTACAGTTCTGGAGTTGGTGTTCTCAGCTCTCTTGCTAAAGCATTCTTTTTATTTGCTAAATTACTGAGGCTATATTGTATGCTTATGTGTACAAGCTTAACTAACGTTAAAAAAAATGAAGAAAATTCATGTATAAGAACTTACTGGCTTATGCTATCAGAAGTTTTTGCTCAAAACTATTTTATATAACATTAAAGAAAGATAATAAAGTAAATTTATTTCAGAAGTTTATGTTGGAAAAAAGTCTCCTGTTTTCAAGACACTACCAGCAGCTCTTTCATCAGAATGAACAAATGAGGAATATAGTTTCAGATTTCGTTTTCATTTAGAAGCCAGAATATCTGCTTGTTCTGACAGTATTTCTAATCTGATGATGCTGTAAAAGTAACAGGTTTTCCTGAGAATTGTGATTGAGTCAATTCATTTTTAAAATCTTCTTGCATCCTGAATGACCCACAAAGTTCATGAAACATTCACTGCAATATGCTCAACAGAACGCTTATAGCGTGCTTGTGTGGGTCCCAGATAGTTACTGAGCAGGTACATATATAGTATGCATAGATCCTTCAGTCACAGCAGTGTAACTTCAATTTTTTACAATGTAATGAGCACAACTGAAAGAATGTTTTCTGAGATATCTTCTCACCGTTGTCATCAAAGCCATGAGTAATCTCATGCCCAATAACCATCCCGATTCCTCCAAAGTTCAGGGCTTGTGGTTGGTGTTTGCTGAAGAATGGAGGCTGTAGAATCCCAGCAGGAAAAACTACAAGGGGAAGAGAGAAGAAGCTGCTATAAAATAGCTTTTATTTTTGCATATTTTGCAAACTGAATGGTTATTTGGTTTAAGGGTCAGGAAAGAACCTAAAATATAAAATTATTAGAAACACCGTCTTGCCTCCCCATATGAATTTACTTCCCACTAGATAAATGGAAAATGTCAAGTTAATAAAGGTTTAATTTAGCACATCTGCAATGTCAGTATCTCTTCGTTTGAGAACCAACCATCATTTACATTTCAACATTAGCCTAATTTGATCTATAACGTATGCTCCTGCCAATGAAGAACAAAACTTTTCGCAACTGTAGTTTGGAGATAGGTACAGTTTGTGCTTTAGAGACATTTTACAGGGGAACTAATGGTTATTTCATTGATTTACTTTTGTTGAAGAAAGGTTAGCAATCATATGCTGATTACTGACAACACTCAGTGTGTAAAACATACACAGCAGTAACCTCCAAACCTCTGAGTGTGCTTAGATGTCAGCCTGGGGGGGAGGAGCGGGAGGGCAGCAGGAGGTATATCCTTCTTCAGTCTACTGAAGCCTCATATAGAATCAGCAGATTTAGTCTTTTTCCCATGTATGTAAAATGAAAGACATACATGTTTCTAGAAGAATTAAGACTGTAAGCACTCCATTCTAGTGAGACATTCTATAAAAACTGAGATACTGTGATTATATAGCAAATGCTTCATTCAAAGTCACGAGCCTTTTTGACCACATAGAATTTTCTATCCATGCATTTTTGAGGAGAAATATATAGGACAGGCTGTAGTAAGGCAGAAGCGAGAGACTGAAAGTAGTGTGGAAAATTAGTTTCCTCAAACTGGAGATATAAAGAAATAGGATTTAATGGACATCTATGCTATTGCAGGCAGCTGTGCTGGGATTTGCCTTGAATATCCATCTTCAAATTAAGCCAGTTACTTCCACATTGCTTACAAGAGCAAAGCTGTAGAGGAAAAAGACTTCTTCAAGGCCCGAGTTCACTGCGGGAAAGCTGGTTCACAGCTGATTACTATCAGAATAAAAACAGTGTGGATAAATGGGGAGCCTGAGAGCAAATACACCTTTTGCTCTAAGATGGTCTGGATCAGCAGGCTGCAGGAGCATGCTACCGAGGCTGAAGGACCGACTGGTCTCAGCTTTACCATGCCTACAACACGAAGGTAAGTTGAAGCTGTGTAAATCGGAATTAGTCTTTTATGATGAGGCTACAGGACTAAACAATAAGTGCTTTGGGTGTTTCTACCTTTAGAAATTATCTAAATCTTTCCTTTTGACTGTGGTTTTATCCTGTCCTGCAAAAAAGATACAGTTGTTGTCTGCTCAAGAATGGCACAGATGTTTCTCTTATATTATTTGACAGTACTTAACAGTAGAAGCTCTTGGAGCTCTTTATTTATTAAATTCAGATTACCACTACATAACAGAAATGACCGAGCTCCTTGCCTGTGTGAGGTGCTCAGAGTTCAGCAAAGACTGCTGTATCTCTAGGCTTAACCTGGACTTCTGGCCACCTGCAGGAATTGGGGAGTACATGGAGCCAGACAAGTTCAATAAGTCTTACAGCTGAGGATCTTCTTGTCTGCTACGAACAAGAGAGGTCAGGCTAGCAACTCTCCAAAGTATCTCGGACCTAACATCACATTAAGCTGAGGCAGCTTTCTTTAGTCTATTATACTCCTTAGCAAGACTATTTCTGTACTGTCTGTACAGAAAACAAACTGGAAAGCTGCCCTTGTGTTTATCAGGAATGTGGAAACACAAGTAGAAACAGCCCAGAATATGCTATGAGCACTCTGGTTGCTGAAGCTGGCACTCACATAGTAGCAGTTACTGTCTCAGGCTTTCAAACATAAGGCTGTTCCAATTGCAGTATATGAACTATGCCTGCCAAGTGTGCGTGTGTGGTGGGGAGTTGAATATTCATCAACAAAACAACATTTTGAAAAGAACAGCCTGTCTATCTTGCCCAGAATTTCCTCAAAGGCAGAGGCAGGTTTACCTCTAGACAGTTGACATGCACTGTTGTGGAGCAATAAATGGTTAATTAGGTCCATACAGCTGCGTAAAATTGTTGTAAACCTACCTATCTGGTTCCGATTGGGGGAATAGAAAGCATTGACCACCGCAGCCCCGATTATCCATCTAAAAATAAATGTTGCACACAAAGTTAGTCACCAACTATAAACATTCTTCTTACTGATAAGTCAAAAATGCAGACTGCATGTAAGGAAAAGATTGAGGTAGGGAAGAAGGCTGCCACTGCACGCACTTGTCAGGAAATAATTATATGAGGAAATACCTGAACTCTCACTCATTGGCATCTTTCACTCAGAAGAATACCAAGTTGAAGTGAGAAATGCATTTGCTCTTGAATGTTGAACAGCTACACTGGGGTGAAGTGTGGTGGCTGCTTACTAGGTCACTTTAACACTCTGAGTTTAAGAGGAAATGAGAAGTATTGCATTAAAAAGAAAATTAGCATATAGATGATGTTTTAAGCAGCAGAAGGCAGATACTCCAAATGAGAAGTTAAGACAAAACTTATCTGTTTAAAAAAAAAAAAAAAATTAAAACTGAACAATCACACTCATTGCATATCTGACTCCAGATTTGCAAATGTCTGCCTTCGGAGTCCAATATTTTATAGATAATGATAATGAGTACTAACTTTAAGTAATTCTTGTTTGAAGAAAGCTGCTCCTGGAAAATATTCCCAATAGCTTGACAGCTTTTTTATTCTTTGTATCTCTTCCCTTCTGCCCATCCCTCCATGTCTTCTACCTGATGTACACTTCTAGTCAGCCTGCTTTACTGACCAATGCAGTAACAGTTGGATCCATGAGCTCATGGAAAGTGTTTAGCAGCGTCAGCCTCAGACATTCCTCTTTCCACATCTCTCATCCCTACAGTTTCTTGCGGTGCCAATAGTTGCTGTATTTACCGTTACCTTGATGTAACTACTGGGCTGCTCTGAAAAGGAAATCTAACTATGAGCGTTGACTTACTAACTGATCACTAGATTGAACAAAGTAGCATCAACATTGTCAGTTACACACACTCCTTTGGTTTAATGGAATGGTGAGCTGGAGTGGAAGTAGTTTTGTCTCCTTGGGAAAACCGTTCAAGACTCTGGGTTGATGTCACTAGAAAACTGTAGGTTGGGTAAAAAAGTGCAAATTATTGGTATTTTGTATATTGCCAAACAGGGAGGCAAAGAAGGCCCAATGCATTAATTGTTGAAAAGGCTCCCACAAATGTGTCTTCAACAACACTTAGAATGAGCAGGGGTGTGGGGAATTCTTTCTGAAGGGCTAACAGTCTCTAGACAGACTGCAAAAGGCAGCAGTGATCTGTAACGCAGTTTGTGGATGAAGACAATCAGTCCTCTGCAAGAATTCTTGCTATGAAGAGCCCCAGGATTGATGCAATCAAGTAATGAGGAAGCATTTAAAAAAGCTCTGCTTAAAAAACCTCCTTGGTGAATTATTCATCAGTAATTTACTTCTAAGTGTCTGCATTGTCTGCTCTTGTTTTGAGTTATAAACTACCTCACAGGAAGAGAGATAGGAAAAGTATTAATAGACTTTGCGATGATTAACTTGACCTGGGCTTCCCTTTGGAGAGTCTTTTGTTTGCTTATTAATAACTGTTGGTTTACGTTTGGTCAAGATGTGTTGTTTCCTTTTCTCTTCCAGCATCACGCAGGCTGGAAGCCCGTTAGTGAACAACACATCAATTTGGTATTAGCTTCCTTACTTCAACCTTGCATTCTAATTGTCTCTGTCACTAATGCATTCGGCAGCAGCTTTGCCAAGTAACTGTATTGGAGCTGTGTAGCTCAGGAAGCCAAATGGACTATTAAAAGTTCAGATTGGTTAGCTCAGAGCTCTGGAAACTCGGTCATATTCTAGTGCATTCGTTGCTGTAAATAATGTATTTTATATAATACCATATAAACATGCTACTTATATTTGATTTTTTTTTTTTTTTTGAGATGAGCACCAATCTGAGGATTTGTCTAAGACTAGAGAACTATGAGGTAACAGCCAGGGCAATACAGGCACGAGACCTGAGATTTACTTGGATGCCTTAATGAGTAAAAGAAGGAATCATGAAGCAGCTAAGCCTGTACTTATGACAGGAAGTATCTGAAAAATACACTTTTACCTTACTAAGTGTAGTGTGAAGTTATCAGCTTGGAAGTAGGCGTTAACTGGATCTGGTCTTCAACTTCCTTAAGACAGAGCATATTTCCAACAGAATTCTGGCCAGAATACTTCAAGCTTCTCTTTCCTCTAATTGCTTATTTTGGAGATTCCAACACTACTTATCTCCTCTCCTCCTTGCTGAGTCACCAGAAAGATCTGTCACTGCTTTTGTGTTAAGTAGCTTTAATCCTTCATCAAGCTGCTTTGCATTCAGATTCATTAGTGAGATTCCAAGAGAACTGAATGAACTCCTACTACAAGAAGCAATGAACTACTTGTTTAATTCCAGGAAATAACTTACGAGATCCCAAATATAAACATTTTCACTTATCCACAGCATATGACTAAAACATGATAGCTGTTATTCCAGGATTTAAGATTGTGTATGTAGTCTTGAAACTTACATATCTTGGTCAACTCTCTCTCGAAGTTTTCTCAAGCTTTTTTGGGCTCCAGCTCTCAGATTTTCTAGGATGTTTTCAAAGTAACTGTGCTCGCTGAAGTTTAGCTGAAGAAACAGATATCTCTGTATCAGTAAGCTGTGCTGAACGAGGAATTCCTTGTGCCAATGAATGTATCTTCTAAAATGTTTTGAATGCAAGTTATCACTTAACTGAATGCAAAGAGCTAATGATTATAAAATGCTCAATGCAATCAATGCTTTCTAGCCACTTGGAAATAAGTTACACAGGCACAAGTACACCAAATGGTGAGAAAATAATTGTAGGCTTTTATACTGAGGTACTTACTGAGGTATGTACAGCATACTTACATTGGCATATTCCTGATCTAGTTTTTCATTGTGATCTTCCAAAATATAGTCTGGGTAGCCAATCTGTTCTTTAATTGCCATTGCCTAGAAGAAAAGAGTTTACCTTTTCCTCATTTGATTCATTTTTTTCATTGCCCCCTTGTGTGTAAGAATTTGGATAAAAATGGCTGAAAACAGTCTTCAGATGCACCCTTTTGCCTAGTGAGGGTTTTTTTTTAAATGTGAAACAAAGCCTCCCTCTCCTCCAGCCATTGTGGTAGACTTGCAGACCCTATAACACTATCTGACAGGGATTGAGCTTAACCCTCACCTAGTGCTTCCTTGGTATTGCAACAGCACTGATAGTCCTAAAATCAATGACAACTTTCCTTTGGGGTCTGAGTTGTATTCAGTTGTCACTGTAGCTGATGCATTGGGTGTTATCTTCTCTCTTTACTTATAATGTGGTTCACAAGACTCATTAAAGGAAACAAAACGTGTGTGAACTAGTAAAGGATTAAAAAGAAAGGGACAATGTAATAGGATAATGGATAACAGGATAGTGAACAGTAAAGTTTTCTCCTCTCATTTGCAGAGGAACTGGGAATAGTGATGCAACAAAATTCCAAAGATTTCATATTCATGAAGGGATACTGAAGTTTCTTGTTTTCTCTGACCTTCTCACGAGCTTTCTCTTTAGATGCCTCATCCATCCACTGTAACTCATCTAATGTCTCAATGAACACTTCACGAATCTTATCTATTAAATCTCGGACCTAAAAGAGGCAGTAAAAAAAAAAAAATTATTTACATCCTATTTTTCCTAGCCACAGCAAAGGTGATGAAAGGTTTCCTACTGAAAGCTGACTTCTCCCAAACTCTGTGTTCTAAATTATGATACTTCACATTAAAAACAGTATTACAAATGAGTTCTTATGCTTTTTAATTCTTGGCTGACGGATCTCTTTACCAGATAAACCAAGCTGGGAGATCAGATGGAGGGGAATGGTCACTGGGGGTACAACAGTACGAAAGGGTAAAACTACATACCATCCTCTTGCTCTCACCAGCAAATGTCTCCCTGACATACATTGCTCCCACTGCATTCTCCATGTTGTTGTTGACATAACTCACACATTCCCTCCAGCGGGCTTCTTCCAGTGTTGTCCCATAAAGTGCCTAGAATTTGAAACACCACAGGATCAATTCTGCCTACACATCTTTTATTCAAAATTCTCTGCCAAATTGCTGCCTAATGAGGGGGCTAACCTGAGACAAAGGTTTCTATCATGATTGTTCTCAGATTTGTTTTGTGTTTTATATGATATAACAATGTCTTTGTGTTGGCAAAACTGTACTTAGTGAATGGGGAACTCTCTGCCAGTACTATGCTCTATAGTCTCTTTAGGAAGAGAGGAAATACCTTCCTGTAGTTTGCCCGTGCATCCTTGAAACGCCGACTCAAGCTGCTGACTCGATCAATTATGAGTCGCCAAATGAGGTAGTTCTGGATGGTGCTGTGCAGGGAAAGCAAAGCAGAAGTTAATCTCTTGTAAAAAGTAACATAAAATTCCCCTCTGACTGTCTGCACTAAATTTTGATGAGCAAGTTTGTGATTGCCAGTCATCAGTTTCAGAACATCTACAAGTGATTGTTCTTATTTAACAGGCTGCCTAACTCTAGAAGCATCCAGACTGAGCACTGTGCTCTCTGGTCTGTTCAGGGACTTATTTTTCTTCTCTCCCTGCCCCATCCTCCCAACAAGAGTGTAACAAGCTAAAGCCCATGTCGCATTTCTTCCTATTTAAACCCTCTCCCAAGCACACGAGCCAATGAGACACCTACTACCACAGTATTTTGGGACCCTTGGACCTTAGAAGACACTTCTCATATTTCATAGTGAAGCCCTCTGAATCTTTTAAGAGCAACTCTGGCAGAATTAGCAAGTGGGCCCAATAATCAGTTTCCACAATATTTCTATGACTGTTTTGGGTATTTCCATTTCTTTTTACCTTGCTGAGTACTTTGAGATAATTGCCTTTAGCTCTTGTAGGTAGGGCATGCCATATACAACCACCTCTTCTTCAGGGTCAACCTGAACGCTTACGGAAGACATGACACCTTGGATGAAGAAGGTCCAGTTAAACTCCTAGGCAGAGAGGAAGACATACTCATGCCAGGTGTTTACATGCCTTAGTAACTGTCCAGAGTTTTTACAGTCCATGGTATGGAATGTTCTAGTGTTGGCAGCAGAGCTAATAAAATCACAAGAAAGGGTCTGCTGAATATACAGATCCTTGTTTCCTGCTCCAGCAATGCTGAGGTCCAGTTCCTGTTAGTAAATTTTTCTAATATATGGTCTAGACTTAACCTTATTTTGACTGATTGTTTGGGGCTTGATCTTTTTTTTTTTCCCAGAACTTGTTTTAGAATGTCTGAACCAAAGATGCAGTTCACCTTCTTATATGAAGTACTTTGACGTACATGCTTTTATCTTTACACCAAGTAGGTAATAACCATTATTAATCTAGAGACAGAAAATACAGCAAATACTTCATCTGTAGTGTTGATCAGGAGAAAAATGCTTTATAAGACTCTGAAGTTCATTCTTAATGTTATCATTTTATACTTCTTGTTGCATCACTGACAAATTCATAAAGCTATTTCCAGTTTACATAGTAATAATAGGAGGCTGAAAGTTGTAGACTGCCTGTTAAACACTTACGTTCAATGCAAACTTATCCTGTAGTTCTTTTAAGGTCATTTTGTTGTATAACAAGGTTACATCATGCCTTTCTTCTGCTGGGGTAGTTGCCTGAAGACAATCACAAGATTATTACTAGAAGTGTCAATGGTTGAAGTTACACGTATGCATGTGCACATAGGCACACTTAAATAGTACTGAGAAGAAAAACAAATTTCTTTTGGAAATGAACGCTTCTATGCTTCAGTACAGCAACTCAGGTCCCTCTAAATAATGCATCATTAGCATGAACAGCCAAGCTTTTAAGAGTCTACAACACCAAGGAAGATAGCTCTGGGGTTATCTTATTGCAGTTCAGCAGAACATAGATTATCCTGCTTTAGGAGACTTCCAAAAATAAGTATGGTTAGGGTTAGAGCAGGCAGTGTAGCAGTGTCTACAATGGATTAATTATACACGCAGAGGCTCTGGTTTCTGGGCTGATCACAGCACAAAGTCTCTTGCCCCCCTCCTTTTCCTCTTGGCCATGAGTTTTGTGCTGTGTCAAGCTGCTACAAAATACGGTGAGACACTTCTGCCTCACCCCAACCCAAACATCCTGAGAACTTCTTGATTTCTGTACTCACATTTGCAATCTCTGTTTCAAGCTCCATGACCTTTGTCATTTCCTCTTGGACAAACAAATCATCTTTAGATACGTTCTTGTCTTCTCGGATCATTTTAGCAATAGTGATCATGAACTGCAGGTAAGCTTCTCTCACCTACATGCAAGGAATAGTGTGTGTATAGAGTCATAAAGAAGAGATTAGCTGTCTGTCATTCCTCATTCAGCAAACAATTATTTTAGCTTTACAGAGTCTGCTGTGGAAGAAGTTTGGCCCAGTGGCCACATCCTCTGCTACGGTCTCCAAAGAAACCTTCTACACCCACTTTTTTCTTTAATGTAATGGATACTACTGCAAAACCTAGGACCTTACCTCACCCTGGAATACTTTGCAGTGCAGTTGAATCTCAAAACACATAAAAGAAGCACTTTTTACTTCCTTATATGCTGTAACTCTAGAGTTTGAGGTTAGAATTTCTACTGGAGCAAGAAGAAAGCCCTGTGCCTTGAGTCACAACATGGGAATTAGTGATCACTAACTAGACAAAGCACTATGTAAAGGTAAACACGGAAGATTTAAGTTCTCTGGAAGTAATACTGTAAATTCTTCAAACTCTGGTTTTACTGCCTGAAAGAAAAGCTCTCTCAGATGGTTCCCAGTGATACCTTTACTTTATTTGTAATACATGTAGGAAGGCCTGGCTGTGAGTTATTTCTCAGAGTGTTCCCTATGAAGATATTTGACTGCTGAGTACATGTCTTTGACAGAAGAAAGCTTAACGTTACCTATTATTCTTGCATACTTTTCTTCCTACATAGACCTTGGAAACCAGATAAATAACTGTTGTGAAATTGAGTCTGGGCACTTACATGATAATGGCTTGTGTTTTTAGGCTGAATGCTGAGGCCTTAATCAGGCTGGACTCCCACAGGCCTCAGTAGGAGTCTTGCCAAAAGATGCTGGACTAAGCAGAGAGGGAGTTTGGGTCATCAGTTTGGTTCATTGTTTGTGGGAAGTGAGCTGTTAAATAGCAAATAAAAAGGGGTTGTCTCTCCTCCTTATTCATAAAAATTAAAAATACAGCCATAGTCCTTCTTTATAGCCTCAAATTAAAGCTACTTTAAATATTGAGTTTTCTTTTACTAAATTAAGATTATCAGTGTATATTATACCTGTCTTTCTACCCCAAGTTGTTTCAAATCTTAATTCTGTGTAGTGATGCATAAATATCCTTCTTTCCTAACATAACTGTTACTACATAGGTGAAACCTGTAGAACAGAATCCTAGTTCCAAAAGCTACCAGCAAACTTCAGAACAGCCCTCTATAGTTCCCAACACAACCATGTGGGAATTGAGACAGATTAACAGAAGTTGACAGTTTATAAAGCTGGCCAGAAGGTGTGGAAAAACAACCTCCTGAAAATTTCACAGGGCTGTGTTTTAGACTGTATTATACGTGGAACTATATTCCAGTACAATGAAATCAGAAGAAAACTAATCAAACTGATCTTGTTTTTTTTTTTAAATCTGTCTTTCAAGCAACTATACAGAGTCTGAAATGCTGATTGTTTTTTTTTTCTGTATTCCCTTCCATTCATGTTAAGAAAACTAGTTTGATGTTAGGTTGCAAATCCTCTCTGCAAGTATGACATAATTGACAGAATAAAAAGTACTGAAGCAGTATTTTCAGCCTGGAAACAAATTATCAGAGTGTTTGCCCCAGCTTACTAAATTCTTACAGAACCTCACACTTTCACCCTGAGCACCTACAAGGAAGAGAAGCTAGAACTTACTCTCTCACAACTTTAATGTAATTTTGGGGAAAGGTGGGAGGGTGGGGAGGAAGGAAGTGGCAGCAGATTCTTACCAGATGAGTATCCCTTAATGTTGCTGTTGCTGTAAAAACTGTTTTTCTCTCAATGAGCGTAAACTTTTGAATATTTTGGTGTTCAGTAACAGTCATTTTGTGGCGTTGTATGCTCAAATATGGGAGAATTGTCACACTAGATCATATTTATAATCCACTTTCTAGTACCTTCTTTAGCAGTAGCCAGAACCAGTGGTTTTAGAAGATATAAGCACTAAAATGTGAACTATCTTTCAAAATTAGAGACTTTAAAGTTATAAGACACAATTGTATTTCGTTCACACAGACTAGAAGAAGGCCATGTGAGTTAGCCAGTTCTGGGGAGGCTTGGTGTTTATATAATTGTTCAGTACATGTGTAAGTTTAATGGAACTTTGGCATAAGTAGAAAAAAAGTAGCTGTGAATGTCAGTCTGTTGCATAACATGAAGATTCATGTATTTGAGGTTTCTGAAATATGGGAATAATTAATGATATTTCTTTAGTAGCACATAGTAAATAAATCACAAGGAGTACTTACCCTTTGATAGTTGCCTCCATTAAAGTAGTAATCTCTTGATGGCATTCCTAAACTAGGTTGGTCAATCTGAAAGAAATCATATACATGTATTTAGTTAGGGATGAACTGGAACTGGTGTTGTCCTTGAAAGACAACATGAAATGCTGCACATGCCATCCAATGTTGGAATGACCAACAATATGCTTCTACCAAACAGTAAAGAACTTCAGTTTTCTAGAAACTGGGACGGAAGACACACCTTCTGTCTCTGAATTTCTAAATGACAACAGGATGGATATTTAACAAGGGTTATTGAGCAAAATCTTTAAGTAGTCATTGATATATAAGAATAAGCTTAAACAACTTAGAAAAGAAGCTTGAGGACTAGAATTCATGCATAAGAATACTCAAGTGAGTTCTGAAATATTATTTACGCATCTACCTTAAACACATGGTTTCCTGCTTTACATTAAACCTAATAATCATTTTGCAGGTCACAAGTGTTTTCAATTCTTAAGTGTTGTAAATCAGCAAAGGTCCATTTACTTAGCTGAAACAAAAATTATGGTACCACAAAATGTTTCTCAATATAACTTTGAGACGTATCAGCCACTTGAGGGTACAGAACCACTGCATAAATTTTGTCAGTTGAGTATATGATGTATGGAAAGCTAATCTGTATGTAGGGCAAATAACTGTATTATAATTCTGCAGTACATAAATAATTCCCTGAAATATTTTTCTTACATAAATAATGTGTCTGCTGGAATCCCGGTCATCATTCCATACAAACATGTCAATGAGGACACGTTTGTTAAATCTGGAGTTCATTATGGAGAGTTTCTCTTCCATGCTCCAGCCCGGTTCTGTGACATGAAAGGGAAAATGTGCATTATTTATCAATATCTTAGGACTGATAAAATTGTAGTCTCTGCAAGGCTACTGCTGAAATTGTTTAGAAACAGACTGGAAATCAAGTGAGAATATTTGCACAGGACATCACTACAGGTGTTATGAATAGCTAGGCAGTGTTCTCACTAGTCCTACCTATCTTGATGATATTAATCAGCAGCTGATTAATTTGTATATTGCAATATATGCACAATATAAATCATCATGAGCTTGACTAATTAGGGTATTATGCTTCAATCTCTAATTAGTATGCAAGTATTAGAACACAGATTGGTTATATAGCTTTTTTTGTTTTCATTTTTCACTTTGGTCCTGTAGGTTTCCTAACCATGCCTTAAAATGTCCAGTGTTCATGAATGAGATCTTACAATATGGGTATTTTAATTTAAAGTACTTTACAGATCACTGCATGCCAAATGTGTATGCATTACATCCTACGCTTTAATCTTTTCTTTGTGAGCAAAAGTCAGAGTATCAAGGACAGGCTGTCACCTTAGTGCAGTATCTTATTCAGACTTAGTGCTACTGAACTCTTTTGGGCTCAGAATTACCTTTGGTGTCGTTCCAGTCTGCAGAAGCCACTGGCCAATCTCCAACCATTGTTAAGACCTCTAGCAGAGGCAATGAATCTCGCTGCTCTATAAGACCTGAGACAGGAAAAACAATTACTACATTGTTTTGGAGAGCTGTGGGGGGAAGGATGGAGAAAGGACTATTACCTACTTTTCTTCTACCAGTTTAAATCTGAAACTGAATCTGTCATAGTAGAAAATAAGAGATACCAAAAATCTGTTTTCTACATTAGTCTTCATAAAAGTAGCAGAAATATGTACAGATTCTGACTGAACGGCTTTGGAAAAAATGAAATAAGATGCACTTTTGCACTAAGAAGGAGAAGTTTTGCATATGGGAGGTTGGTAACCAGTATCTGTGCAATGTGTGAAGGCATCTGTGTTCATCTGAATGATTTACTATCCACACAAGAACACTAGATTTTTGCTCAAGTCGTATGCTTGGTACTGAACAGGAGAACAGAAGAAAAAAAGACTCACTCTCATTCATGCATGACTTGTAAAGTATCTTAGCTTTCTGAAATGCTTCTCTGTCCCCTTGATCTGAAGTCTCCAACACACCTGGGGAAGGAACCGCTGCAGTGAGATTTTTGCCCTGGAAAACTTTGATCTTTTCATAGAAATCACTGAGAATTCAGGGCTATGATAAATATCTGTTACCTTAGGCTTCAATTACTATTAAACTAGAGTGCTTTTTAAAGGAGCTATTAAAGGAAAAAAGTGTCAGGAAGAAGGACATGCACACAGCTTGTCCGTCTGCCTTTGAAGTTAGTACCAAATCACCTATGGCCATTTTTTTAATGGGAACAGCATGTTATCACTAAATGGATGTAGTCAGAGACAGATTAAAGGACTAGAGGAAAAAAAAATCACAATCTACACTTTTCTCTATAGTGTACTGTAAACAATATCTGAAGTGAAATGGAAGGGTAAAGAAGGCTCACTCCTACCTTTTAAGATGATCTCCAGTTCGTCTCTCAGGATGTCAAAAATGCTGTATCTGGAGCTAGTTTCTGGGATAACGTGCCGGTTCAGCCAGCCACCACAAGCATACTGATAGAAATCCTTGCAAGGGTCAGCTGTTGTGTCCATATTCTGAATTATTCTAGCAGCTAGGTATCAAAATAGGAGAGTTGAGTTCCACAGACTGCTCAGTAATTTCTGGGACTACCGAAGATTGGTAGAAAGGCATCTTTCTTATGCTGCTTATCATGTATTATGACTCAAAGGATCTAATTCTCTATTTAAAAATGCAAAGAAGCATCTGATGGCAGATATCTGCACTGCGATTATAGTGCTTTACAGAAGGAGCCTCTGAACGACAGAATGATAATTCTCCTACAGCACGGGGCCTTACAGGCATGTGCAGCCTGAAGCCCTAGGTTAGGTCTCTACCTATGAATCCGGTGTTTCCAGGGGATAACTGAACATCTCTATTGTGGTCTTACCTCTCTTGATTGTATATAATGGAGGTATTTCAGTAGATGTTCAAGATAATCAGGTGAATAGCCCCATGTGTACAATACACTCTCTTTCATAGAGAATTAGATCTAAGGGAATTTTGGATACGTCATAGATACAGACTATGTTGGTAAATCCATGTCTTCATGTCCAGAGAACTGATGACCACAATAGAAATCTTGCTGTATGACCACCTGATATTAAATGATGACAAAGCATACAATGGAAAAAGAACAGTAGTTGTGTTCCTTCCCTTTACACATGGAACTGTTTGAGGATGCTGTACTCAATGCCTTTGACAGAAAGAGATTCATTCCTTTTAACCTCCTCCAATCTTAAAGCCTGCACTACTGTTTATTCAGATTGGATAGGATTAACAATTTGTAAAACACCACTTTGGCAAGTATTATTCACAGTACGACTCATTACCTGCTGTAACACATCCAGGTGTGGTACATGTGTTGCCTGAATTGGTGCCATAGTGTGTGCCTGGAGGAAGAGAAACAGGAAAGCAGACAATTAGCTGGAAATCGCTACCAATGTCATTCACCAGCAGCCCAACCTTCATAACAGGTCTGTTTAGTTTTACAGCAAGTGAACGCTATGTGTCAGCAAAATATATCAACTGTAAAGACATCTCTTAGTGAAGACCTCTTCAAGTGAAGCTCCACAAAAACCTATGCACTGCTAATGTCAGTGAGCAGGAACTGGAGCAGTGCCTAGCTCTCGCTGCTTGCTGTGCTGTAATAAATGTACTGCTATGAGTCTGATGGCAGTGATACAGAGCTTCTTGATGTGAAAACAAAAACCTGACACCCTGACTTTCCAACAGAATTTGCCATGTTTTAAAACACTTTTTTATCCTTGGACTAGGTTGTTTGCAGAAAAGTTACCCAAATTTCTTCCAAGGAAAACAAGTGTTTTACATGAGAGCAAACAAGATTACAGTAATTCAGATAGAAATAAAACAGTAGGGAAGAAAAGAGGGCTTTGAAGTTCATCAGTGGAAGCAACATAAAAAGCCCCCACTGTGATTGGGAATGTAATATTCAGGGTTCAGCTGAGTGCTATTGTGCTGCGTGGGAGTAGATCTGCATTAGAATAACCACATGCCTTATAATAGTTTAGTGTCTACCAATCTGAACATGGGATGAGCAAAATATCTATAACAACAATATGAAGCTTCACATGGAGGGGTTTAGCACTTTGCTACCAGATGAGGCAAGCACAATTTCTGGAGTTTCCTCAACCCTCTAAGAAAATATATAGTTAAAAGCTGAGGTTACTTCCGGGGGGGAGGATATCTCTAGGGAAAAGCTAGTAGTTCAAAGCCGTTCTGAAATGCTCCTAGAGGAGAAATACTACTGGGTAAGGTGGGAAGGAGAACTGCATTGAGTATGCTGTATTTCTTCCATTGTTTCTCAAGGATGGGATAGGACGGGACTCAGCTGAAGCCTGTTTTTAATTGAAGTTTCTCCCTTTAATATAACCTCACGACATCTACCTTCAGTTTCTGGAATCCAGCTGCTTTCAGCAAGATTCTAACTCCCCTCATTCAAGAAGCTCTTGTGATTGTGGCAATGTGGTTCCTTTGTTTTATCAACTGTCTCTTATGCCTCGCTACCACGCCTGACAAAGAAGCAAGCCAGTCTGACTCTGAGATATGGCCAACACTGCCCTGTTTTCCTCCACAAGGTATTTGTGGAGCCTTTGCTCACTTTACCAAGGCTCTGGCAGTTGCACCTCTTGAACCTCAAACAACTAAAAACAAATGTAAAGTGTACCTCCTAACATCTCATTTTTCTGAACTTGCTTGGTTTGAGAAAACCACAAGCAACAAACCTTTTGGTTGACAAAACCACAAGCAACCACCTGCTCAACTTCTCAGTATAAATATAGATATCAGGAGCTAGACTCGATGATCCTTGTAGGTCCTTTCCAACTCAGATTCTATGATTTTATGACTTCTCTATGTATTTTTCTGGTTAAACATTAGTGCCACGTTGAGCCATGACAGAGCCCCCCCGTTCTCATGATGACAAAGCCTGCTGTGAGCACGGAGGTGGGAAGGCCAGCTTACAGGCTGATGTTCTACAGAGCCCAAACACAGCTGGAACAAAACGGGCATCTGGCAGGATGTAAAGAGCCAGGGTAGGAAACTTCTGAACAGAAAATCCTACCAGTGGGGCGTGAACTCACATTTGATACTAATTTAAGGCATGAAGACAGTGATTTGTAGCAGAGGAAAATCAGTACGCTGAGCTCTGAATCCCACATTCCCCCTGCTGCACAGAAAGTACACACATCACTGGAAGGGCTTGTGGGGAATCAACGCTTGGCTCTTCTATCAAACCTTAATTCCCATTTGGCTTTTCCCCCAGCCAACTTCATCTAGGATCTAATTTCTTACGACTTTTTTAAAAAATTAATCATTCAAATTTACCACTTTTTTTCTTCTGAGATGCCCTTCATTGGGCATTCCTTCTAAAACAATCCAAGAGGGAAGTCAGACAAACACAAATGGGACAAAGATTTCAGCACTGCAACTGCTCTGTACAGTACCAGGTTCTTCAATGGCTGACAGAATTCAGCAGTACTCTTGCCTTTGCTTCACAAAGTCACGCTTGTGCTCTGAAAATAGTTTTCTTTTCAGCAGAGAAGAGCCAGAGATCCTGCTGCAGACTTAAGGCACTCCTCACCTCCAGGCTGGCAGAGCACCATTGGAGAACTGATAAGGGAGGGTAAGGTTTAACAGAGCTAAATAAAAGGAACTTAGTTGTGGGGCTGCTCCAGAAAGAAGAAAATGAGCACTCCAGACAACTTCAGAGGCCAACTGCTCACCAGAAAAATGTCAGAGCTGGTGCATGCTGCAGACCCCACTGAATTCACTGTGAAGAATCCCATTATCTTAACATCATTTTACAGGAAGCCACAGAGCAGCACTACATTTACTGGTAAGCAGCAGCTTATCAGAATAATTCCTGAGGCCTGAAGAGCACTGTAGTTCTTTTCAGCAGTTCATCTTTCGAGTGATGACTTAAAAAAAAATAAATAAAAATGCTGCCTTATTGAAGTTTCTTTCTGGAGAACCAAACGCAAGCAAATAATTCTCTGAAACCTCTGAGGCATGCAGTTTGTGTTTAGTGGTTTGCCACTGTGCTTTCTGAGGACCACAGATGGCTGGGGATGGCACACATTGAAACAATTTAGATCCACAGTTGTCATCAGGCAGTCGAGCGTGAGCTTTACCTTTCAGCACCTTATCTCTTCCTACCACAGTTCTCACCTGCAGAAGTGCTGTCAGCACCACAGACTGCCTTTGTTGCTATATAACAGCACATTGTTTGCAACAGATAATGTCATTGTCAGATTTAGCTTTTCTTTCTCTGAAAGGATCATCTATGCCACACGTCGGTGTCTTCAGATGGATTCCATAACCCAGATGTTTCTCTCCAATCTTCTTGTGATTTTTTTTAACCTACATTCGGTCTGTAAGTACAGCTGAGGCAAATTTAGGTGGGGATCGGTAGGCTGAATAATTGCCCACTTTTGCAGCCTTTTGTGGCCTTCCACTCCCACTAACAACCTCCACAGTTGACATTCACTTAGCTTCGTCTTAGTGGAATTGAGTCTTGCCACCCAAATGTCATTTCCTCATGACTTTTGTGTTAGCTACTACTTTAAGTTCTCCATCTCCTGGACTAGATGACTCACTAATGAACATCCATGGAGCCAAAGAATGATGACACATCAGTCCAGGAGATGAGCCAGATCTCAGCTTTTCCCTACTGTGGTAGCACTGAGTTTAGGTATTGCTCCTAGTCAGCAGGCTCTTGCAAACCATTATTTAAATGCACATTAATTCCATTCACAGCATAGGAAATGCAGGGGCATAGCATGGTCTTCTGAAATCCACTCCCAGAACAAGGTACTCCTTACTCCAAAGACTGTATTTCTTTGTTTGTAAACTGCCTAGGAGGTGTGTGAGTAGGCCCACTAGCTCCATGACAGCCTGTATAATAAATGTGAATACTGAAAACCAGTAGGGATGCAAACAAAAAAAAACTGCAAGCCTTACCTGAGAAACCCTACAAGCCTGGCAGCCAGAAAGTGAATAAAATATCAATTAAAGTGCTAATATATTTGAGTGGTTAGGACTGGCAATTAGGTGAGAATGCAAGTTGTTTGGAGAAGTCACTGACTACGACTTGATGTGCCAGCTGCAATAAATGTTGAAATGTTCTTCAAATTGTAACCTCTACAACAAGTGATGAGATTTGGAGGTTGGTAAATATTTGTGGAACATAGCTGCGAGAGAGCTGTGAAAAGGCTGCAAAGATGTGTGGGTGGTGATGGAAAGATGTAATTGAGAGCATGATATAGTCAGATTCAAAAATGAATGACTTCACTTCTGTCTGCCTGCCTTCTATCTTCACCCAAATATTACTCTGCTATTCTTACTATACTTTTAGCTTATTTAGACAAGATTTTATGAGTATGAAAACTACTTGGGATGTCAAAAATCCCCAAAGAGCTTCTAGAACTATACAACAACCTGCTGTGTGAGCTTCAGTGCGGCTTTTTTTTGTCTGAGTATATAGATAAAATCACAGTCAATAATCACGTGTATTACATGTAGTATTGCTTTAGCCAGAGGCTTGTTTCATGCACAACAATGCTTTTCTGCAGGATACATACAAGAAGAACAAAAATATGCTCCCTGAACCAAAGCCTATAAATACGCTCATGTATTTAAAAAGAAAAGAGAGATAATCCTCTTAATTTTCCATTAGCTAAATAGAATTATTTTTAAAAGCCTGTCTGGGTAGCGTTAGTCTGATAAAGGATGTAAAAAGATGAAGCAAAGAGCTCTGGACTGAATAAGCTTTTAGTAAACAAAGCACTATCCCATACAGATTTCAGAATTCATACTTGAGTGAAATTAGTAAAAATAATAATTAAAAAACAATAATAATAAAAAAGGGTAGGATTCCTGGTTCTATCACAAGAATACTGTTCAGCTGCATTTTTTCCTGTTGCAGTGTAGGATTTATTCTCATGTTATTGCTTTGAGCAATATATACTTTTCACTCGCTAAGTCAACAACAGGCTTTTTGACTGGGCATGGATGTGGACCTAGATATCAAAACAGAACCAAGTGGAGTATTTGGGCAAAATTTTCAAGAAACAAAAAATGTCCCTGTCCTGCATTTGAACTTTCACCGACTGCACTGAAAAGCTCTTGCTTGTGTAGCAGCTTGTGCAGATTGAAGCTCCTGCTGCTCAGGTCCTACCTGTCGCTTACGTAAAGCTGATTGCTGCTCTGGGGTATGACTGCGTCTTGGCATCTCCTGTTGTAGTAGGTCAACTACATACACTTAAACTCCACTCGAGAGAGAGAAACCTACTCTAGGTCAGTACTGAAAGCAGGAAAAAAGAGCAGGGAGTAGCTGCATATCAGTTCTGCTATCATTTTGCACTCACGTTCTGCTCAGGAATGTCTGGATCTGGGAAACATTTGGAATGAAAGCATAATTGCTGATACAAGCCTGCAAAATATTTAGATTTTGGAATTCCTTTTCCCCAAACAAGCTTGCTTTTTTTTTTTTTTTCCCTCCATAGTTCACAGTAGCTTTGTGTGCACAGATTCTTTGCATGGATCCTGATCTGAGACTGACATTGGGGCAAATATTAATAACGCCTATATTCTTATTTGCCTGAGCCCAAGAAGCAATGTGTACAGCAGCCTTCTCAAATCTTTTATACACCCAAGCAACAAAAGTCTCCATAACCCAGTGTTCTGATATAGAAATTCCTACTCCTGGGAGTTTTTTTCTACCTTGCTCTGGGGAGTTGTTTTTTTTTTTTCTGTCTCCTGAGGTAACAGAATATCAGCAACTTAGTGCTGAGTATTATGAATACCGAATACTCTGGGATGTCATCTAGCACTGGAACAAATGCTGGTAACATTCAATTGTTGGCAGTGAAGGAGTAAACAATAAGGCTTTTCTCATGAATTATTACTCAGCAATGCATGGTGTTGATGTACTTACAAATACTGAAGAAAGCAGTTCACTGCAGGCAGGGATGCAGAGACAATGTAAGGAGAAAACTGCCTTGCTTTAGTTTTGCTATTCATAGTTAGGAGGTTTTTGTCTTTAGCAGCTTAACAAAGCTCTGAAACCAAGTGGCATTGACAGAACTGATAAACACGAGGCAGGTGCTGCTACCAATCCTGTTTATTGCTTCACAGAATTTTTAAACAGGACTGCAAAGTGGTGTGCTAGTGGAAAACCTTGGTTTTGGGAGTAACCGTGCTCTGCAATTAATATATTGAGGTAAAGCACATCAAAGTAACATGCTTCTTTGTCAAGTTCCTGGCAAGTCATTCTCATGAAAGTCACTGAACCACATCTCATCTAGAGCTCAAATTGCCTGATGTAATATTAAAAAGTCTCTCTCCAGCAGTACCCTGACTTTTTTAAAAAAGCTCTCACATTGTACTATATAAAATGGCAATGTCAAGATACACAAATGTACATTTTCCCCTTGAAAAATAGTGCAACTATTCTGGCCTTTGTCAAAATAATGTTAAACACAGTAAAATGCATAGAGTTACTTAAAACCAAAATTTTACTTCACATAATTTAATAACAAAATAAAATCCAACATAATCCTCTCCCTGTGAGCTTGGAACAAGGCAGAGATGGTGAAGTCCCTCACAGAGGTGAGCTCACCTTCTTGTATTTTTGTTTTCATTTAGCTCTGCAGAAGAGACTTATGTTGCTTGCAGGGGAAAGAAGCAAATTATTCATAGGTTACTTACCTCTGCTGCTGGCATACAGGATTACCAGGGTGACCACTGAACAAGTCATGAGGAGCAGCAAGACAGCCAGACCGATTGCCACAAAGCGCCAGGATTTCTTCCCAGGTTTTGTTGATTTTTCCACAATATCCATTTGGCTTTCTGATTTTCCCATTATTGTAACTCTAAATTGAGGAGGAGAGGGTAAGAGAGAATTAACAGCACAGCTAAATCAAAATGGGGTAAATGCATGACAAATCAGGGAGAAAAAGGAAGCAGAATAAAAGCAAGGATAGGTAAAGAAAACTTCCAAATTATTACATGTATTTGTCCATTTGATTGTCCACAGATTTGCCAACCTCATTCTCCATTTTCCGTGCCTACCAGATTGCCTGCACTCAGGATGTGGGGGCTGCTCTGGGCTACGCTACCCCAGACTCAGTGGTGCAGGGTCATAACTTCAGAAACCTGCTTTGGGAAGCGTGGAAAAGTCTCATGACTAGGTTGGGTAACTCCTTTCTCCCAAAAGGGGGGAAGGAGGGGAAAAACTGCCTCCTTCCACTCCCTGCTTCGAAAAGTATCTTGCTGCTTCAAAGAATTTTCCCCTCTTCCTCCGTGGACGTGAGTAGCTCTGCTGGGCTCTGTTTGCAGCAGTAGAATCCAAACAGAAATCCTTCCAGGTGTGAGTGTCTTTGAGCCGTGTCTGCTCTGCCCTTAGCAGAGAAAAAGGGGTTGGGAAGCAGAAGGCTCCGAGAACACTTGTCGGCTCCCAGGCTTGCAGGAGCTTCTGACCTCCGGCTTCTCGGTCTTCTCAGAGCCATGCCCAAAGTTCTGAGCTCAGCTGTTTGCAGTTCCCAGCTTCAGGCAAATGCTCCTGAGCAGCAGGGGGAGGAGGGCTTGCATCACACAAGCAGGCTGAGGGCTCCGCGCTCGGAGCGGCAGGCAGCACAAGCTACACCCTCTGCTGTAGCTGCTGCTAAGTTTCCTCTAGCTTTCCCGAAATCTGCCACCAGGTTATTTGGCTGCTGGGCTCGGAGGAGGAATGAGAAGTTAGAGAGGTGCAAACCTATTGAAAGCTTCTGGCTCCGAGAGTGCTGGCAGCTTTTCAGTGTAATACAGGGAAACAGCTTCTAGTTTGAAAACACACTGATTTATGGAGAGGTGCAGGCTGGGCACAGAACTTCTCTTATGCTGCTCCTTGGAAATCTATGTAACAGCTGGATAAGACAATAAAAGGGTGGTTATGTGATTTCCCTTAGGTTTTATGTTACACTTTTCCAGAACTGACTTTGTAATGGAGGGAGAAGCAGGTTCTCTGTTTTTTTTCTTTTTTTTTTTTTTTTTTTTTTCCCCTTGGTCCTGCCAAAGTTGATCCTATATAAATGAAGGTTGGTACCTCTTGACCGGAGAGGTGTGTGTTGAGAAGGAAGGAGGAGGGGCTGAGGGCAGAGCAGGGATTTCTTTGAGGCAGTGCTGTTTGCTGGGAATGTACAAATGAAATGTTCCAAGAATATGAGCTCAGACCTGTCTCCCTGAATGGGGTGGGAAACAATGAATGCCAGTTTCTTCTGCCAGGGGTCTGAGCCTCCTCTTCTAGTCAGTGCTCTGCCTTAAAACCTGTCTGAGAATGTGCCTTTCTTTCAGAGTCGAGTTATCTTACGCTTCTGTCAAGTGTGAAGGCAGCTATTCTCATCCCTCCATCTGAAGAGGAGTCTAAGAACACAAGGATCTGGGAGGAAAAAAAAATAAAAATGATGTACTTGCAGATCCTGGGTGGCCATATGTGAAAAGGAGCTACAGAAGGGAAGGTTGCTTAGAAGACCAGAGCTAGAAATTTAATTGTGACTTAAGAGATCTCTTATTTCTGTTTGAAGGGGGTTCCACATCCAGTAAAAGATTAGTTGCTTGTGTGTGTGAATCCTCCATCTCCTTACTGCGTAGTTACCACGAGGTGCAGCTGGCCTTCAGGAAGGTCTGGGTAGTTCAGGTCCATAACACTGCAGTAGACAAGCAGCTCACAGATTCAACGTAGTTATTTTTGTAACGCGGCAGTACTACACCAAAGGGCATTATTTTGCCCGTTTGACAGATGGAGAATCAAGATGCCAAGAATAAGATCTCTGTGCCTACTGCTTTCTATGCACGCCTATCATAAGCACGGCGATTAACGTGGTGTCTGAGGCTGGGAATGCTGTGGGGGATACAGACTGCCTACTATTTGGGTGCAGGAACTAGCTCCCCATATAATCAAGGGACAGAGGAATTGTGAAGACCCAAGAAACAGCTCTAACGAATGATATGATCAAGGCCAAAAGTTGACGTTCTGCATGAGCCCCAAGGACACATATCTCCTAGATCCCCAGATAATTCAGGGATTCCATTGAAAAATATTGCCAGTCATAAACAAAATCCTGCAGTTCCTTTTTATTTTATGTTGGGACAAAGTGGGAACTATATCAAAAATCTTTTCCTGTATCTCTTCTGGCTTTGCTTCCTTACAGAGCAGAGGAAAAGGTATCCTGTTTCCAGTAGGAAATAAAAGGAACTTCGGGTGTAGCAGATGGCACTGGCTTTCTTTTCCTAGAGCTTATTGTAGGCCAATCTGAACTTTGGATTGGGAAGTCAACAGTGACAAATATTTTTTATTTCTCTTGTGTAGCTTAGCTCTGAAATAAACTTCTTAGTATTTGTAAGGAAAATGCTTATATTATCAGTCTTCCAGCACGTACCAGGCTGGATGGGGCCCTGAGCAACCTGATCTAGTGGGTGGCATCCCTTGTTTAAGTAGTGCTGAGCCTTCTAATTTTTTGTTTAGAGAATATGGAAAAAGGGAGGAAATTGATCAGTAAGTTTAGAATAAGACCTGAGAGAATGTGATAAATTATTTTTTTAAATGTTCTTCTATAGCAAGTTTGCACCTGGGTAAGCAATAGCAGTACACTACCCCAAGCAGATATCCAGAAGTTTACAGTTGTTGCAGAGATGTAAAGGAGCTACCTGACTACTGGCTCCATTTTCCTATTGGGAAAAGTTATTTTTACCTTCTTATGATTCAAATTTGCACTGATTTGGCAAACACAGCCTGTACTTTAAGTGTCTTAGGTATACACACATTGTATTGGCCAGGCAAGTATAACCAAGTCAGTTGGAAGCCCTAAGACTGCTTGGCAGGGAGTGAGAGCCAGGAGAGGCTGTGGATACAGCCGAAAGGCTCAGAGGCTTAGGAGCAATCATTGCAATGAACGAGCACCCCACCACTGCATGCTTTCAGCTAATTAAATTATACAGCAAGCCAATAAAAATCACGTGCTGAACCTAAAAGTGAAATTGATTGTTGTTGTTAAGATATCAGTGAAATAATCCCCTGAGCACTTTTGCAGATGGAATACACCGGGAAAATCTGATATTGACGGTCCTGGGGAGAATCCTTTTGTATCTTTAAACTCAGGGGGAAATATTTCTCTCTTTCTTCTACTTGACGCATCTATGGGCAAATTCCCCCCTTAGGAGAGGCAAGCAGAGAGCTACTCCTAAAGGCAGACAAGGGAGCTGTGAGTATGTGTGAGCGCAGGATTATGCCCTTAAAATAGACATGCGGAAGGTGGGGAGATGAATAATTTTTAAAGGTCCTTGGGTGGGAAAGTATCTTGTCATTGTTTGCATTATTGATTAGGACATGATACACTTCTGGTTGGTGATTAAGCTTTCAAGGGCAGACATGAGCTATAAAACATTTGTCTGTAGCTACAGAGCCAGCAATACTAGACAGTAGGAGGGGTTTTGATTTACTGCTGATGTGTCTTGTTTTTATTAGATGTTTCTGTTCGTGATGGGAAAGCTGGAGACAAGCATTTAGGTTCCTGTGCTGTAAGAAAGTCCTTCTCTTCTGCATGAGGAGAAGTACCATCAATTCTAAAGGGTGAACATCAATCTGGGGATTTCTTTTTCCAGAAATTGAGAAACAGTAGGGTTTGCAATTGTTGGGATACATGCTGTCTTTTCCCCAAAGCAATTTAGATTCAAAACACATGAAGTAATAAGGCATTTGCTGTTTACATTGGGCTACTTTGAAAGGATTTTTCCCTTTTTGCTTGCTTTGTAACTTTTTTTTTTTTTTTTTTTTTAATATTTTTCAATTGGACCCTGAAGGGCTGGGGCCTAAGCAGACAATCTGGACGACTGCCTCCTTTTAGGGTGTTTTTTACTGTGAATGTTAAGACCCCACATAAGACTGTTTATTTAAGAGGTACTTCCTCAGGCATAAGACATCCCAAACAATACAGAACTGTTCCAAGACTAGTAGAGAGGGAGGAACCTAGTCTGGAGGTTTTATTAAAGGTTGTTTTTTTCCTTAGAAAAGTTTCTCAAGTCTGTGAGGAATTTATAGTCAGAGAGCTCAAGCCCAGACAGCACAGACTAGCTCTTACCTCACTTGCTTGGAAGACTGTACGTGATTCAGGGCTAGGAGTATTTTTGTTTTCATATTTTCCTTGGGGAATCTGTAATAACCATGGCTATACCTGAGACACCATGCTGGGAGTAAGATAGCGTTCAAGGATACTACAACCACCTTCCCCAGAGGTTTGGTTGCTATGTCTTACTTGCCCACGATGTGAAATTGACCTTCAACTCTCAACTCAGAAATAATTTTTTCTACAGATAAAAATTGTGTGGGGTTCTGCACTTTTTTTCTCTGTGCATGCGTTCGCTTTACCATCAGTAATGTGTATGTCAGAACTCCTGTGGTAGCACTGTATGAGAATACATCACCTAATTCATTTCCTCCCATCCCGGAGTTTTGCAGTCATTCCTCAATGCCCTGGCTATGACCTTCTCCCGACACTTACTCAGGTTATACTACAACATTTGTTGTGTTTAGTATTGATGTAACTGAATGGGCTGAGTCATCTGAATAGATGTTGCTGCTCTCCATATACTCTAAGAATCAGGGATGGCATGAATAATACAGCAGCTGGTGCTTGGGGGTTCTCCCGCTGGCACTAAATAGCTACACTAAGTGTATAAGCACTGCAACCTCCTGAAGTGATCAAACCCAAGCAGGACGTGGTGCTGACATCATCCTTAGTATGATGTGGCTTAAGTATCGTTCCCATGGAAACAAGGTACCCAACTATCACATTTTGTATCTCTCTATAAACCGATGCACACTAAGATGCCAGAGAAAATCCCATACCTCTTGATGCCAGGCTTCTGGGCTTTGCCCTGAATGCACGCAAAAGGTCACATATAAATCTTTGTCTCGTAGGCAGCCATCCAAAGCCTTTATGGTGAAGTGGGCATGCAACCCTTCTTGTGCCATCACTCCTGTACAAGGTGGTTAATGCAGAAGCTTTTGGGAAGCTACAAGGGGCTGGCCTTGGCAGCTACCTGCAATGTAATTCACATCCGTGGCTAACATTTTCAATACTTAGAGATGCCAAAGCAGCCCTGGCCAAGCCTCCTGTGGGAATGTGGAAACACTGAGAAACTTTTGGCGTTATGGTGCAATCTGTAGTTATTCTATGCAGTCGCTCAGCACCAAGCAATTGCTAACTTCTGGAGTTCCTTAAAGGCTTCCCTTCGGCATGAGCTGCTTGTAGCTAGCAGCAGTGGAAAAGCTATTCCTTCAAGTTGCATAAAACAGACAAGTAATCCAACTTTTTTACACATCTGATCTCCTGAAGCAGCCAAATGCTCTGTTCTGAGTATTGCTGGAACATTAAAGCATGCAGAGCTACCAGGGTGTGCAGTCACAGGACAAGGGGGAATGGTTTTAAACTAAAATAAGGTAGATTTAGATTAGATATAGGGAAGAAGCTCTTTACTATGAGGGTGATGAGGCACTGGCACAGGCTGCCCAGAAAAGCTGTGGATGCCCCATCCCTGGAGGTGTTTCTATCCCCATATCAGGTAAAAGTCCAGTACCATATCTGAAATCAGTTGCATGTGAAATATTTTTCATTTCTTTTTCAGTTACCAATTCCACTGTATCTGTTGGAGAGAAAGTAGGGGTATGGAGAGTACTGTAAAACTCTTCCAAGAAACTGCATTAAAACTCTTGTTACTTTTCTGTTTGTCTTTAGGACAGTAAAGAACCAGAACTCTGTAATGATAGCTCATTTCTGTTGTGACTTGGGTTTTAATGTTCAGGTTACACAGGTACTAAGATGTATATGTTTTTCTCTGTGTGTGACTTAATGTAAATAAGAAAGCTCCCATGCCCCAAGGTGTATACAACGAATAGATTTACTATCCAAATCACTATTTTGCTTAGTAACCAAAGCAGTATGCAATAGCACAATACTGCAGAGTGTTAGCAAATACCTTCCTTCACCTCACAGTCTCAGTCTATGCTGTTGCATTCTGAAGAGTGAAAGGAGTATTTAAGAAACTGGCAGAAATTAGTCTAGTATATACACTTTCCTTAAATACAACAGACGGTCTGAAGCTACAGGGTGATATTAAGAAACGAACAAAAAAAAACCACAACAGCCTAATCCTCCATAAATAAGCACAAATAATGACTCTAGAATGATGGCTACCCTGTGATTTATTGTAGCAGGGATGCAGACTACAGAAGATAACTCATTGTGCTTAAAATGATGGGTTTGTCTTTGAGAGCCAGCCTAACCCTGTTATCTGTCAACTAACAGGAAAAAAACAACAAAAAACAAAACAAAACAAAAAAACACAAAACAACAGAAAAAACAGTGCTCAAATATCTTCTCATAGCTGGTTGGCTACCAGATGTGTGTAGAGTAAATAACCCCCAGTGGATGCACATCTGAAACAGATTAGAATCAGTAAAACCTCCAAGTTTAGATTGTGTTTCAAAACTCTTCCCTTGTGAGACAATGATATTTTGAACATCATAAAAAAAAAATCAGACATCAGTGGTATTAGGTATAAAAGACAATGGCTTCTGCAATTAATTTCTAATTGCATGCACTCTGCAGAGAGAAACAGGTAAAAATAAGAACTTGTCTTACCTCTGCCTGGTGGAGACTGTTTTTCAGCTGTAGAAGGCAGGTAGTTTGTGTAGCTTCTGCAATATAATTAGAATATTTACATTTTTTGGCAATCAGAATCAAGCACTTACTCTTGTGATTAGCACTAATCTCTTTAACAAGGCTTTTCCCAAGAAATGGTCTTGCAAAGTACTGTGACTACATCTCTCTCTCTTCCTTCGTACGTTCACTCACACAGAGGTGGATTAGAATGCCCAATGAATTAAATGCTCTGCTTGGAGACTTATCAGAGAGAATTAACCCTTTCCACCATATTTGAAATCACTTGATTTTATATCTAGACTGGAGAAAACAGACAGTGCAGCAGGCAGTACCAGTACTGTCCTTAATGGGACAAGATGATTTACTAGCTTGTTAGCATTTAGAAAAGTCTCTCCTATTACAGTAAATCTTAGGACAGTTCTCAGTTTAACTTGACATGCTTTAATTCTTTCCCGAGAGGTTTGAAAGTGTCTATGGCAGGAAGACTTGTTCTGGAAGGCAATGCCTGATTTTCCATACATTTAATTTCCATGTAGTGCTTAATATTGCAATTAGAATTTTAGAATGTTGTGTCATTAAAAATAGATGTGCATGACTTAAAAGGCATGTCTTTGCTTTATTTTGGTACATGGAAAGACAGACTGCAAACAAAATGAATTTAAGTTATTTTACTTGAAATGATTTCCAGCTACAAGACACACAAAATTTCAGCAGTAATATCCATTAACCATGTATTGTTTGTATCTTTCAAATTAAGTATGATAGTTCTGTTCTCAAAGGGAAGATATTCAGACCAACTGAAAAATGTAGAGTATACAATCAGTCATATGAATTCATATACCACATATGTATCATCTAATTAAACACAGAAAACCAACTTTTCAATAAATTCTTACACTTATTTTTAGCAATACTATCCATAGTGTGAAGTTCTGGATTATCAAAATGATTATACATGTGCCTAACTTTTAGCAAACATCCCATTTTCACCTACACCTCACCTTCCCGCATGCCCACCAATGGTTAGGTTGCTTGTGGAAACTGGGAAGACTTGCATCATTCAGGCTGAAGATGTTCTGAGCTTGTGTTCTGAATGAACAACTGGTGTTTATGTTCTGTAGTATCAAGAGCTGCAGCACAGACGAAGGTAGAGAGATCTGGTCAGTTCTTTCACAGAGTAACTGCTGGAGGTGCCATACATCAGGAATGGACCCTGGCAGAGAAGCAGAGAGGTACCTGAGTGCCCAGTAGGAAAGGATTTGGATTCTAGATGCACCTCTGTGGTTAGTTTCCCATTTGGTACTACTGGGTTGGTGTATAGCTCACTCTCAGAAACAAACTTAGGCAGTGCCATGCCTGTAAGAAGGAACCAAAATGTTCTTATTGTTTCCCTTGCCAATGTCTACAACATAAACACAACATCTGTCCCAGCAGGCTGCATACAGTGGGATGCTCAGGGACACATTCTTGTTTCCACTGAGGGCTAAAGCTCTGAATTTACTGTTGCCAAAGAGCTGTGCAAATAAATAAACAAGGGAGTGTGCAGTATCAGAGGCAGAACATAGGGGTGACCTCTACTAGCATCACTGATTGGGGAATGGGTTTGATGAGAATCTGTAGCTCTTTTGCAATAGCATGGCATCTTCACAGTATTTTGTACCCAGAGCTGAGAGATGAGGACAAACATCTGAAATAGAAGATTATCCCCATTTTACAGATGAAACAAAGTCACACAGAGAATCAAAGTCAAGATTAGATTAATAGATGTTGATGCCAGAGGAACCATTATGTCTTGTCTGGCATCTGGCAAAATAGAGCAGAGAATTTCACACAAATTACTCCATTAAATCTACAATCTCTGAGCCTAGAAAAAGACCTCCAGAGCTGTCATACAGACACCATGCCATCTTTGGGTGAGCTGCCTGCAGGGCACTGATGGAAGCGTACATCCTATTTTTAGTATGAGTTTATTTCACTTATATCTGCCTCATCTAGTGTTGTTTATTTACAAACAAATATTTTTAAAAAAAGTCTAAATATCTTCTTTGCCTTTTTGCTACCTAGTACTAATTATCAACATGTTACCTTCTTCAGGGTAATATATTTCACGTATTTGCTGAATACATTCCTATGACAGTTCAAAAAGTCTAGGAAAAAAAACATTTCAAAAATAAATTTTTAATAGAATATTATGGAAGGAAGAGGACAAGTATAGGGGAAGTTCTTGGGAGGAACCAAAGTCAGCAACAAACAAAAATGTTCTGTAAATAGGAACAGACTTAAGCATGTGCTTGAAAGGTGGGTTGAATCGGGTCTTGGATACCAGATCTGCTGCCAGTTACTGTCAATTAGAAGCTTCACTGTTGAGAAGTGATTTGGGTCTTTCAAAATAACACAGTCTATTCTAAACTGTCAGTTCTGTGGCATTTCCCCCTACATCTCTACTTGATGTGTGATTATATTGCAGTTCATCAGTCAGGTTTATTAGGAGGCTTAATTGGATGGCATTAGCTGGCATTTTAGCTATCCAAAGCAGTCGAGAATGCAATCAATTAAAACATCCAAACACATTAATGATGTGGATAAAGGGCAATTTATGTAGATGGATAATTACCTGTTTTCTTCAGTAAGTAGACTTTATTGCCCAAGAATGGACAAATGATGCATGAGAAAAAAAGAAACAGCATTGCAAACATAATGTTGGCAAGGTTGCAAAAAAATAGAAAGCAAATGGTGAAGTATAAGTGTTTCTGTTGTTAAAACTCTGTATTAAAAGAACTAACCCTACATTGTTACCAGTACTCAAAGATGTTCCTAATATTGTAAGATTTTAATGTGATTTTTAGAGAATGTAGTGAGTATATTGCCAGTGTTTGAATCTTATATGACATCTGAGGTTTCTAAGCAATCAAGATGCTCCATAAAATGGTCATTCTAAGTAGGAAAATAATAATCAGTCTGTTTTTCATTTCATCCACTACTGATCTGGATCTAAAACTGTGTCTCTCCTGTGACTTCAGATCCCTATGCATCATGCTACGTGACACCTGTGAAGTATATCCACCAGGTCGCATTAGGCATACACAACACTGACCTGGAGACAAAAGTACAACCGAGGGGCATAAAAAAAATGCAGAACTGGAATGGAACGGAGTCTTCCTTCTCCTCCTGTGTTTCCTGCTCTCTCCTATACTCCCCCTCTGGGTTTACTGCTAGATTTTCTCATTTACTGTGACGCAGTTCAGGAATGAGACGTAAACCTACCTGATACTGTTCTTAATTTCCTTTACAATCTGTGGGAAATCCTTATGCTAGTTTATTTTCTTTAACACTTGATTTTTTTTTTGGAATCATGTAGGGAACGTACAAATACAAAATTGATCGGGTTGAATGGTGAGACACCTACACCCACAGCTAACCTGGGAAGTTAAACTTGGCCTTGCATTGCACACCGAACAAGTACTCGGTGCTCCTCAGGACCACAGAGTAGACCTGTCAAGGTCTGTGGTAGGTCTTGGCCATGCATCATATGCCCAAAGTAAAATTTCTGAAATAAACTGTAAATGAAAGTTATACAGCAATTTGTTCCCAACCTGTCCTCACCGCTTCTCAGTTGGTGAACACTACCAACGGTGATATCATCCTCCTCTTCTGCCCTCCAGGTACTTCAGTGACCAAACAAACCACTGGTTCTGTACTTGGGGTGTCAGAGGTGTACACATCGGTGAGGCAAGTGCAGGTCTGCAGTATTCTTTGGTGTCCTACAGAACAAATTAATATGGAAGAGTCATTTGTGGAAGCCATAGCATGTACAGGAGAGAAGAGAAAGAGCATCCTAAACCCCACAGCTCTGGAGTGCTGCGCCTTCAAAGTAATCCTTAAGGTGTCATTGAGTGATGGCTGACTGAAGCAATGGGTCCTGACATGGACTAGTTTAGCTGAAATATGATTGAAATAGCCAAGACTCCAAAGGCAGGCTACAATGCCAGTGATAATTTCATGTAACACATTAAATTAATGATGGCAGTGACTCCTCAGAGCCCTGGCAAATTAGAAATTGCTTGATGCAGAAGCAGTACAATGATAACACAGTTAATCTTCTGCAGAGAAATGATAGTAAAAGAAATGGCTTTTAGATTAGCTGTCATTAAAGTGAAACATCTGCCTCTGCAAGTCAAGTGGAATGTCCTCACTTATAAACACAGAAACTCATTAAAAGTTACTGGGCCTGTGTGGCTGTAAGCCAGAGCCACATTTCCGCCATGATGTAAATCTGGGAAGCTCCATGGATTAAACTGAAAGTCAGGAAGATGACTTCCCAGGCAATATGTCAGCTTCAAAAACGCATTTGATCAGTTGCTGATGTTTTTGATTCTCTTACTACCTAGGAGCACTTAAGTAACTGAAATTGAAAAAGCAATGGGGGTGATATGAGTTTAAAGGAAAAAATGATCTTTTGAAATCAGAAAAGTTCAGTTTAGCTCTGTCTGAGCTCTGAGAAAAGCTTCCAGTTGACTATTTAATCCCAACCAATCATTTCTAAACCGTTCCTTGCCTGCTTGACTGCGGCATACGAAGTCAGGAAACTTTGCTCATATAACCGTGTGTGTGCAACAAATATTCTCACATCTGGTATCCCTTTTATGTGTTTGTAAGAAATCTTGAATATTTTATGAAGCCAACGCTGGCAAGCGATCATTTGTGTAGAAACAATCAAGCTTTCAAAGACTCCCTTGTTCAATACCTGGTGACGAGGTGCAGCAGGGTAGTCTTCTTTCAGCTTCTCTGCCTCCCCATGTAGATGGACTGCAATTATTACAGCCTAGCTGATGCATTGCTGAGGTTGAAGAAAACTTCAAAGAAATGAAATTCAGAGGGAGCAAGGGGATATTTGGTAGTATCTGCATATAGCTCAGAGTTGCATGAACTACAGGTGTTAAAGGTTTCCTTGGGATGAATGTAGGTTTCACATAAATTGGTATCCAGTTCCACTGTTGACACCAGTTGATCAGGCCTGATTACTGATTACTCTGAACACTGATTACTCTAGTGTTGGCTCATAACTATGCTCGAATTCTTTGTAGTTATCCAACGTTTACACCAGCATGCTGTAAGAATTTCCTGAAGTGTGTTGCACAAGAGACTTTCAAGGAACAGGTATTACAATAGTTCCTTCTGAAAACAATTTCAGCCATCAGCTGCAGGCACAGAATGAGTAACGCCTCTCAAAGCAGTTGGAAACAGCTCCATAATCTTCCAAATTGCAGCATACCCTTAAAAAACATGTAGAAGTACTTACTACAGTTTCTTCTACCCAGATTCTTCAGTCTGGAAGTGGAAAAAATATCCTGTTAGAAAATGGCACGTATATAATGAGATGGTTGGCGATTCCACCGAACAGTCCCAGGCCCTGAGAAGGGGCATGGCATCAGATAAGAATGAGACTTATCGGCCTGGACTGGAAGGGAGATGTTTGTTGAGAAGTACTGATGGATTTCTGGTGCATAACTATTGCTGGCGGGGGAGACTGGGCTGAAAGGAAAACAGCCAAAGCCAGCTCCCTAGTGGGAGCAGTGCCCTCTCCGATGGCTGCTGTGATAGCTTGTTTAACATTGCAGCAGTCTGGCTAGAGCCAGACTCAAAAGCAGTGATGCTATTAAGGCATCTCAAATGGTCCTCACGGCCTCCCTAGCACTGCCTGAAGGATCACAATTAGCCTCAGAGTTATATCCACAGCCAGTAATGATGACTGTCTCTTAGAAAATGCCGAGTACTCTGCAAGGACTTCAGTGTTTTGTGTTTTTTTTTTTTGCAAGATACTGTCTTGTGGCAAAGCACAGCAACAGAGTGGTGGAGGTATGTGAACATGAAGGCACGGGCATGCTTTTGGCTCTTAGGTGCATGGGCTGGGCAGTAGCTGAAATAAATGGGTCACATTTAATCCTGCCTGCTCCTCAGGAGTCCGGGAAATGAGTGTCAGAATGGGTTGTGCTGAGTGTGAAATTGTGCTAGGCATGCATAATGCAGCGATGCTGCTAATCAAACCCCTCTCACTGTGACTAATCAGAAAGATCTATTTGATATTCCAAGAAATTAGTTGGAAGAGCAAGCCCATAACGGAGAAATAAAGAACAAATCAGAAGCCTAGGCACAAACAGAGATAAGGGCTTTGATCGCGGTGGTTTAATGTGCACAGAAAGGGGACAGAGAAGATAAAAGAAACAAATAAAAATGCTGATGAGAACAGTTTGGATCCACTGAGAGAAGCAGCCATTAATCTAGACCATGACTAACAGATAAGAAGTTATATGCCTTCCTGGTGCTTGAAAAAATAGCAGTCTTAGGCACCTGAAAGCATTTTTTTCCTCAGTATAGCTCTACAGCAGTCTTATAGGGGTGAATTTGGAAAACTAAGCTAACCCACTTTTACATAACATAAAGACCTGGGTCTTTATGAAAATTTCAGTTCATTATGAATGACATACTAAAATTCAGAAAGTTGGTTCTGCTTCTCTCAGCAGAGAGGCTATTAATCCCGTAGGCTACTGTTTTCTTCTTTTTGATTTCAACCCTGACTCTTTCTTCAGTCCTTGTGTTGATATTCCTAACTGTCAGCATGGATAACTCAGAAGAGAACCAGATTCTTGGTCTCTCTGTAATGAAATTACTTTACTCGAGTGCAACTGAGTGTCTGTGTGTCTAGACCTCATGCTCTCAGCGTTGTCTATACAACATCTGCAATGCTAACTGTGGCAAAGGAGAGACTGAACAGGGTGAGCACATTATTTGGACGGTGTAAAAGCCACTGAAGGATCAAATTGCTCAAGAGAAAAAGATCAGCCAACTGGTATTGAATCAAACTCACCAGTAAAAGAGGAAATGGTAGGAGAACAGCAAACATGAAGCTTTAAAGAGGCTTATTATTCCAGTCAAACACCCAAAACAAAAATAAAGCTAAAGAATTTCAAAGCCTCAAACAACTATGTATCAAAAAAAAAAATCAGTATGAAACGGAGAAATTCCTTTCTTAATTGCTATTTAAAAAAAAAATCAGCAGCTCTTTCCTTCAGCTTGCGTGTGTAGCTGGAAGTTGTTTAAGGACATAATTTCACACTTGGAAAGAAACTTCCCTATAGCATCTTGATGCCAATTAGGAACAAGAAGTACTCATCAATGTCAGTAGGCTTAGAAGCAGAGTAACTTTTCTTGAATTTGAAAGAAAGAAGCCCACACTCACCTGTCTGTAGTATAGCTGTCTCTGTCCCCTGGAAAGCAAGGTGTTAGTCAGTAGGTTGGATGTTTCATCTATGCTGGATCTCATCTTTCATCTTACATTGCCTGGGACATTAGAACATTTTACTTTGCATTTATACTGCCCCACTTCCTTACGCTGGTGCTGATTATTGCAAACCCATTGGAATATGACAGCAGTTTCTTCCATTCAGGAGCGGGACTTTTAACTGGTGTAGCTTCACAACTTAAAAACATGTTACAAAAGTTACTTTTGAGCAAACCTTTTGGCCTACAAAAAAAAGACTAGCTAGTTGAGCAGTATGTGTTAAAGCTAATCAGATAAGTAGCAAGGAAATATGTGGTTATTATTTCATAAACTGCAAGCTACTTGACTGCTTCCCTCCACTATGATTGGAATCCATGTGTTAGGGAATGAATCATTCAGCTTAGCCAGACGAACACATTCTTCACAAGGCTTATGCACATCCACAGTAATTTTAAAGAAGACTGAATGTCATTTGCCTTTTTCTCATAGCTCCCTTGATCAGCTTTGTTACACTATCTGAAATTTTCTACTTCTAGCCTTGCTGTGCCATATTCAGTGCCATGTTCCATTCCATATTTGTCATGAGCTCCTCGTCGTTCCCTTATTCTTGCAGCCTTACAAACAAATGAGAAAAAACAGTCACTGGAAAATTCCCAAGCGGATAAATTAATGTATGCTACAGCCTGATGCCTCTCGCTTGAGTCTTGTTTTCAGTTTCTTAAGTTCAGGATTATTTTTATCAATTTTAAGGCCATAATCGGTGATTTTCCAGGCCTCTTCATAATGCTGCATTTCAAAATTGTATTGTGCAATCTTATGGAAAGTTCTGGCTAAAGTTCCACTGCCAGGACCATTCATGATGCTGCACAATGCTGTAGATTCATCCAACTGCAGTGCTTCAATATACTGCTTAACTGCTGCTTCTTCCTCTGACACTGACAACAGCAGGAGTCCTTTTGAACAGTGGTCCTGAACTCGTGTTCTCAGACTGTTAGAGCCATGGTTCTGGATTACTTTCTCCATATCTTTTAAAGCTTTGTCATATTTTTTCAGGTGCATAAGGCAAGCAGCCCTCTGTCGGAGGTATCGTGGATTATCTCTGCTTGTCAAGATAGCCAGGGTAAAATAACCAAGAGCCTTCTCATAGCGATATTCTTTAATCAGCACATTTCCTTCTTGCACTGCTACCTGTTGACATAAAGTTAGTTAATATTTGTTATTAGAAGCCAGGGTGTATGTGTGTACATTTCTGCCACAGCTTGTTCTAACAGGTGACTATAGGGAAATTGTGTTTTCTGGTCAGTAAGGAGTTAGCCCCATGCACTGCTCCACAAATATCCACACCTGCTATTAATGAAATATGGTTTCTACTGAAAAGGTTCCCCAAGCTACAGGAAAACAAACAAACAAAACAAACAGCCAACTAGTGGCTTAGCTCATCAACAATCTCAAGTGCTCGTGAACTATCTGCTATTACCTGAAGGGAAAAACAACAACAAGAAAATAGAGAAGGCTGAGCGAGCCACATAATTTTTAGGCTTATAAAAGTCAATAAAGAAAACTCCATTAGAACTATTTGCCTCAAATGGATTTCTCATTATTTCCCTTTATTGGTAATAAACAAAGCTTTTAACATGCTGCAGCGGATTGAATATTTAAGTTATAAAAAAGACTGCCACCAGCAGCTTAGGTCTTACAGAGCGCTGAGCCAAACAAGCCGAGCCCAAGCACAGGATAAATGTTGTCATCAGTCCCATTCCAGGGGATATCACATTGCCTTCGGGTGCTGGTGGCTACCCAAACTTTAGTTAGCCCAGCCACTGTTCAGTAGCCGTGCTTGAGCACTCTCCAAAAGTCCATCTCAGGTCTTCTTCCAGTCTGCCCATTTACCTTGTCTTTGTATGTTAATGGCTTAGATTAGCACTGCTTGATGTTTAATGCAACAAAGGAAAACAGGTTCCCGGTGAAATGGAACAGTATTGCAGGTCAGCCTGGGAAACTCATCTCAGACCTGTGACATGAAATAATTTAGCCACTCCTAACAATTTGGGAAGAACTCTACCCCAATTTGCCACAAAATGACAAATATGAATACATAAACGAGTTTCTATTAGAGAATCTCTCAGCTTCCACATGTAGAAATAGGTAGGACCTTTCCTCAAATAGTGTAAATCATTGGCTTTAATAATTCTGGCCATAAATTGGAAGGCAGCCTGTCCAAAACCATCACATCTCTGAATACAATTTAAAAAGTAGCAAATTTAGTTTGTCCTTTCAAGTGTTTTTACAGCAACTAGTCGGTGCAGGTGTTTTCTTAGTGGTGGGACTTTAACAGGGGCTCGAGGAGGAACTAACTGCATCTGCATGTTCTCTGACATGAGAACAGCTCTTTCCTAGAAATTCTGAAGTTCTAGATCACGTTGTTCATTGTGCAGTTCCTCAAAATGCCTTCTGCTGAGGGCTTAATTTAGACACAGGCTGTATCGTTTTTAAGGCTGTTTCTGTAGGAATCAGCTCTGGACAGCCTATGGCATGTCAACAGAGCCTGCAGCTCCAGGATCAGGGCAAGGAGCTGGCAATCAGTCACACATCTAACCTCTGACATAGGAAACAGAAGGGTTGAAGCTGCACTAGCAGCAAGCAAACTCCCTTCCTCTGACCTTTTGGAGTTTAATAAGTCTTTCAGATTCCTATTCCCATGCGGCTCTCCCAGTTGTTTACAGATTCCTTATCATGGGACCCCTTGGACTATAAATAATGCAAGAATTTTATTACTTTGTTTTCATGAAAAAAAAAAAAGTAGTACATCAAGGAGCTCTCCTTCCTCCACCCTTTCCTATGCAGCTCATGTTGGATTATTTTTACCTTTTCAGACCAGACTCCAGGATAATGACGATACATTTCTATAATACCCTTAATCTCCAAGCGTTGCTCTGCTAGAGACACGCTGTGGGACACTGGGTAAATCCCTAAACTCTTCTGTGTTTCTGTCTCCTTATTTGTGAAATGGAGGTAACAGAAAGAACACGCTCCCCCTGCAGTGTAGTTAGGAGCCATGGCACAGTAAGGACACTTGGTTTTTGATACAAATTCTCTCTAAGCTCTTTGCTTTCATGAGATCTTCCTTTCACACAAACTGGAATAACCTTGTGGGCAAAAGAAAGTCCTACCAGAAAGATCCTTTGTTATGTTGTATAGGTGAATTAGCCAATTCCTTCCCCACCCAAGCAAAGTACATATCTATCCCCTTCGTCACAAAATGTGTATCAAAAAAAAGCCACCACAACAACCATTACTGATTCTGGGCTAATCAGTAATAAAGACAATCATGCTCAGTAATCTTTGCAGATTAGAGAATATAGAAAGAGACCCCAGGTGCTTGAGTTCAAATGTTTACTTGGTTTGCACAAAAAGCCTGAGAATAATGATTAAGAAAATTACTCTTATTTTACTTGCAATACAGGTATTCAGTTCCAATCTTTAAATCAGTCCAGCCACCTCCACGCCCCTAGTCTCTCGTGTGGTGGAGAAATCTTTCATGATAAATAAGCCACCAGTAAGGGGTTAAATGCCAGACCATTCTGCAGCTGATAAAAAAAAAAAAAAGTGCCTCTCCTCTTTTAAAGGTTTCACTAATCTGTACCACCAGTGAGTTCCTAACACATCAATTCAGTTTAAACTGTACACATTTTTTTATCTCGTTGTCAGCATAACAATCCCTCTGCATTTTCTCAGAAAGCAGCATGGACGGACTTAGCTGTGAGACTTCCACACAGGAAGAGTGATGTAGCAGCAAGGGAAATTCAGCTGTAAAACTTATCTTCATTTGTAGACGCCTCCTCAGGGCCTTCACAGACACATTCTTGAATGTACCTTTATCAACTTTATATAGTGAAAGATTGCAAATTGGCTCTGAGATCTCCAAACTCTTCCCCAGAAGACTGAACTTTCTACATTATTCTGAAGAAAGGGGCTCTTTTCTCTGTAATGGTGTCTATCTAGGGACTGGTAAATTAATACTTGTTTACTTATATCCTCCTGCTGTTTTGCTAAAATACATATAAAGTACTCTTCTCTAGATGCATTTAGTATATCAGCATGTTGTTTGTTTTATAACCTGGGAGAAAGCATAACAATATAGCTTCTCACCAGGGTACACGGAATCTACAAATTGAATAAAAGGAAGCAAACTGATTCTCAGAACACAGAGCTTCTGGGTAATCAGAATTGCAGATGCCTGAGTGAATGTTAAAACTGCTCACCATCAATCTGACCTTGTCCTTCCTTATTGTTGGAGATGCTTTCTCAGAGCTGGATGCAATTTGGGGGCAAAATGTGGAGAAAAAAAAAAGGGAAAATAAATACTCCATGGGACTAGAGCAACATGCTACTTTTGTGTCAAACAGTTGTAGCTAAGAAAACCAATACCAAACCTCCCCAACCTCGAAGGCATTTTATAAAAATGTGAATATATTTACAATTCTGAAGTTACACAAGTAAAAAGGATTGAAGTGTTTTATGTGATTGAATCAGAACCTTCAGTTTCATCTCAGCAGGAAAATGAACAAAACATGAATTCCCTTTCCCCATTAGTCAGCTACGTGCACCATGTAACTCATACAGAGTACAATATTATCAACGATCCTGTTAAATCTCTAGCTCTCCCTCACAACCCCTGCATATTAGTGGTGGGATTAAACAGGCTGCGTGCTAGGGAGACCAGCAAGAAATTCCCCCAAGTGGTAAGAAGTGGTAATGATGAATTATTAGAGACTGAAGCAAGGTCACTGCAATGAAAGAAGCTGAATCCAAATTCTCAAATCTACTCTGACTGGCTGGAGAGAAGGATGGAGAAAGAAGCCAGTTTGTATGTCATTCTTCTGATAAATGGTCTTCCCACATAGTTCTGTACACTTCCTGTAAAAAATACTTCTGTACTTCTGTTACTTCCCATTTCTTTCCCTGCTGAATCTACTGATGAGGCAACAAAAAAGGGTTGTACCTGAGAGAGATGCTGCTGTTGCTTAGCATCTACGAAGTTCAGGAGAAACCTCAGCTCCCTTTCATCTTTCCTCGCTAGGATGCTGAATGAGTGAGCTGCCACTGGCATGTTCCTCTTCTTCAGCTGTAACACAGCCAGTCTTGCATTAGCAAACTCATCAGCACGAGAGTGGTCAAATGCTTCCTGAAGGTGAACCAGGGCCTCTTCATACCTTCCTGTTGGTTAACACCAGTACAAGGCATGTAACCCATTCCACAGGGAGAAAGAGACATCAATAAACTTACTAAAGCAGACTATCCACATTTCATATCTAAGGGTATTATAATTACTTTGTACCCTCTCCTGAAACTTTTGCAAGCTTCTCTCAAGAAGTGCTATAAAATAAATACATGCTCCCATTGCCACTGAATATTTTTTTTGTGAATTCACTAATCATTCACTTATTCTGATGAGCTATGTAAAGAATTAGTGCTTACCATTTGCAGTCAAAACGTCTGTATAGAAGATGTGATATTGTGCATCCTTGCAAATTTTGATTAGTGCTCCTGCAATCACAAGAAGGTCCCTGAGGGTCCTCCTTTCTTTTGAAAGGTCTTTAGTAGCAACAAGCTCAGCTAGCACAGTCCTGCCATGCTGAAGAAGCCACTGA